>NC_143436.1:42602500-42939062 GCF_987193195.1 Phasianus colchicus
AGACTACATCAACATCAACATCAAATGTACTAAATGTACCTAAATGTACATTACTCTGCATTAATTCACATTTATCATTCAACTAGGTTGGATTCCAAAATAATTTATGTTAATCTCAGTGGAGGGTGTCTTATCTTTGACTTGGTGAATAGATGAAACAGAAGTATATCTTTTGGAGAGCACCCAAAGGAGAGCCACAAAAATAATTCAAGGAATGGAACACCTCCCCTACAAGGCCAGGTTCAGAGACCTGGAGCGGTTCAGCTTGAGGAAGAGAAGGCTCTGGTGAGACCTGAGAGCAACCTTTCTGTATCTGAAGAAGGGTGATTAGAATCATAGAATTACAGAATGGCTTGGGTTGGAATTGACCCAAAGGATCATCAAGTTCCAACCTCTTTGTCACAGGTGGGGCCACCAACCTCCAGATCTGGTTCTAGACTGGGTTGCCCAGGGCCTTATCCAACCTGGTCCTGAACACCTCCTGAGACAGAGCATCCAGCCTGTTCCAGCACCTCACCATCTCTCTGTGAAGAACTTCCCCCCATATCCAATATAAACCTTCCCTCCTTGAACTTGAAACCATTTCCCCTTTTCCTATCACTACAAAAGAAAGGGACAGACTCTTTAGCAGGGTCTGTTGTAATAGAACAAGGTGAAATGGCTTCAAACTATAAAAGGGAGATTTAGATGTGTTATAAAGAAGAAGATTCTTACCATAAGGATGGTGAGGCACAGGAACATGTTGCCCAGAGAGCTGTTGGATGCTCTGTCCATGGAGACACCCAAGGTCAGACTGGACGGAGCTCTGAGCAACCTGATCAAGCTGTAGCTGTCCCTGTTCACTGCAGGGGAATTGGACTAGATGACTTTTGAGGGACCCTTCCAATTCAAACAATTCTGTGATTCTATGAGTCTATGATATAAAGTGTGCAATAATTAAGTCAGTCTGGACTTTTTGTTTTCTAGCATTTTCTTAGTTATAATGTCTGAAACATTTTGACTTACAGTTATCATTCAGTTAGACTTAGGCTTGATTATGTTTGTGAACTTGAAGAAAGCAATAGTTCCAAACTTTCCTCAAAAAACAAACAAACAAAAAACCGCAAACATACAGTAATCCAATAATCTCTTTAAGAGATTTGAAACACTAAGAGTTAGAACACCAAATAATTTGTAAAATGATCAAGATTAAATAGCAAAAGTACGTTTGTCTTAGTTTTATCTGGGATGGAGTTGTTTTCTTCAGAATATCTGGTATGATGCTATGTTTAGATTCTAGGAGTAAAAACAGTTTTGATAACACATGGATGTATACTGTTGCTGCTAAGCAATGTTGTACAGAGCCAAGGCTATTCACAGTGAGGAGCCCAAGGAGCTGGGAGGAAACACAATTTGGACACCTGACTTAAATTTTCTGAAGGGATATTCCATACCATATGACATCATGCAGAAGAAATTTTGGAGGGGGTGGGAGTTCACCTCACTCTTCCATTGCTCAGGGGGCTAGCTGGGCATCAGCTAGGGGATGATGAGCAATTGCTTGTGCATCACTTGTTATATACATTCATATGTGTATATGTATATATTCATATGTGTACATGCATATATATATACATGTAATATGCATATATTTGTCATAATTATTGCCCTTTTCTTTCCCTCTATCTAATAGCTTGATCTCAACCCATGAGTTCTACTTAATTATTTTTGCTGATTCTCTCCCTTCTTCCACTGGGAAGGGGGGGAGTGAACAAATCGCTGTGTGATGCTCAGACACCTGCCTGTTTAAACCACAATAATGTTTCAAATCATGATGGAAAATGGATGTAAGAGCATTCAATAAACTTATAGCTTACAATATGTAACAAAAAGGGAGCCATGGAAGTTCAGGGTCCATTTAAAAAAAAAAAAAAAAAAGTTATTTATAACCTGGATAGTTTTCCTGTTTTCTAACACCCTGCCATTTTCTACTTAGCCCTTTTTACAACAGTTGCATCCAGTGATGGATCCAGCCACCTCATTAAGTAGAATACTTTCCTTTTTATTTTCTCCTCTCTTTTTCTTTCTTTTTTTTCCAAGCAAAGGTGATAGTGTTCACCTCCCATTCTGTGTTCTTCCACAGATACCTTTTTTTTCTCCAGAGACTCACACATTAAAGTTAAATCAAAACAAAAGTTGTGTGTCTGTCTGTGGTTGTGTATTAATACTTCGTTAGAAAGCATTCGGTCATCTATTCCAACTTAAATTTGAGGCCTAGCTCAGTGGAATGAAATGTTTATTTAAATACACCAATTTAAAAAATTAAAATTAAAAAATATTTCCCACAATAAAGATTAAACCATATATTAGAATAGTCTGAGTGTTCTACTAGGGAAACTTGTGACCTAGCTAGTGGTGACTGACAGGGCTACCCGGTGTGCCCGTGTGTCTCTTGTTTAGGTTTATCAGATAAGTGGGGAAATGTAACACTGATGGTGTTAGTTTTCTATCTGCATTATTGTTGAATAAACAAAAACTGCACAGGATTGTTTGTGACTTTTCACGCATTTCAATTCTTAATTTGTTTTTTCTTGTAACGTTCCTGTTTCTAATTAACTGCATTTAGGAGAGGATTAACTCTCTTTTTGCCTTTACAAGGTCGATCATGGCTAGTTTTACACTCGGAGTGAGGCTTTCTACTGTAATTACAGTTTATGTCACAGAAACTTAAAAAAACCAACACATAATAATACTTTTATTTTTCTCCCAAACTGAGATTGTCTCCTTAATTGAAATAAATTACATATGATAACAATTTTATACAATTTGGAATTAAATTTTTACTAGTGTAGGTACAATTAAAAAACTTTTCTCAGTAGTGTGAATAGCTATACTGATAGAAAATGCCTACATATGCCAAGGATGAGAATCCTCAGTTTTGATTCTCCAAAATTGAGATGGTTTCCAAATTAGTTTTACTGAGTCCGCCTGCCTGGGATGTATTTCATTTTCTTCATAGCAGCTAGTACGGCTTTGTTTCAAGTTTGTGATCAAAACAGTGCTGATAGCACACCAATGTTTTAACAGTGGCTGACCAGTGTTTGCAGAGCATCATGGCTTTCTCTTTCTCTCTTGCCCCCTCCAGTGAATAGGTTGGGTTATGCATAAGAGGTTGGGTGGAGACTGCACATTCCCCAAACTAATGAAATTTAAATTAGTTTCTTGTTTTCTTCTCTTGGTAGAGAGTAAGAACCATGAATCCTCAGAGGTCTCCTCAGAGAACTTCCATTTCATCCTTAAACTGGTCTTCTACATACATAAGATTAATAAAATGTCTTCCTGGGCCCTATTATTTAGGCAACAGCTTGGGCATTTTCTTTACTACTTCCAATTGATAATGTCATTGTTAAAACCTAGCATTTAGTATTTTGTTGATCCAAGATATGACTAAACTTATATTTCCATCAGTGAAGAATAAACAATTATCCTCCAAACTTCCTCATACATGAAATTCTTACCTACAGATACTTTATATAAATCCAGTTTACTGAGATAGATATGCTTCTAGACTAGTAAAATTCTGATGATACTAAAATTCTGGTGTCATCAAAATTCTCCCCTTTGTTTTCTTAGCTTTCAAATTCAGTTATGCTGCATAAGAAATAATAACAGTTAATACAGTTTCTTAACTGTAAAAGACATGAAATCTGAGAGATATATCACCCTCTATGAATTCCTGAAAATCTGCTTTCATGCATTTTAAGTAGGGTCAATAAAGTCAATAAACCGTCTGATACTACAAAATACTTTTACCCAGTAATAATAAAATATCTAGAGATAATAAAAAGGTCAAGTGCTTAGTATATATTTCTTCTCAAATCAACAACTTTAAAACAAAATCCTACTATTTCCATCCATTTGCATTATTTTCTCTTGAAGTCACATAAATCTGAATGCAATTACAGTATGAATCTAGCATGCAATGCAGAGTGACGGGATGTTAAAAGCATTCCTTTTGAGATGTAAATACTTCATGTTACATGGGTAACATGTTGATGGAACTAAATAAGTAAGAGTACTGCTTCTGACTTGTTGCAAGCAGCCCATTGTGTGACCAGGGTTAGCTATCCAGATAACTTACTGATTTCACAGTTAATCTTTGCTGATAGTTTAGATCACTGACCAGCATTTCCTGAAACTTTGTATATCCCAAAACTGCCATGAGATATTCCCACTTCTTTAGCAATATAGGAGCAATAAATGGATACGTTTATTAAAATATGTAGATATCTTACATTAAAAATCTTAGAGAACTATTCGTGTATTTTGAATAATCACTCATACATAACCCACATGAACAATTCATGACTAACAAATTGTACCTTTACCAACTACTAATACTTTAACTTACAAATCAACTCACTTTCAAAAAGTGATATTAAAATAAAGCAATAGGTGATAAGGAGTAGGACTTCTAATATCCTTAAGAGAAGTAGTAACTTAAGATCGATTCACTTATGAAATTTGTTATCTATTTTGCTTTTATCACCTTAGTTGCATTGTCATCTAAAGAGCATAGTTGTTGTGGATTAATCCTGGCAGGCAGGACTTGCCCATTCCTCTGCAAGCAAGATGGGAAAGAGAATTGGATAAGCAAAAGAGAGAAAATCTGTGGATTGAGATATACAGTTTAACAGGTAGAAGAAAAGATGCAGGAATAAAGCAAAACAAGGGATTTATTTGCTACTTCTCATTGGCAGGCAGACATTCAGCCACTTTCAGGGAAGCAGGGCTCATCCTGAACAATAGTTTCTTGGGAAGACAAACACCATCCCTCCAAGCATTCTCCTTCTCCTTCCTTCTCCATCTTTTATTGCTGAGCATGATGCCATATATATGTATCTTTGGCCATGTGGAGTTGGATGCCCTGGCTGTGTCAGTCCCAGCTATTAGGCACCCTCTTGCCCTCCTTGCTGGCATGGCAGCAGAAAAGGCCTTGATACTATACAAGCACTGCTAAGCTAAAAAATCAGTGTGTTATCAACTGTTCTGGGCACAAATCCAAAACATAGCATCATATAAGCTATTATAAAGAAAGCTAACTCTATCTTAGCCAAAACCACTACAGTGGCAAATAGGCATCTCAGGAGATGATCATCTGGGTAGAAGAAATGAATAAATAAATAAATAAATAAATAAAAATTGAAAAGTTAAGATGAAAAAATGTTCCAAAGATTTGTGAACAGCTTTCCAAAATAGTTCAAAACTAAACCTTAATCCACACCAGACAGAACCAGAGAGATGTGTCCAAAGGAACTTAATATGCTCCTCATGTAACATACATTAAAGAGCATAATTCAAAAATTGAAGTATTTTGTGCTTCCCTCTATTCAATTATAAGAGTTTGAAAAGAAAAAAAGGCTAATAAAGCGTGACTTGAAAAGAGATGTTGATGTACAGATAGTGAAAGAAACAACTTTCTGAAGATGTGGGAAGGAAATTTTGGGTACATCATATGGATTACACTCCTCTACCAATTTATATAAATAAATTTTAATTTCTCTTTGTTTCTATAAGTTACCTAAATAAACTGATTTGCAAACTGATCAGATGAGAAGCAAGAAATGCTCAAAAAATGTGAATATCTTTCTAAACTGCCGAGCAGGGTGGAAATAGCAACTAAGAGATGAAAAGTGAGAAATAAGCTCACATTGCTAATATTGTCAACATTTTTGTGGATTAACCAAACAAGAAGAAAGGAAAAACATAAAATGTTGCCTCACAATTCAAAAAACACTGTAAAACTTCCATAAGAAAATATAGGTTAAGTGGACCTGATTTCTGGAAATGCTGTTCTGGCTGGAATGAGTGATGATGGCAATGTAAGAATGTAAGAATGTGGTAGCTTTTTTTTTTTTTTTTTTTTTTTTCCCATTGAAAACTTTAAACTGGTTGCCCTGATTTTGGCATTTTTTTTTTCAAAACTTTGTTTTACTTTTCAAACTTTAGTTCTCTGATATTTTATGTAATACCTAAAATAAAATTATGAAAAGCGTAAAAAAAGTTGTAAGAATACTAAGTAGATGTATTTGTATTTCTGTGTACTTCTGAAATCACATTTGCAGTATTATGTTGTTGTTTTCCATGTGATTCTTCTGATAAGTACCCCACAAGCCTAGGAATTTGAATGTCTATGAAGTTTGAAAATAGGCGAGGGACTTTCAATTACATACCTGTTTGAAACTAAGATGGTTTGCAGTGAAACTCATTATTTCATGCTTTCCATAAGACATAATGGTTATAACAAAGCTGTTCTGCTTTTATAGTCAAGAAAAATTGTATGTACTATGGAAAATTGTGCTCGAGGGAATAATTCAGTACCCTGTAAAAGTGGAAGTTAGTAGTAACAGTTTACAGTCCATTTCCTTCTCAAGCTGTCTGTCAACTTCAGTGCATGTCTTTCCACACTGTAGTAACTGTCTTTTACAATCCTCTTTGCACATCAAATAACAATAATTTAACTGTCAGAAAGCAAAAGGACCCAATGGCACTTTTACAATGCTTTCTGAAAAAGTGCTGTAAAGTATTAGGCCTTTTGATTTTATTTAGATTCTGACAAGAAACCAAGATTCATATTAAATAACAAGCTTAGAAGACAGATGTTAAGAATACTTCAGACATTTATGAATCAGAATATATTTAATATTGCATCATTTTTCTTTGCCACGCACTCACAGAACTAAATTTAATTTAATGACCAGATGGTGCTAATCAGTATAACGGCTAATGCAAATTTTAATTAATCTGAGGATCTGTGCCTTCCCAGTTTGGAATCAGATGTTTTCTGTAGTGGGTTTGAATCTTATTGGCTCTGGGAGTCAGAGATGTGAAGCAAGAGAATTTCCTTAAGATTTGCAGAGCTGCTGGTGTTACGACTGATGAGATGCTATTCTTCCAGTGAAGTTGCATAAGTTTGCACATTGACTTCAACTAGAAAAAGATGAAGATTGAGCTCCAGATTTTCTTTCACTTTTAACAGTTAATTGCCATATCAAACAAACAGATTGCATATATGGACATGAGGATTAATAGCTCTGAACCCTTTGAAGCACACAAGGTGATTTTGAATGGATTAAAGGCTCCTTACTTCTGCCTTCAAGCCACTAAATTCTGCAGTAAGAGGAAAGGTCCTGATCTCTGGAAATCATGCCTTGTTAAATTTCCTTAGCAGAAAAGATAATACTGTGTAGTCTTACATGTGGTTACTGTTAAGTCACATCCTTGCTGTAAGTTACCATTGTGCAGCTAAGATAATCAGACATGACAAATGGCAGTGTGGCAAATCATCCTGGGTAGTTTCCCTTGCAATACAGAAAACACACCAGAAGAGGCTTGTACTGCTTTTCACTAGCCAATGAGGAGCCATTAACTTTGAGCCGCACTTACAAAAGAAAAAGAAAGATTATAGGCAACTACAGAAAATCTGATGGGGAAAAATGGTAAAACAAGGCATAGGAAACCATGTGGAAAGAAATTCTATTTTGGAAAGAGTTTTTCAAGAAAAAATGAAAAATATTTCGCTAAATTAATTTTCTGACTTTTGTTGTAAAACCAGAAGAAGCATGGGCTTTACAAAACTGTATGATAACAGACTTTTAGAGCTTAATAGAGAGGAATATTCATTGATGTTAATAATGCATTTTATTTGAAAATGAATTTCTTAGCAAAAATGTTCTATTCCAATTTAACAAACACTTTTTCCTATTCTGCACATACATACAAGATAACTTGATAACAGAGCAGACATTACACATGCTTTAGCTTATTTTCTGGAAAGAAAATCGGTGACAAACATAAGTGCTACAGAATGGATCCTGTCACTACTGTTGAAGATATAGTGAACAGTTTTTTTGTTTTTGTTTATGTTTTTTTACTGAAAACCTCACCCTTTTCTTTGGGAAAAAGACAATCATGGCCTTGGAAAATAAAATACACAGATAAAAATGGACCTTGAAGAGGCATAATACATAGTAGAAGTACTTTTTAGATTCTTTCTATTCTTTCACTTCATTAATTTTGAATTTTTATTTGTGGAAGTGGTTGCTGAGAACCACCATTTGTTTAACATTTGTTTATGTAAAAGAATCCTCAAAAATAAAAACAAATAGCCTTTACTCATGTCGGTGAATATAGTTTTTTTTTTTAATAGCTTTTTCAGAATCACTTGTGGTGGTGCATATCTGGTGATTGCATCCAAATTCTTCAGTCACTTTAGTGTCAAAGAATACTTGAGAGGCTACAGAATTTAAGCTCTAATCTAGGCATTTCTTTTAATTTTACTCTTACATTATATAGTAATGCTGTATGTATAAAGAGTTGTTCTACAGTTCAGATCTGGTCATAATGTAAAAAAACCTCTTTAGAAATTTAACCAGCTGCTAAATCCTTAAGCTATAACATACTTTTCTGCTGACAAACTTCCATTTTAACCTTCTTTGTATTCTAGATTGTTATCCGTCTGTCTGTCTGTCTGTCCATCTGAAGATAACATTTTGAATACCAAAAATATCAATAACTCATGGATCTTTTTCAGTGTCGCCTTCCAGCTCTATTTAAGAGAGTTTTTTACTCAGCTGAGTGCATGTTTACTTACTTTTTCTTCCCCAGGTAATTCTCACTCTCAAACTTATTGTAGTTATAGAATTACAAGCAACTGAAGTGATAATCTCTTTATTGGCTTTATGTTCTGTATTTGCCTTGCCAACCAGATATCATGCTAGAAAACCATAAAATAGGATTGTATTATATAGGTTGTATAATGAAAAACAAGTAACATCACACCGTTAAGATACATATCACTGCTATTATGGTAATGTAATGTATAAATGTAATGTATATGTATATTATATATATATAATGTATATGTATATGTAATAATGTATAATGTAATGTATAAACCTCAGAGAATTCTACTTTGAAATGTCAGTAGCTTTTAAATGGTCATTTAACATGAAATTCAAATATTACTCAAAAAAGTAAGAAAACTTAGATTTTGCAATTTTGTTTCCTTTTCCCTTTTTTTAACCAATGATAAAATCAGCTTCTGTTTGTACATATACTTTTTCTCTTGTATGTTTATTTTTGTGCTTGTTTCTTACACACATACAGCCACTTGGGAAAAGAAAAATGAGAGGTCATTTCCATTCAGCACTCTGAGGGCTCACCAAAGTTGGAAAAGGTTTTAAAAATTACCATCTGTGGAAAATGAAAAAAAGAGAACTCAAACTCAGGCCTCCCCAAAAAAAATAAAATATGGCACTTTAATAATGAACCAGTTAAAAGATATACTACAGACCACATGTTAGCTCAGACTGTGGATCTTTGTTATTCACTGGAAACCAAAATTTCACAGACTGTACTCTGATTGTGAATGACTTGTCCTTAATAACAGCACACCTGTATTTTTAACAATGTATGTCCTAGGCCTAAGATGTCCTCTTGTCAACAGTTTACACACAAAACCATGACACTTCTGGGCTATGCACTGAGGCAGGGCGCAGATCAACAGCTCCTGCCAAAGAGGTTACTACCCCTAGCCATTCACTTCCTTCCTTATGCCTCCTGCAAATGGTTTTTGTCATCTTGACCAGTTCTGCCAAGACATGGGCAGAAAAACCTATTTGCTAAAACATTCAAGGTAATTATGCTAACTGGGGAACTGGAACCAGATTAGGGACGCATACTTTTTAAGGTCTGACTGTCCTTAATGTTTGGAATTGCTACTGTATGTTCCCGTTCACAAGCCTCAGACTTTTGCCATCTGAATACTGATGTATATTAATTCTCATGGTTTTAGAAAGATTTCTAGCACATGGTTATTCTTGTATTTTCTTTCTATAGCGCTTTTTTTTTTTTTTTTTTTTTTTAAATCTGTTGATTTTCTCAGTTGCCGGGGTAGCTCTGAACATCAATAGGCTCATGGAATGCTTTATTTCTTGCTCCTCTCAGGTCTGCTCTGTGATTACAGGTGGGTTACATTGTCTGGAGCACACATGGGTTTTCAGAATATGAATCAAATATTACAGTAAGGAGCAAAGCAGAAAAGTCTGAATGTTCACTCCCCAAGTTCGTGGATACTATTTGCTATTGGTAGTGCATGATTCACATGAAGGGATTTCAAACCACATTGCTGGAGACAGCTGAGAAATACATAGCTGCCATTCATAGTCTGAAGAGAATCTAAGTGGAGGAAACTGCTCTTTTCCAGGCCTTTTTGTAAAGTGACAAATGGGAAGTCAGCTAATCAATTTTTATCTTTCTTTATCTAAGTTAGAAGAATAGTACTTCTGTGGTGATGTTAAATATATTAAGCATTCTATGAGTACAATTCTCTTGGGTATCTGAATTTGATTTGTTAATCAAATACTGTTCTTGTATTAGAATTGACTTTAAATGAATTAGATAGTTAATTTCAAATAAAGGATAAAGAGCACCAACTATTCTGATTCTTCAGTACTTCCCTATTTTATGTTTTATATTCTGAATATTCAATTCTGATAATAATTCAGTAAATATTATATTACAGAGAAAGAAAATCTGCTCACCAAGAAATTAAACAGTTATTGCTTTGTATTTTGTTGCATTTTGTTTTATATTTCCACAATTTTGGACTAAATCACAGATAATTTAATTCTGTGTTGAATTTATCTCAATTAAAAATAGCTTAGAATACTCACAAAATGTCATTGATCAATTTGTACAGGCACCCAATTAATATTCATACAGCATACCTGTATTGAATTCACTAGATGCTAAGTCAAATAAACATAGATAAAGAAGTGAAACCATCAATAGATATTAGTTGTTATCATTTCATAAAACATACCTATATAGTAGAAGTATGTATATCTAATTTTAGTTATTACACTGAAATGTGTTTTCTGGAGAATTATTTCCAGTCTAAGTAACCATGTGGAAGCCGAAAACCATTACAAAAATGAAAATAAGATGGCTTATATCACCTGCATAACTTATTTTGTTCTTTGCCTTCAGGCTTCAAAACCCGCTTCCCATATTCTTTCCTTTCTTTAGAAACAATGTACATAAGTTTAATTTATCCCAGGTCCCAACAGAAGGATCAGATTTTAAGCATTTAATGCTGTGGTTTCAAATCCAATTTTACATCGCTCATCATTTCAGAAGTGACAGAATCCAAAGTGAGCATTTATATTAAAAAAGTAAAAAGAAGAAACGAAAACAAGCAAAGCAACTGAACTGCTCAATGTGAATGTGCTTTTGTTTTCCAAAGATAGAACTTTTGTATGAAGATGTAACTTAATGATAGTTTCTGAAAATATTTCCTAGGAATAATTTTTAGTGTAAGAATTGTTTCTTATTCAAAATGAGAAAAGCTTTAAAGTAAAACCTTGCATTTATGAATATATTTTTTTCTTCTACTAGTCCTACTGAAACCAGTGTACAGGAGCACAGAGAGTAGAATAATCACTTTGCTGTTTTATGTGTGAATTAGCTTGTGTATTATCCTAATTCCTTTTATTTTTATTTTTTATTCCTTTTATTTATCAAGTTGAATTATACAGTACCATCTCTTATTCTGAATGTGTCACTAGAAGAACAATAAAAGATTCAAATAATCTCTTCTGCCTCTATAATACATACTAGTGAACAACCTCTGCCATTTGAGTCAATCTGTATAAATGTGTTCACTGTCCTACTCATCAACTCTACCACTCTTAGTGGGTTATCTGTATTTTCATATCTTAGTGGGCATCTGTATTTTCACTGTTTGTATGGTCTGCAGCCCTACAGCAAACATCATAATATAGTAAAATATAATATCTAGGGCTCATTAACAGTTTTCTATCATATTTCCAGCAGGTAAGATCTGTTTCTGTAAGTTCTTCCCTTCACCTCAGTGAACAAGTAGCATTTACAAGTTCAATGTTATTAACTTCAAAACTGGTCTGCTACTCTGTTGAGTCAACAAACAGTGGATTGGAGTGAGCAAAGGTACTTTTTGTCTCAACGTGTAAGTCACAACTGATGAAGAACAGAAGGGTCTCCAACTTTACTTGCAGAGGAAAACAAGACCTGACAGAGGGCTTTCACAGGTGTAATAAATGACCAGCGAATACAGTACTGTGATTGTCACATATCTGTTTGACAGAAGCAGAAAATATAAATGTTAATGTTGGCTACCCTTCTGCTCTCCCAGAAAATCCAGCTCCCCTTGGGATACGTTCCATCAGGAAAATCTGTATCTGATTATAAAATAAATATAAATTTAACAAGTGAAATAGTGATTGTGAACTGAAAATCTATGATGCCATATGATCTTTTTTTTTTTTTTTTTTTACTGCACCAAGCTGACTACTGAAGAAAATCATAGAATCATAGAATCACAAGGTTGGAAAAGACCTCCAAGATCATCTAGTCCAACCATCCTCTTATCACAATTACTACCATTAAGCTACTAAACCATATCTTGTAGCACCTCATCCAGGTGACTCTTGAACACCGCCGGGGACGGTGACTCCATCTCCTTCCTGGGCAGGTCATTCCAGTGCCTGACCACTCTTTGAGAGAATATGTTTTTCCTTATATATAATCCAAATCTCCCCTTGTGCAACTTGTGGCCATTTCCTTGGGTCCTATTTGTTGCATGGGAGAAGAGGCCAAACCCCTCCTCATCGCAACCTCCCTTCAAGAAGTTATAGAGCGTGATGAGATCTCCCCTGAGCCTCCTCTTCTCCAGACTAAACAATCCCAGCTCCCTCAGCCGCTCCTCATATGACTTGTGCTCTAGACTCCTCTCCAGTTTCATTGCCTTTCTCTGGACATGTTCCAGGGCCTCAATGTCCTTCTTGCAGTGAGAGGCCCAAAACTGAACACAGTACTCGAGGTGCGGCCTCACCAGTGCTAAGTACAGGGGGATGATTACCTTCCAGCTCCTGCTGGCCACACTATTTCTAATGCAGGCCAGGATGCCATTGGCCTTCCTGGCCACTTGGGCACACTGTAAGCTCGTGTGCAGCTGAGCATCAGCCAACACCTCCAGGTCCTTTTCCTCTTCACAGTCATTCAGCCACTCATCCCCAAGTCTATAACGCTGCATGGGGTTGTTGTGGCCAAAGTGCAGGACCAAGCACTTGGTCTCATTGAACCTCATCCCATTCACCTCAGCCCAGTGATCCAGCTTATTCAGATCACTCTGAAGGGCCTCCCTACCCTCAGGCAGATTGACACTACCTCCTAACTTGGTGTCATCTGCAAATTTACTGCAAACTTGTTACACTCAATCCCCTCATCTAAATTATCGATAAAGACATTCAATGAGATGGGCCCCAGTACCAACCCCTGGGAGACACCACTTGTAATGGGTCACCAGCTGGGCACGGCTGTCTAGCCGGTTCTTTACCCAGGGAAAAGTAAATCTTCCCGGCCACAGGCACCCAGTTCCCCCAGGATTGGTTACAGTATCTTACCAGAGTGTAAATCACTAGTGGTAGTACCACTGAGGTTACAGGTCTAACAACGAATCAGAATCTTCTTTGTGATCACAATATAATTAAATGAAATGACCATAAGCTTCTTGGAGTCTGTGACAGAAGACTGCATGGGTTACCATTTTACAATATTGGAAAGAAGCCAAAAGATTAACAAACACAAAAGCAAAATACTTTCTTCATCATGAAAAGGCTCCAGGGGCTCAGGGTTCATACACATTAGTAAGGTAATGTCACAGAATTTACACTTATACTACTTCTAGTGATGGTTGGAGGATGTTTGGCTGATAGTCCGATTCCACAGTAGAGGGTGGGGAAACCATATATAATCCATTTTTGACACAGCAATCCCTTCTAAAAAATTATAAACTAGTATACAGCCCTCTACTCTTTTTATTTATTTATTTATTTTGTAGTAGCCTATTCCTTTTATGTAATTTCCCTGCCCTTTTCTTTGGAAGCTATGAGAAATGTGAAAATTTACCCCCTTAAACAAAGCGCAGCCAAAGATAGCCTGGACACTCGATACTGAAGTGGCTCTTGTGCTACCCATTTAAGTTATGTATCAAGTCTAAATTTAATCAAAGCCACATTTTATTTATACATCTCATGCATTAAACTCATTTAAACTGTTAGTCAGATTTCATTAGGGGAAACACTACCGTACATATCATACAGTAGTAAAGCTAATGGGCTTCAAGAATTTGAAAGGATTTAGAGATCGAAGGGTCTGATTTCCAAATTTCTTTTTCTGCCTAGTTCTTGGAGCAGGTCTGTATGCTGCATAGAGTTTGTTTCCTAGGACACTAATATAGTCAGCATGCTCAGTAGAGATGTGTAAACACAGACATTCCCTGTAATCAGTGCTTTTGGTGTCTTAAGGCAAGATTATGTTTTTTTTAGGAAATGCAATTTATGGTCAGGATTAAATTTCTCCTTCAGACTGATAAAGTCTTGAGGTTGAATGAGATCATAATTATTGTGTCTTTTTGTCTTCCATCTTAGATCTTCATTCCCTGGGTTAGTGCTTCAGGAACAGGAAACTGAAAGAAAAGTATCTGAAATGACTTAGTTTTACCTCTGCAAAAATAGAATGAAAATCTTAGTAATATATAAATAAGTATATTTAAAATTGTGAACAACAATAATATTCCTAATTATCATTGTTGTTTCATACCAATCTATTCTAAGATTAAACAAACAAGTACGTGATAAAACAGTAATAGAGCCCTAACTATGAGGACTGCTCTGAAAGTAATATCTCCTTTTTTATTATGTTGGCCCATAACATCAGAGGTAGATGTTGATGGTGGGACAGTAGAGGATGAACCTTCCCAACAGTACTCAATTACATTTTGTTGCTGTGAGACAGCTGGTAGCAGAGGAGCAGTGCAAGAGAATGACATCTGTCATGGAAATGCCAATGAAGAAAAGGTGAGGAATTGAATTCCACCACACAGAAAAAAATTGCAAACAATAACATTCATCAATGTTTCCTGAACATTTATGGAGACCAAACAGTGGATATGAGCACAATGAGGTGCTGAGTGATGCATTTCAGTAGCGGAGACAACAGTGTGATAGGCATGTTCTGAACAGCCATGCACGACTGTCACACTGAAGAGCATCTTAGTCAGCTCGTGTGTGTGTATTGGCATATTAATACCAAAGAACTCTGTACGTTGCTTAATATGCATTGGAAACGATGGTGGCAATGTTGGAATATCACAGTTTGTGCCAGGTGGGTCTTGCTCCCACAGGAACAGAAAGATCTGTCAGGATCTGCTGAACTAATGCAAGGCTAAAGGTGACAGTTTCCTGGATCACATCATTACCAGTGATGAGATGGGTGTCACTACTATGAGCCAAAGTTAGAACAGCATGGAGCGGTGTCATGTGACTTCTCCATCAAAGAAAATGTTCAAGACTCAGCCCTCAGCAGGTAAAGTGTCTTTCTGGGATAGGAAATAAGTAATCTTTCTGAATTTCCTGGAAAACAGACAACTTATCAACTTTGACTGCTACATCACGACACTGACTAGACTGAAGGCTCAAACTTCCATAGTCAGGCCAGAGAAGAAGAAAACCTTTTACTTGTTACACAATAATACCAGGCCCCATACCAATTTGAAGACCATGGAGCACATCACCAGTCTTAGCTGGACTGTCCTGTCACACATACCATATAGTCTGGATTTAGTGCCTCCAGACTTCTGTTTGTTTTGTCTGATGAAATATAGATTACATGGACAACATTTTCCCTGCAATGGCATTGTCATAGCAGCTGTGAAACAGTGCAGGTTTTTATGAGTATGGTATGCAGGCTCTTGTTCATCGCTGGTGAAAATGCATAGCTAATGGTAGTGACTATGTTAAAAAAAAATAGTGTTTTATAGCTGAGAATTTGCTCTATCAAACAGTGTTAGTGTATTCTTTTTATATGTTGCAGCTTCCACGAAAATAAATAAAAGGCATTACTTTTGGAGTGACCTTCATAGATTTCACTCTCCTTCTTTGTCAGATCCCTTCTTGTCTGATACGCCCTTATACTGTCAGCCCAGCTGTCTATGAAGCTGTAGAATCTCACACTGTGACATCTATTCTGACTCAAATGTATATCACAGACTCAGAAGAAAAATTTATTTATCTTCTCTACAAAAGAAAAGTAAATTAAAAAAAAATTCCTCTACCTTAACAAGCAAAGCAATCAGATTTAATTGTAGTGTGTGTTTTTTTTTCTCCTGGTGCAATTTCACGATAGTTCCCAAGAATGGAATTTTTCCATTTTCGTATGTATTGTATCATACAATACTGAAAAGTCAGTACACAGCAAAGTCTTAGTGACCCTGGGCATATTTGAACTTGTGATCTGCAGATGAAAGGCTTCGTATTCAATTCCCGATCCCATGACTCATCCAGTTGCCTAGCATAATTTTGGTTTGGGAAAGAAGTTTTTGAATTACGAGTGTGTAAAAAGATTTCTGACAGAGTTGCAATTTTAAAACAGAATGGCCTAATTTACAGACATATTGAACCCTCAGGGTCTTGATGAATTAAGAGTTGGAAACAGTTGGAAAAGCAGACCTTCCTTAGCACCTGTCTTCAAAACACTGCAAAAAAGGTAGACATATTTCTGCAGCATCTAGAGATCATGATCTCAGATGCAGATATGGGGCTTAGCTTGAAAAGAACTGGCTACGATAGCATCATTCCTTCTTTCCTCAGCTTCTGAGGAAACCACTACAAAGGATCTTTTGAAGATGCTGGGCATGTGGTATGTCCTGAAGGGCTAACGAGACTAGGAGCTCTGCTTTCCTCAGAATAGATCCCTGGTCTCTGATTGTATCCCTTTGTCAAATTCTAACTTTCTGCCTGCATGTCTTTTGGGAAAATAAACAAACAAACAAACAAACAAACAAACAAACAAACAAATAAATAAATAAATAAATAAATAAATAAATAATCTCTCCTTCTAACAGTAAACTGCATACTGAAAAACAACTTTTCTCCAAGCACTTTGTTTTTCCAAGAGAAAAGTAATTTTTTTTTGCAATACAGAATCAAGCAATCAGGGGAGGTGTGAGTAAACCTAGAGCTAAGCAAAAGGACTAAAATGTGCCCTGATATGTAGGTTCTATCAGTTCCAGTCTCAAGCCAAATACCTCAACAGTACCAACATCGTGGAAATCAACTAATCCTCAGAGTAATCCAACTTTCAAAGAGGATAATTTCAGGCAATCATATTCATTCTCAGATATGTCTCATGTTATTTAACATTCTCAGCTTCTGTCTACCTCAGCAGCATGAACGCAGCTTGTGCAAGCTATATGCTGTTGTTAGCTTAAATCCATGCATGCACACAGCCAACAAAAGCAATGTAATTGTTTTTGTAGGTCTTAGATAACCTCTTAGCAATTGAACTCCCTTGAGACTATATAGTCATATCAACTATTTTTCCTCACAGAAGAATTTTCAGAATGTGGTAGCTAAGTTAAAAATAATTTTAAAAACAGAATCCAGGAGAGACATTGCCAAAACAAAGAAATAAGGAGATCAGGGAGGAGGCAAACTATCTCGGCTAAGGGACCTTGGTTAAGCAGAATCCTTATGAACTCCTCTCCTTCTGCATGATTAGCATCTTAAATGTCTTTAATACAGACTATAGTGCTTGTCTGAAACAGAAAAGGATTTTTCTGCTACAGTAAAACCGCTTCTGGCTTGTGCTAGGCAAAATATACTTCATCATATAATGGTTTAACAAGTAAAGCCATTATAACTAGCATAGGAAGCTACACTGGAGATTCTTTACTGCTGTTACTTGGCCCATTTGGTGGAAATATATGTGTGATTAAATTTTATTTTAGCCTAAGACAGAGGTAAATACAGTGAAGAATACAAACAGAAAATAAAGCTATATTAGTTCTAGATTTTAAAAATTCTGTAGCTTCAGCTGCAGAGCGATTACATCTTTCAGCCAAATTACCAAAGAAGGTGGAAAGAACTATTTTTTGATCTGGTTTTGGTGCGGGAGATTTAAAGTTCTGCAGTTCTTTTTCTCAGTCAGACTAGTGAGTGCTAGCATTAAGTTTGTGTATTTTCAGGTGGACAAGACAATTATTCCCTTAAACGGTATTTGTAAAAGAAAACAGTTCTCTTTTAGTTTGACCTGTGTTCAAACACTGCTAGAAACAAAAATGTGACCTATAAAAAAAACTTGGGATGAAATTGGACCATGTGTTTTTCTTTCTAATAAAATCCCAACTGACAAGAGTTTCCTGTAGTCCTGTATTTTATACTAAACTGTTTACACAATTGAAATGCCCTTTGCATTCCAGTAAAAATTTTTGAAAGCGCTGTTGTTTGATTTCTCCACTAGGTGTCACCATAAGGCAAGGACTTCGGATTTGGAAAAGTTAAAAAAAAAACTTTTGTTAGAACAAAGGCTTTGTATTCAGTCCTGGAGGCTGAAGTGGGATAAGTGTACTCGGTTAGCACTAAAGAAAGCCCAGACTAGCTCGGAGACCAAGAGAAAGGTAATTACACCATAGTCAGCATGAAAGAAAGTTTGATGCTTACCAAAAAAAAGCTCCAAATCAACAAATGAAAAATGAACAACCAAATAGCAAAACAACCCATGTCCCCCACCCAGTCAACCAACCAAACCAAACTAAGATAGGCTGTTTCTATGAAGTTTCCTTACTGGTGCTCGTGAAGGATTGAGTGTTTCATTGCAAAAATTCATTTGGAACCAGGCTAGGGGGAATACTTTGCTTGACTATTGAGAGAATTTATCATAGTTTTCATCTATCTATATAATTTTAACCTTCTCTTTTCCATTAAAATATTTAACTCAAAGCTGTGAGTCAATCGTCATGGAGTAGCAACTTAGTGGAATCCCAGTTAGAAGGCAGAAATCACAGCTTTACCCCCCTTACCTGCAACAGTTACTGCCAGATGTTTTTCACCTAAATGAACTGTGGCTACATCCTTAATGAGGGGAGGGGAAAAGTGGGGGGAAACCCTTTTTTTCATGAATTATTCACTACTATGTTTTAATTCTTCTTATTTCTTCTCTTTAATGTAGTAATATTTGATACCACAGTAAATGATTTAGAAACTAATTGTATATATTAATTAAAATTTTTATTATTGTAAATGCTTTTTAGCAATTTATCCAGTCTATTTTATCAAAAAACTACAGAGGCACCTTGTGAAACTTTTTCTGTTTTTGAATTCAGGCCAGATTGCAAAAGGCATGGCTAACTTCTGTGGCCTAGTTCTTTACTGTGCTATTTTGGTCAAATTAGGAAGTTCAAGTGTAGAACAAGTCATGAAAACATTAATTTGAAGGCATTACTTGAAGGCCAGTCCATCCGTTCCATGTTATCGTGGCACTTGCTTTTTTTGACTGTTCATACATGAAAGTGAGTTAACCCTAAGAGTCTTGGCCACAAAACCAAAATGTATTTGAACGTGTTTGAACTAACATAGACTGACTAAAGCAGACTGTTCGTTTGTTATTTACCATTATATTAAAATTTAACACTTCCTGTGTACTCTTAGATTTTCTTCAGTTCTGCAGTCTTTTTGAGGCTCTGTCTATATACTGAAATATACCTGAAACTTTAGGAAATCAGTATATATATATATTTTAGGGAATGGAAAGAAGGAGTACTGGTTGTGAGCAAGGGTAAGGTGGTGTGGAGAGCATTCTGAATTCCTGGTGAGCTCTGTAGCTTTGGGCTGACAGTTTTATTTTCATGAGTCTATTGCAGAAATAAATACCATTTGTATTATTCTAATAAATCTGTGAGTTAGCTCTTTGTTTTTTTTTTTTTTTTCTTCTGTACTGAAGAAGAAACAGTTTGGTCAGCTGAAGAGATGAGGTAATACAGAATAATTTTTTTGAAAGGACCCCAATGCACTGCATGAACTACAGTGGTACAAGGCTATCAAACTACTCTGATAACAGATCTTTCATGATTAAAGTGGAGAAAAATCAAGGGAATTTTACAACCTGCGCACACCTAACTCAAACAGTTTCTCTGGATATATCATTCTGATTTGATTTTTAGATTAAAAGTATTTTACTATAAATGCACTATTAAGAGTATCATCTACAAGACTTTGGGCTTAGAAAACAGATCATTGTTGGATGTTTGTAAGCATTATGATTTACACAGCCACAAGACTGATGTTTTCAGTTATTTAAAAATCCAACGACCTCAAAAATAACACAATCCGTGCAAATAACAAGGAAATGGGATAGTAAAGTACCACAAATCTCCAAGTAACTCTGAAGGTTATGGGAATTTCCTTTAGTTAACATGAAGACTGAACATATGTAAATTGTTCCAGGAAATAGAAAAATTGGAGAAAATTTAGGCTGAAGCAGAGGATCAAAGGATTAAATTGCTGGTACCAGGATATTGGTTCAAAGAATAAAATAACATTTCTTTCTCTCTCTCTCTCTCTCTCTCTCTCTCTCTCTCTTTCTAAAGTTGATTATTTAGGTAAGGTTAGGTCTGAGTTTCTGTTAGCTTGATTTCAATGAAAATTTTATTAGGACGATAAGAGTGTTCATCACAGTTTGGTTTTAGGAAGACACTAACAGTGCTGTGTGCACACTATGTGCCAATTGCTTAGCACCAGTTTGGAGAATATTGACTTTCTTTCTGTAGTCCCTATGTAGGTCTACAACCTATCTCTCAAAAACACTTTCTGAATATATCTCAAATAATGAGATGACTGGTGTATTACAGTTCTATTAATGATTATAAGTGTCAGACAACTAGCTTTGTTCCCAAAACACCATATAGGCTTCTGTTTTGTTTTTTTTGTTTGTTTTGTTTTGTTTTGTTTTGTTTTGTTTTGTTTTACTATCAATAGCTCTATATCTTTAAAGTAGAAGTGATTTTTATAAAACTATTTGGTGTCTTGGAAACTTTTGCTAGGTCATAAAAATAAGACTATTTAGCATTTAAAATACAACACAAAATCCCAGTTACAGCAATTTGTTGTTCAGAATTTCATTCACTGCATATAACATAGATACATAAAAATGCATTTGAACAAAGATAGGATGATTTGCTACTAGGTCTGAAACCTCTTAATTTTCATTGCCAAAAAAGATTGAGGCATGTTATTTCCAGAATGCTACCACCAGAAGGCAGCACAACACATCAGAATTATTTGCTGGTTTTGGTAGAAAACAGTGGAGCTTGTATGAGTAATTTTGTCTGATGATGTGTGCTCAGGAAAATTTACAGAGTAATAAGACATTTTCTATTAGTGAAGTAAATGGGAAGCTTTTCTATGAAATCATTTTATGAGCAATATCAGGCCTTCTTCCTACTGCAGAGTTTTGCAAGGTTCTTCACTTGTTCTGCAGGGCACCAAATGTAAATCTCATCTGAAAGATGTTCATGAAAAAGATCCCCCCAGTTTGAGTCAGGCTAATTGATGATTCCTAGCCACTCCTGGCATTGTTTTCCCATTGAGAACAATGATGAAAGTCATTTACATCCAAATTTTGGCAACTAACATTTGTTAAATAAACGCTGTGAGGCTGTAGGTGTAAGTGAAATAGGAAGCATTATACTTGAAAACATATTATTTGAAGATGGAATACTGAGTACAGAAATTTCCTTCTTTCAAAGTGGAAGTGCTCTTCTCAATAGCCCGCCATTATAGTTCATGCTTATGCTTACTGCTGTTATTGCTTCTAAGGATGACTTTCATCCGATCTGAACCTCCACACTGCTCTCAATGCAGCAGCTGTTGTAGAAAGGTCATTGCAAGAATATATTGGTGTTAGAGTAGGCAAAAGGGGATATGTATAGAATCACACCATCTTGGGAAGCAGTGACATAAAGATTTCTGTGGAGTTAGCTGCTATTTTACAAAAGAATCTAGCCAGAAATCATTTTCGAAAGAGTCAAGAAAGCTAACATTCTTTATGTAAGTATCACTTACTGAAGTATTTCCTAGTAACTACAGCAATCTACCTAGTCATTTTCACTCCTTTGGATATTCTTCAAGGAGGCTGAAACAATTTCAGGACCATTTACATCATTAGGAGATTTGTATTGCTTGGATAATAAATGATCGTCAAGACCATTTGGCTCTCTACTTTCATTATGAGTGTGTTATATGAAGAAAACACAGCACCCTCAGTAAACTGAATGTCATGTTATGCATGGACAAATAGGATAGCTGTGCTCTTCTCTGAAAAATGCATTTCAGAAAAGGAGGAAGTTCCTTCTTCATCATCTACGTCATGAGAAATAGTAATGTTCAAATGCTCATGGCAAACTGCTTCAGGTAAGAGAGGTCTGCCTACAGCTCACCTCTACCTTATCACCATAAGGTCAACAGATGCTAAGTGATGGCTACCAAATAAGCAGTGAAAATGGCTAGGTGAATCCCCTCTGAAGTTGGCACTTCACTGTTGCTACTAAACTCTGTTGTAACCCTAGAGTACTGACTTTGATTAGTGAATGTTTTGGACCACTGTTAGGTGACATGACCCAGTCGCAGGAAGTTTTCTTCTTGCTGTTCATACACCACTGAAGAGAGGGATCACCAGCCACATCTGAGCACATGCGCCAGTTGTTACACTGCTGCACTTCATCCCTCTCTCTTTTCCTTATTAGCAATGGCTTCCCTGTGATCGCCCACAGTCATATGTTAGACAGTAGCTCCTTTGCTGATGACCATATGCAGTATTTTATTTTTCACCCTCAAAGACTTTGTCTTCTGTTTCATGAAAGCTGTTGTTTCTACCTGGCTTTAAGCACATATGTACTTTATCTTTTTCACTATAATATTTCACTGGTCCCCCAGGCTAAGCAGATTGCTGAGATAGTGGATATTTTGAGCAATAACCTCTGCAGAAAGATGGCTGCCATGCTTTGGAGCCAAGCAGCCCAAAGATTTTGTCTTCAGTGTAACAGCTGCCAAAATTTAGATGGTGTAGATAGCTGGGAAATTAGTATCAGATGTTTGGGGCCTTAAAACAGAATAGTGTAGATGTGGCCTTCATAGTCCTGCCAAGCCGCATATCTTGCCAGAAAGTTTGATTCATTTGAACCATGTCAAAAATACTTTCAGATAAAATGTAATGAAAGTAGTTGACTATGATATAAAAGGCTCTAGGAGAAGTAATATCTCAAGTATTTGTATCATGCTGCTAGACTGAAAGTAGACTAGCCAGAGAATTTTCAGTCAGAAAATGAAAACATTGTTTCATCATAAATTTCATAGTAGTCATTTACCACATGACTGGAAGGGCATAAAAGCACACTCAATGAGGGGTAACAGAACACCTTGTTCTGATGTTCACTTGCTCATCTTTCTCTTTAATGTTTTTCATTTACCAAGACTTTTAGTTCCACGGGTCAGTGGTCTGCTGAACTGAAACCTATATTTCTGATAATCACAACACACTCCACAAATAAATTCCCTAAAAAACAAAGCAATTATACGTGCTCCTGGGTTTCTGGCACTGCAGGTATCTCCACACTTTCTCAGCAACTTCAATACTTAGCAAAGCATTCACATTCATTGGATCACAAGAACAGGAGGAAAATAACAGTTGTGTATGCACATAGCATATATTAACCTCAAAATGCTCGAACAGCTTCTGCAGCAAAGTGAAATCTCAGACCTGCACTGACTGAACAGGACGTGTTGATTTCTTAATCTTGGGTTACTGTTTGTAATGTGTAAATTCCAGATATAGGCTACTGTTTATTTTTACTTGCTTATTTTAAAGAGACATCTAACTACAGATGCCTAAATGATTTGATCACCTCTTAACAGCAAAACAAGTTGACCAATTCCAGCTAGCAGTCCTCAGTGGGTGACAGGGTTTTGTCACATTGCTGCTGAGCTGTGCTCCAGCATGTTGGAATGCAGCACCATCTAGCGAGCTGCAAGTGCCAGACACACACGAACTGTGATCTAAAATACATTATATCAATTAAAAAATCTAAAATAAATCAAAGTAAAGCTCCCTTTCTTCACAAAACAAAAGTTTGCTGATTCTTGTTTTCCAGTACAATGCTCCCAATATTTTAAAGTTATCAAGTGTAGCAATCAATCAACAGTTAAATTGCAAAAAGACTTCAGCAAACTATTATTATCCATTTAGTTATGCACTATCAAAATTAAAAGTGCTTATTAGATGAGTAATAAGATCATTCTGAAGGGTATAATTTTTTTTACCTTTTAAAGAGAACAAGAAGAATCGTTTTGGCTCAGAAAAGCCACCAATGCTGTACCTGATCTAGTCTAGTGATTTATTTTTATGAATGTAACAAAATATTGAGATTATGTGCTGGATGTTCAATATGCTGTATCACTTTGATCACTCACTATAGCAACATAAGCTCAAATTTTCTTGTGCAGAGTGCTTTGCTATACTGGAAGTTATCTGCAAGATTGTATCTAATTCCATCTCTGCTCTTGTTTTTCCTCTACTTTTATCTGTGTTGCTCTTATGACATTTCCCTTAATAAGCTCTTTGTATCTTTCTTTCACTCTTGTGTAAATGCTTTTTTTCATGTCACCTTTGTCAATCCTTGAAAACCTATACAGGCAAAGCACTTTCTCTTGGCTTAAATAACTTCTTAATACAATATGCCCTTGGGAACTTTCTCAACAAGGAATCACTTATTTGAAACAAAACAATACCAGTCAGAGACTGCCCAACCACAATTGGCAGTATATTCAGTATTGTCTCAAAAAAGGCAGCTAATACTTTCAAACAGTCTTCTGAATATGGGGAAAAAAGAGTGTCAGAGAAAATGTATCCTCAGGTTCTGACTCTTGCATATTTCTCTTTGCTGAGAAATTGTTTAAGAAAACCCTAAATATTTTTTAAAACACACATCTATGATGTGCCTTTCTGTTAGCAATACCACATTTGAAACTTTACAAACAAGAGATTTAGAGGAAACATTTCATGATGTGAAACCAGGAGCACATGACAAACAAACTTATAACAAGATATAGAGTATAGTACTGTCTACAGTACATGACAGGATGTGAATAAAGTCATCCAGGATAATTTGTAAGTTTCTCTATTAGTAAAAATGATAAAATACAGTAAGATTTGTTGCAGGAGGTTTTGATTTAAAACAAAAGAACTTGAGGAAACATCACATCTGTACTGAAATCTTTAGTTCCAGTTTTATTTATTTATTTATTTTTTATTATTTTGAAGCAACGTCCCTACCAAAAATAGACATTGCTCTTCTCAGGAATCTAAGTGTACTTTCTCAGAGTCTCAGTCAGTCTGGGTGCACAGGCAGAAGAAAGGCAGGAATTTGGCAGCAGGCCAGCTCTTGACATTCCTGTTTTTATTACAAGCAAACTCCAGAACACTTCTACAACTTTACAGAAAAGAAATAATTTGGATGCAAGTACAGCTGGTGCACACGAACATTATCATCTCTTGCTAGAAAGTGTGATTATATCTTTTCCTCAAAGCCTATATGTTGATATAAAGACATTTCTAACTTCTAACATATCTAGTTTCAAACAACAAAATTTTGTGCATGTTCTTCAAAGAGTAGAATCATAGAATGGCCTGGGTTGAAAAGGACCACAAGAATCATCTAGTTTAAATCCCCTGCTATGTGCAGGGTCACTAACCACTAGACCAGGCTGCCCCGAGCCATATCCAGCCTGGCCTTGAATACCTCCAGGGATGGGGCATCTACAACCTCCTTAAGCAACCTGTTCCAGTGTGTCACCACCCTCTGTGTGAAAAACTTCTTCCTAATATCTAATCTAAACCTTCCCTGTCTTAGTTCAAAACTATTCCCCCTTGTCCTATCACTGTCCTCTCACCTTCATCACAATATAACTTACGTTTGATTTAAAAATGATTATTATATTATTATATAATATATATTATTATTGCTTTTTTTTTCCCCACATTCCTTTTCACCTGTAAAACGGTTGAGCTCTTTTGGCATTTCCGAACATCTGGAGAGCTTGTTAGACTCCTGAACATATCAGGTTTGTACCAGCTGTGCAGTTGATGGATGGTCCTATATTGTTTTCCGAAGTGTTTTGGTCACAAAGATTTAGCCCTAGCCAAAATATCTTGTGTACAATACCAAAAATTATTTATATCATGAGTTAGTTACTACTACTACTACTAATAATAAAAAAATGCTAAAAAGAGAGTTTACATGTAATTTAGATCAACTTATTTTTGTTGGCATTTTTTTATGTCCTTGAAGGTGGACAAATAAATGTAATGTTATCAAAGTTTTGTAACAGTAGTGGCTTCAGTGATAACAATACAAGGTCATTCAATCATAAAATACTCCATGAAACAAAGTGAACTTCTGGGCAAACAAAGAATGATTTCTACTTTGATCCAATTTAGTAGCTCTGATGCTCACAGAATCACACAGAGTGAACTAAAAATGTTGCTGCACTCCTGATGTACTTCCTTCAGGTCTCGACTCATTCCCTCTCATATTCTTCTAATGGGGCTAGCCATTGATTCAATGATTCACTGATATCTATTCTCCTCTTATTACAAAGCTTGCTTATGATTGTGCTGTTTTCTTATTCTCTTTCCATTTTCTCTCTTTTTTTTCATTTTGTTTTGTTTTGTTTTTAGATCCTCTGGTTGTACTTTATACCTACTTAATAGTTCTCAGCTCTGTTAGTTTTCAGAACTTCTAGATGTTACTCTGAAAATAAAAGAATGGTATAACATCCTGTTATTAAATCCAGATACAAATGTAACTGTGATGAGAGAAGGCAAGTTAGTAAATAAATTTTATTTCTAGGTCTAGATCCTGAGATTGAATTCTCCATACTGATGACAGAAATCAATTTACAAACAAAACTGAAGATTGTAATTAACAGTAATTTCAGTGTTCTGGACAATTTCTGTGTGGCTTGATTCACTTTTCTATCAATATCTCCTGTCCAGGTTGATGGTTACAATAAAATAAATTGATTCACTTTGCCCCTGAGGAGATATGTGGATTTACCATTACAAAGTCAACATTTACCAATGTTTTTCATGCAACATTAAATCAACGTTGTTCTACTTTAGCAATCAATACAACACAGTAGGTGAGGATCTTTAGTGAGACAACTGATCCTGATACCCACAGGATTTCAGGTGTATTTATTTCAGATTAGCTAGTCTAACCAGGTTATGCTTGTTAACTGTTGGAGCACATTATATGCAGTGCTGAAGGATATTTTCTTTAATTTAATATGAAAGATATCCACTAATCACTGAGCACTCTCCAGGATGTATGCTTAAGGCACAGTATTCAGCAGGAACCAGGAGATCCATTTTAGAATCACGCCAATCTGAATTAGAATGTTAATATCCTTAGAAATGTCCTGAGACATTTCAGTTCATTCCTATTCTAAGCATGTGAGGGAGGTGCACTGCTTTCAAAAATGCTTGCAATGGAAAATACTGATAAACACTGAAATATGCAGTTAGCAGATGCATAGAAAAGATGCATTAAAGTGGATCTAAGGATCATATTTTCAAGAAAATATTCTGAATCCACTCAAATTTAAACTTTACTGTGTCATAATTGTTGAATTTATATTTGTAAAGAAGTTTAGATAGAAAAACTAGCATAATTTATACCTTCAGTTTTGTAGAAGTTGAGTTTCTGGTGTTCAATTTTTGAGGGTGTAAATATCAGTAGAAATGAGTGCTGTTTTTCCTTTTTCCTTTTCAAAGGTATTTTGGTAACCTTCCCTTCAAATTCACAGGTGTCAGCTCTATATTCCACATCACAGCACATAAAACACAGTGCTTTAAAGTATCCATTTCAGAGCAGCATTTTTGTCAGAGGATTAGACACTTTAGGGGAAAAGTTAGAAATAATCTTTATGCTTTCTATCTATTATGTAATCATCAAAATATACGAGAAAGAATGTTCCACCTGCTGTCTTGAAAGCAGACAGCTTTCCCAGTGGTATATCCCAGCAATGAATTGAGGAAATATTATGTTGACAGAGCTTGAGTGAAAAATAAGATGAGCATTGTTCTTCAACAGCTCCCATTCTCAGCTTTGGCAGCCAAGTAAGCAATCTAATGATGGCATCTTGCGTAAGTAAATTTAAAAGATGACAAGTTTTTATGGATCATTCTCCTGTTATAAAACACATATGGCAAGTGAAGCAAAACTATTAGTTTTATTTATAATTCTTATGGTCTCTCTGACAAAATAATTTTCATTAACTCTTCTCCATTTGGAGACTAGTTCGAGACTCTTAATTGTCATAACCATTTTTTTGAAAGGAGTGGAATGAGAATATTTCTCAAAAATGTTCAAAGAAAATGGCCATTTCAAAAACCTGTCAAATGGAAAAATAACTTCTCAATTTCTCTTCAATGAATTAATTTATTTTTGTCCCTAGGTAAATAACATACATCATACTTAGTGTGAACAATTCTAAAAAACCTTGGTTCTGAAAACTGCATTAGTTCCTTGCCAGACAGTACAGAACATTTGTTACCTGTGAGCCCTGTCATTCCCATGGCAGTTTGTACAGCATGTGAATGGACTGCTGCATGTTCGGCAACTTAGTAAGAATTGTTCTGCTAGTTTTCAAATGGCATATCTGTGAAAATTAGTATAAAAGATATTTTCATTCATCTGAATTCTTATAATAAAACAGTTTTAAAATGCAGTAAATTGGATTTGACATTGATACACAATTTTCTGTGCTACAAGAGGATGTGAAAGCAGGGTAGTTCATGGATCCATTTCTTTACTTTTTTTCTAGTTCACAGCTAGGAATAGAAGTTACATAAATTAATGAAAGAAATTCTGGGAGCCTTCACCTTATTTTGTTGCTAAGGAAACCATTTCCTTGGCATCAATGCATCCAGCAGGTCTGTCTCACTTTCCTCTGAGTTCTAACACAGCCAGTATTGTGGAAAGGCACTGGGACAAAAAAAAAAAAAAAAAAAAAAAAAAAAAAAGCAGAGATAAACAAGGAGGAAAAGATCAACAAAAGTAGCTGAAAGTTAATACAAGGATATCACCTAATTGAATTGAATTAACTCTTGTTTCTGTGCGAGTCAGCTGGAGAGCTATGCATAGAGGTAAGGATTTAAGGCTTTAGCAGGACTAGAGCTAAGAGCCAAAGAGGAACAGAAGCCTTCACATGAGATAGATTTATCTCCCCCTCTAATCTTGCCCCTCACCAAGAAAAGAAAAAAAAAAAAAGAAAGAAGGAAGGGGAAAGACAAAAGGTAAAATGGTGGAATCCGAACATAAAATCTGAAAGCAGAGAGTCTGGGTTTCTGCTCTTCTACCAGTCTTAAAATTGTGACTATTCTAAATAGAGTTCTTTCATTTACTGTTCACATCATATAGTTTACCTGATGTTGTGTCAGATGAGTTGTTCATGAAAATGTAGCTATCAATTGTATTTAGTGTAATAAATCAACTTTTTGTTGGCATTTCTGTAATTGTAATCTAATTTTTATTTCACTTTTGCTCATTGTATCACAAATCAAAGAATGGAGTACGGAGAGACAGATGAGTGAGTCCACTAACCTCTTTTCCTGGCTGATTGTACAATGCCTCAGCTGTTCTCTTTTCCAGAAATATTCCTTGCAAATATTCCTTAAACTCTGCTAAAAATGAAGTGAGCAATAAGCAGGATACACCAAATTCCACATTTGGCAGAAAGCTGAGCGACATATGAAAACGTGTCAAATATGTTGCATTAGTAAAAGCAAAAGAGATCTCAAGTGACAAAATGTTTGGGACAATGTAGTGACATACACAATCTCTTAAGTAAACAAACAATCAAACAAACAAATCACCCCAAACCTGCCAGCACAGCTCTGACTTTTTGCCTTAAATTTAAAGTTTAAAAATGCATTATTGCTCTGGAAGAATGAAGACTGAAGCTGGTGCTTTCTATAAGTGAAACAAAAACAGATTCCTGATTACCATATTCTTTTTGTATTTGTGTAAGTGACATATATTTTCCTGTATATTTCAAAGTTATTTTTATGACTATGAACATATACTGGTAAATGTTGTCAAGAGATGGACATGTTCATCTGGGGACTTAGGAAATTGTAAGACTGAGGCTGCTCCACTGGGAAGGTGAACTGAGAACCAATGGTGCCCCCAGCACAACTGGACAATGATCTCCTGGATCAGGGTGAGAAGAGCAGAGCAAGACAGTGGCAGTACCAACTCTCACTGACAGGCCAGTGCAATCAGATAAAGGCAAGCTAAGCTCAGAAAAGGTCCAAGGTCAATGCAGAAAAGTGACACAGAAATTTGACATCAGTTGGCAGCACTGGAATCTACATCTGTGATGCAGCTCAGGTCTCTGCTGGACCAAGATGCATATGGGATGGTTAGGTCTGTCTAGAGAGCTGATTCTATTGGTTCATACGGGACCCTGACAGGGATATTCTAGAAATATTTGAAAAGTTTATATTTACTCTGTTATCATGGATAACACACAACACATTTACCCCAGTGTAGGCTTGCAGAAATTTTAGTTTGGTTTGTTCTCGCTGAGGGGGGGATACAAACAGATTGTGGGGACTTCTGATCCATATATGAATTTAAGAGAAACAATGAAGGCATCACTGTGACTTCAGGAGAGCAGAAACAAGAGTAGCTTTAAATATCCTCCTACAAACCTACATGCTCAGGAGTGCTGTACCATGTAAGAATGGGGTTCATTATACTATCAGAGTATGGATGAGTATGTCTGTGAAAAGAACTAGTAGCCCTTCAAGAATTGTATGGATATAGAGTTTCTTCAAGGTCTTTCTATTATTTTTTTTCTGACCTTTCTTTGTACCTTCTCATCCATAACTGGAAATGCCAAAAATGAGCACATTCATCTCACAATAATCCTTGTCATGTAATAAACTGAAAGAACTGGGAAATGTCAGAGAATGAAGTAAGTTATTGTTACACAGCTCTGAGACAAGAAAGGACAGCTGGGCTTGCAAGAGTGGTTTCTGGTTTCTTTAAGATCAGTTATCTTTAGGGAGTGTATGATGAGTTTAAATAAGCAGTTAATATCTAAATGGATCACATCAACCTCAAACACTGAATTGAGTCCACTCATAGTTTGCAAAGCATGAAGAAAATAATTAATATTAGTTTTCTGGACTTAGTCTGTCTCTGAGTTCAATAAGATACATTTTCTCAAACAACTGAATTATTACTTAAAAAAGAAAAAAGATAACTTTCTTTGACATAATTCTTTTCTGTCAGCTGCTAACATGCTTTAATGGTTTGATGATTACTCATCATTTTTTTTATTTTTTTTGAGAAGCATTTGTATTTCTATAAAATACTACTTGAATTTACATAAAGAAGAATTTTGTCTTTGTGTGTTTGTAGCCTGAATAAAAAAATTGCTAAGTTTTATTCTTTCATACTAATCTTTGTCTGAGTTCCACAGGGAAAAAAAAAATCAGTTTTTCTTCAAACTCCAATATTTATTTTTCTAGTACAGAATTTTATTTCTTGAATATATCTTTCTTACTGCTTTAATTAGAATATGTAGTATATAAAATTCAATACTGAGTAAAATTAAGAGATTATTAAAAAAAAAATAATTAAAAAACATAGTTCTGTGAAGTGCTATAGAAAATGCTAATAGACAATTTTCTCAGTTACAAAGTCCAAAGCTAAATGTGCCTACGCAAACAGATTATTTTCCACCGAGTTTTGCAGAAATGATCCCTTATATGTAACAGGTGTGATTACTTTTTGTAGTGCTTATGCACAATAATTTTATTCTTCTGAAATCTTATTTATGCAGTTTTTTAAAAGAATATTTTTCTGTGATGATGGGTATCTGCAATAATCTTTTAAATATACATGCATCAACATACTCCTCAATTATTCTGGAAGTAGAGAAAAAAATGAAAAATCCTCCAGAAATGCAAAAGGTCTGGGATCTCTACGTCCTTTAGTATCACTTACACATCATCCTTATCTTTACAAGAAAGTAAACATAATTTGGCTTTACAGTATGTTTTACAGTGATCATGGTTATAAGACAATGAGCGACTTTCAGTTCATAGGGAAATTTGTTCACTTCTGCTTTTGATGTTCTACCTTACCTAATTATGCCCAGTAGTTTCCTGAATGAAAAAAATTAAAAAATAGAATAGTTCAGTTGGAAGAATTCAACAAATATCATTAAATCCAATTTGTTGCTGGACCACTAAGGAACTAACCACAGCTGATGAAAATTAATAAAAAAAGGATCTAGCAAGAAGAGCACATTTATTGCATAAATGGATTTATGTCATTTTAACATTAAATTAGTATTCAGATGACACTGAATGTGCATGTAAAGTTATATGCTTTGGGCACATACGTTTAGGTACCTTCTTTGTTTTCTCTTTAGACAACAGTGATCTAATCAGTACAGCCAGTAGAAGCCAGAAAACTATTAGAAAACTATTAATGTAATCCAACAGCAAGCAGCTATTTAAATTGGCACCATCCTTGGAACTATAGGCTGGGTCTAATTTGATGACAATGAGATCTCAAACACCTAGCTCATCTTTAAAACCTAGGTAACTACAATGAAATGCCTAAGCAGAAATCCCCAATTTTTGAATCAAGTGAAGTTAAAAGTGATAGTTTTATCTCTCAGAGACAAACAGTAGGACTTATTTTTGTGCAGTTTTTGCCTGGATACATTCTGTTCAGTAGCTGAACTTGAAATAGACACAAAACATAATTTTTAGATTGTGCTTTTTTGCCAGATTACACTTTTGTCCTTTGCTGTTCTATAGTAATTAACCACCTACAGCAACTCCTGAGGAATGTACATTTGAGAAATTAAAATCTATTTCTGCTTTCTTTTACCTGTAGGCATTAACCAAACAAGCTTACATCAACTCTTTTTGTTCCAGATTTGTATTAAGGCTTAATAAATCTGTTTTCCCCCACCTTGCATAAAACCACATTAAATTCTGGGACTGCTGTAGGACTTTTGCTTTGCAGCCACAAGGAAAGTGAGCTTTTGTAAGTAAACAAAAGACTTTAACTTGAAAAATATTTGGGAAAAAAAAAAAGAATATTTCTTAAGATGATTTATTACAGATTATTAAAAATGAAGAAAAAATATCTAAAAATAAGAAACATCAACTATAGAAAAATCCAATTTATTTCACATTTCTGCAGTTCTATAATAGTTGAGGTAAGTGAATTATCATTCATCCCTTTGTCCTCTCTTTATCAGAAGTCATACTCCATTTGTGGTGGCTGGTATAGTTAATAGTGCCAGTTTGTCCTTCATCTTTATGTCATATTTATGACAACGTAGAACTTATTTTCAGAAAAGAATTTTTAGAGGAGGCAGTGATTTCTTCACCTGTCACATGAGAATAAAAACAGGCTTAGTGAAAAACAAAAGGCTTAGTTTTGAAAACATCATGTTCTGTTTTTTTCCAACAACAACAACAAAAAGTCCCGGTATATCTTTCATACCACAAACTCTCAGTAATCGAAGAGAGTTTTTAGAGGCACAGAACAGAGATCTTCTTTCATAGAAAAGGATTTGCTTAGAAGATTTTTGTTCTATATTCCTATATAGAATATAGTGGAGAGCACTCCACTAAGCTTTGAAAATCCACAGGATTTGGAAAAGGGGCTCAGGTAAGTTGAAGAGAATGGACTTCAATTGAAAGAAATTAAGAAAATATGAAATTACAGAGAATTTGGTCTTCAATTGCTGGTTCTGTTCAGCTTCTTAAAAATTCATTGGAGTCTTCATGAACAGAAATGTGATATTTTGTAGTTAAAATGTGAGAATATCATCATCACTGATGTATCCATTCCCACACAGTTTTCAATCCAAAAATGTATGAAAATTTGTCTTGGAAAATACATGGCACTTACAAAAACAATAAGAAAGGTTTTTGCTGCGTTCCTTCGATATATATATTCAACATGGTATCCTGTGTAGGCTAGAATTATTTATTAGCGATGTTTGAGTTTTACAGAGAAACAGAAAAGCTGGAGTAAATAATTTGAAGATGACTCCTGAACTGTTTTCCAGGTTTTTTTTGGGAATAATTATTTCTTCCTTTTCCTCTTTCCTTTATTTAGAATAACTGAATAGTGAAGATAGAGGAAGAAAATATGTTACAAATAATTCCAAGCAGTGTTCATAGGAAGCTACAAAGTTGTGACTAATCAACTGATAAGTAAAATTAATAGTCTACTGCAGGTAATATGCATATATGAAACAAAAACCAACAACCACAAAATGGCCTCTCGTAAAAAGAATGATTCTTTAAAAACAAATAGAATATTTTTGCAATTGGCAACAGGGAATCTGGATATTGATATGCATTTCTATCAGCGTCAAAACTGTCTTCGCTACATCTGCAAATCAGCTTCATATCATGACATACTTCAAAACAAATCTTATAATCACTAAATTATATAAAATCCGTAAATCCATATTTTCCTTCTTTCCTACTGTTCCGAGAAACAGTAGAATCATCACATATCCTGAGTTGGAAGAGACCCAATAATCATTAAGCTGCCATACAGGGAAGCCTAAGTGTTAAACCATAAGGGCATTGTCTCTAAACAAGAACAGGCATGGGCTGTGCCCACTAACCAGAGGGACCTCACCACCCTATCAGAGAAGAATTTTTTCCTATTGTCTATCTAACTTTCCTGATGCATCTTTAAGCCATTCCCTCACATCCTACTAGTGAGATAGACTGGTGAACTAGTTGTGATGACAACCACCTGAACAAAATCTATTTCTTTCCATTTGAGTTTCCGCTCTCATTCTGCTTGATGTAAAGCAGATACATCAGGCTGAGAACAGTGGAGAGAGCATCCATATGATTACCCAGGGTAATTCATAAAATCACTGTTCCTAAAGACAGACGTGAGGCTGGAGGACTTCAGTAAGAGCTGTAAAGTGACATTTTGAAAAGGGAGATTTTTATATTCTTTCTAAAGTAGACACTGCTAGAGATGACACTGAACTAGGTGTGCCATAGGCTTGAAATAGACTTGATATCTATATGTAAAACCATAACCCTCATCTCCAAACTCTTCGCTGGCTCATCTTAATATTTCATAAATTTTAACAAAGAATTATATAGCTAGAGTCTAGTCATGCTTTGTTTATATAAGCATAACTTTGTTAAATCTCTTACCTACATAAAGAGAAAACTATAGCACAACTGTGGCTGAAGTAGTCTATGACCTAAATCAGCTACTTATGTTTGTCTGTTTTTCTGTGCACTGTATTGAAGTAGTATATTTCAAGGAATAATTAAGATGTAAAAGTTATTGTGTTCTTCTAACACTGAAAAAGTTTGGTATACTTGAAGGAGTATTCAGCAGTTACGGCTTTATCACAACAACTGGAAAGATGAAGAAGAATACAGCTATTAAAAATGCAGTAATCACTTGACTGAACTATGAAACAAATGATATGAAGGGAGAACATGTTCAAACATATTCAAATACAAAGAAGTCTTACAGTTTTACCCTTTTCACAACAGGGTGGCCCCAGTGGGATAAAAAATTAGTAATCTAAACTACAGTTTACTATAAAAACATCTAGAACTTTAAATAAGCTTCTATCTTAGTCATCAATTAAATCATAAAACCACTAAGTAAACTAATTGATGGCTCTGTCAAAAGGGAATTTAATTATAAAGCTTTCATCTTGGCACTGCCACTTGAAAGGAACTAAATTGTGACCAAAAGTGTGTGTGCTGTTATCCTTCCCTTTCTAATAGTACTTCCTGTACTCCAGGGGTATTCTTTTCTTAAGGAATTTGCACATTTGACCTTTTGTATGCACTTGAGAAGCAAATGCACTTATATGATCTTGACTATGGAAGCCAATTTTTTTTTTCCTTTTGTTTATTACTAGCTTAGTATGAAGCTTTAAGGAAAATTCCAGATTACTGGATTTCTAACAAGAGACAAATAAAAATAAATAATAAATATTCTTTGTGGATCATGTAGGCTTAAATTTCTTTTCTGATAATTTTCTCTCAGTCAAGAAATTTGACATAAATATAAAAGGCAATAGGAATATCATGTCTGTGATACTATCTGCTGTCCTTCTGTACCACATTTTTAATCTTTTGCTCTTTAAAATGTATGTGTGATTTTATTTTATTAATTAATTGTTTTATTTAAACACAGACAATATATTGCCATGCATTACTATGTGTACTAAAAATATATTGATTGCTAATAATTAAAACTATGTTGTATTAATATTTATCTTATATGACATAATTTTGAAATTCTGAATTTTATTTGCATTTAGTATTTTTAGCTCTATACAAATGAGTAGAGTTGCTAGGAAGGCTAAAGTCCAAACTGATAGTGCTCGTCTTGAAATAACTCAGGAAAGTCTGGCTGTGTCAAAAACCCAGCATTCTCACACTACTACAGTTCTAAACAGAGCTGTGTGAATATTTCACACTTCTAGATCAATATCGAAATTGAAAAAAAATAAATCAACTAAAACAAGAGCCTACATCAAATCAAATGCAAGTCATAGTTGAAATTTGCCATAAAGATACCCTGTCAAAAAACTTTATCTTAAACTTCAGTGGTACTGGCAGCAAGTTTGTAGAACTTTCAATGACTGTGGTTATTTAGATCTGAAGAACGGAAATGCTTTTGCTATTGCCCACAGGTGATTTGGAATTCAGTTCTCTTGGAACTACATATTTCTGGTAAATAAAAATGTCTAATTCACCAAACACCTTTGCTATGCTGTAGTATTGAAACAAAATCCTCTAAGGCTTGAGTGGCAAAAAGGGGAGATTCTATGCTATGGATGGGGTCGGCATGAGTGCGCTGTATGTGGGTTTCACTTGGGGTTTCTAGCCTCTAACAGGGCATAAGATTAACCATGCTACTCACTTCTTCTACTTTTATATTTAATAAATAACATCTTACACTTTAACTTTCAAGTGCAGGCAGGGAAAACTCTAGGCTACTACAAAAAGCTTTGGTTTTAGAGAGGTGTTCAGAAGACCTTGCAAATGCTTGGAGGCCTGAGGAGAAGGAAAGAAAGAGAAATAAAAATAATGATCAAGTAGTTCCATGCAAAACTGAAAAAGCAAGCTGGGGCTGATGGAATTCCAGCTTGCATCATGATTCTGAATGCAATGAAGACTTTGCAAGGAGTTAGGCAGCTTCTTTGCACTGGGAAACGTTCATTCATTATGATCAAAATGCAAAGCACATGACCATTAGAGAATTTTCTTACAAGGAAACAATCCTATTTCACATACACTCAAAACATGTTCTTATGAGAGAACAGCACTGTCATACAAAAGCAAGGTCATACTAATGCTGCAGTCACTGGCACCAAGTGGGAGCTACCTGCAGTTTCTCCATGACAAGCACACAGCTGAGCTTGTCTTGGGACCACCAGATTTCCGTGGCACAATGCAGGCCTGAATACCACACTGCAGGTGCACCACGGTACAGCACAGGCCTGTATCATTAAGATCAGCTGTGTGCAATGGAACACATGGGCATGTTCAGCTCCCATAGCATTCATAGTGCGGTTTGGACTTGACAAATCATCTCAATTCACTACAGAGCTGTGTTTGAATGATGTTACCTCTGGGCAGAGAGGCTAGTCCTAAGGACTCTTTGAACACACATGCTTAGATCTTCCTCATTCTTACATTACTAAGAAAAATATGAGAAAGCCAGGTAGAATTTTAAATGCACTAGGAGGATGCTACACATATTATGCATTAAACATAACCTTTTGTAGAGCTGAATTGCTTTAATAAATCTTTTTTTCCATACAAGTCATTGTATAACTTACATTAGAAGTCACCTGATGGATGTTTGACAGCCTACAAAAACTTGTTTTTCATCTTCTGATGTTTTTCAACAGCCATATTAAAATGGCAAAGTATAGAAAGCCTTTAGAAACATGCAAACATTGTTGGCAAGCTATGCTGATATTTCCATTGGCTTCAGATCAGTCCCAGAAATCCTGTAGGGCACTCAACCCTACAAACCTTCAAAGTATGGACATATACCATAATTCCCACAATGCAAATCAAATTCCAATTTTGCACCAGCTTTCCTAGCCAGAAATTGATTTACCTATTGTCTTCTCTGAAGCCTTAGAATATCCTCTAGACCTTACTGTTTTAGGGGTTTGTGATATAGTTTTAAGACAGTTGTTCTCTTTATTGATGAAATTCTGAAACTACAGACTCAAAAATTCAGAATAGCTTGGGTTAAAGAATTTACAAGGATTTTCAGTTCATTAAAAATGTCATTCCCGTTCAATAACTCATCTCTTCAAAACTCCTTCAATTTGAGAACAGTTTTGGCTGAAAAATATACTACAAGAACACAGTGATTTTAGCTTTTTTTCTGAAATTTACAATATTCACCCAATATCCTAGAAACAAGATTCAATTATTTTTTTCTGCTTATAGGGTAAATCTGTATCTTTCTTTCCTTGAGAAAACTGGCCACTCCAATAAAACTGTTCTGGCATATGGTATATTCTGCCTCTATCGTGAACTATGTCCCATTTACTTTAAATACAGACCGAAGACTAGAATTTATATGCTTCATTAACTTGGCAACTGAACACTGAAACCAAAAGACATTTCTTCTAATTTTGTCCATTTGAGAATCCTTCTTTGTTTTTTTGGCTCAAACTTGCTTCCTGAGGTACTTCTTGTGATAAGACTCTGATTGATTTGTTGAGGAGGCAAGTGATGGGTGCTACCGTGTGACAATTGACATCACTTTGTGGACATTTGAAAGCCCCTTCCTTCAGAGCTGCTTACCTCTGGAAGAAGCGCTCAGGAGTGTTTACTGGTAGAAGATTTGGCCTGTGGCTACATAGCTCCAGGTTGGTATGGGAAAATTGGGGAATGGTACCATCATGTCCTGTGAAAGACAGGATGCAGGTCGGCATCCCTGCTCCCTCTTATCTGCTGGCAAGACCCGGAAGATGGGAACAAAGGAGTTTCTGCTGAGATCCCAGAGCGAGAAGCTGCCACTCCAAGGAGAGCTGACTCAATCACTTTGGATTTGAGCTGTCACTCCAAGGAGAGCTGACTTGACCACTTTGGAACCATTGAAAAGGGGCCATCATTGCTATGGTCACTGTCATCATTGTTGTCGTCAACAAAACAACAATGCCTGATGACCCACCACTACTGAAGATCAGTGACTGAACAACGAAACACGCTGGATCCATAGTGGTGACTATCTCCCTCTTGCTTCCTATAAAGACTCCTTGCTTCTTCTTTCCTATCCTTTCTATTGCCCTCTTTCCCTTCCCCATTACCCTAATTTGTAATAGTGTCTGTCCTCCCCTTCCCATCTCCCTGATTAAGGAATTTGTAATCCGATTAAGATTTGTAATAAACTAGTCGGACCAACATTTGAATCATTGTTTCTTAATCTCACGCCAGGTATACAGATATTAAAAGAACCTTCTCTTTCTCCTATAAATTGGAGTGAGACAGTCCACAATTATTAATTTGAATAAAATTTAACCTTTCTTTGGACAATTCAGAAGTGTTGTATTTCTATAGTGAGTAACTAGGAAAAAGGTCAGTTATCAGTATATGATAAAATAGTTAAAAAATTCCTCAGAAAATAGAAGGAAAATATATTCAATATATTTTTTTATTCTTTCTTTCCTCCTCTCTTTTTTTCCCTCCCATCTTGCTTTTCATTTCACATTCCACTTCAGATTAAATTAAATATTCATGTTAAGCAGAGAAATTAGTTCTGACTGTTGCATAGATCAGTTAACTGAAAAATCAGTTTACACATGTTTATATGTTTCTTAAATGAACAAGATCAAAAATCCATTTATTAAGCATAAATAGATGTTATACTTTTCCCAAATTACGTAGTCTGAGAATTTGCTTTATTTTCTTTTCAGGTTAGCTTGGATGAAATATTTAAAATGAGATCTTTCCTGCATATAATTTTACCTGCATAAAAAATCAGAAATTTAAATATGTTTGTGGTTACCTTATACAGAATACATACCATACACCTGCATCTTTTTTTTTCCTAAACTGACTGTCTTGTTTAGGAAAATCAGAGGGTAAAGTACCAGTACAGCTTCCCCAACAACTGCATCCTCAAAGCAATGACTCCCTGAGATTCAAAAGAATGGAGATCTCAAAACTTCTTTGATACTATCATGTCTTTGAAGTTTGGGGCAGTGACAGGGTGGCCACTTTATATCAATGAATAATGTCCTTGACCTGACTTAGACTTCAGATAAGCATCTTCTGTGGTAGAGCTTTCTGAAAATATACACTTTTCAATGTTTTATGTATCATCCATAGTTTTAGATGTTGGAAGTCTGTCACACAACACTTTTATTTGAGATCTGAATACTTTTTCTATAATAAATCACTTATTCAACAAGACTTGTAATCCAGACTTCCTATTTCCTCCTCCAGTTGTGTATTTTGTTTATTTATTAGCTATCCACCACATTTCTGCTTGTTCTTTGTACTAACAACCTTATTCAAGATCCTGATGTACTTGAAATGTACTGATGTTATGAGCTTTTCCTTTCCTTTCAATTTGTCTGATGTACATGGTTAAATATTTCACATAATTCTATTTTTAACTGCAACATTCCCAGGACAAACCCTATCTTCTAATTTGACTCTAATATACAGCCACATAATTTGTCAGAACTGAATTTATCTCATCTGTTGTTTTTTGTTGTTGTTGTTTCCTTGTTTATTTATTTATTTATTTATTTTGGCACTTTTCTTCTTGACTTACTACCATTTTGTCTTACAAAGGAATTTTGCAAGCATGCATAAGACTTTTTTTTCTTCACAAAGTACAAAGATTTTGACTTTTAAAAATATCATTATTAATGATTTTGTTCAGACAGGTATCTGAAAGGAAGAAGAAAGAAAATACCATTTGGAATTCTGTAAAAAGCAGAAACACATCGAATTTAAATACTGAGGCTTATTTTAGAAGAAAAAGCACATGTTTCCAATCATTTATCATCTTAGTTTACTTTGGAAGTGCTTCAGTTTATCAACACAGGACTTTCTAATAGAAAACTTGCAAATTTGAATCAATTGGATTTTCAAGTGGGAACACTAACTACAATGATTGCTGTGTGTAAAATATAACTTTTCATAATTCTATCATTATATGAAATTATTTCCACTTTTTTTTATTACATCAAAGTCACTTTGAAACATAGAAGTAGCTTTTTTTTCATTCTCCTGGGGTGACTAAGATTCCTAACTGTTAGATAGGGTCCATCTAACAGTATTTTTTACAAAATCCTTTCACAATTCATTAAAATTAATTTTCTTATACACTTAACATAAATAAGCAGTTTACAAGTAGACAAGCAGAGAGATATTCTTTTGATTGTTCCACCAAAAATTTTTGATAGCACCTAAACCAATAGAAGAAACTTAGATTTCACTTGAGAGACTACATTACCACATTACAAGTTACTGTAAATTTTCCCAGAAGAGAAAACAACAGATGTTTCCAGAAGTACATTTTTGCAAATACATTAGCACATGGTTGCATTCACATAGCACACATTGAATCCATTGCTGTTTCAGTACTTTATTTGCAATTCATTTTTTTTACATCTAAACTATGAAAAAACTAAATTTTTAACAAAGCACCTAAAAATAAAAGGAGTACTAAATCTATACAAATGATTTGAGAATAAGGTAAAACAAAAACAATGACAAAACCAAAACGGGGCAGCAAACCTTAGAGAGCTTAGGAAATATTTGATTGGTTAATGTATTTACATATATATATTTGTCAATATACATTATATATTTCATCAAAGAGATATCAGACAGGTGGCCTTACTGACTGGACAGCATGGTCATCAGAAGAAAATGTCAATATGAAAAATATATTAATCTAAATGAGAGGAAACATATGACAGAATTACTGTCTAAGACCTGAAAGCAGGGAAATGCAATTCAAAAATGTTTATATGTATTTATGAACATGTGTCATGAATATGGCAACTACAGAAAAGGAAGATGTTGATTCTATACTTCCAGGTATTGGGTAATTCTTTGCAAGAAAGTCAAGCACTACTCATTGAATTTGAATGTCCGAAATTATATCACTAGAAAGATTTTGTGAAACACACAACTTTTAAACTTCCCAGTTTTCTGTGTATGCATTTTCCTATTTTTCAGTTCAGTCTTTCAGTTAGATCTGTTTAAACCACAAGCTTTAAAACAACTGGGTCACAAGGATAATCAGAGGACAGAAGAACCTCTCCTACAAAGAAAGGTTGAGAAAGAGGAGTTTATTCAGCCTGGGGAAGAGAAGGCTCTAGAGAGAGCTCATTGCAGCCTTTCAGTATTTAAAGGGAGCTTATAAACAAGGAGATTGACTTTATACATGGTCTGATAGTGGTAGGAAAAGGGAGAATGATTTTAAACCAAAAGAGGAAAGATTTAGGTTAGATGTCAGAAGGAAATTCTTTATACAGAAGGTAGTAAGGCACTGAACAGGGTGCACAGGAGAAGCTGTGGATGTCGTATCCCTGGAGGTGTTCAAGGCCAGGTTGAATGGGGCTTTGAACAACCTGATCCCTACCAATGCGAATCACTCCATGGTTCTAAGATTCTTCTGGAAATGAAAAAATTATTGCCCCAATTTTTTGTTCACGTGATTCTCATCTATACACCAGTAATCTTTCTATTTAAGTAAATGTAGTCATTTATGTAACTAAAATCTAAGACATGCTGTGTATATGCAAATTTATGTATTTGATATGTAAATGCATAAATTATATGTCAGGAATATTTCTCTTGGTGGTTGATGTTAAAGATACTATATTTAAAAAAAATAAAATCAGTTCCAGAATGCTCCTTTTTAACTCTAATGTGCCTCTGGACATTGGATACATACACGCTATGTTATCTGACAGGATTGTAATTTTATAATTTACACATTAAAAAAGGAATAGTGAACATGAGGGAAAGAAGAATTTGTCACAGAGCTTACATTCTCTAAACTGAGCATGATGTTCAAACTCAGCACTGCTTTGCAGAAGGAGATAGGCTGGTTTTCAATTAATGGCTCAGTACTTTCCTTTGTGTATGGCCTAGACCTAACACAGGAATTGTGTCAAGTGACATATAGTAGTGTTTGTTTGTAAACGTAACAGGAAACAACAAACTCTGTCTGTAATGTAACCTGTGGTTAATACAATCTCTAAACTTACCATTAATTTTATTTGCTAGTTATTACAAGATTATTTTTCAAAATTTAAATCATTTGCTAGACATTCTGAGTAATATTTTATTACTCTTGGTACTATTTTTTAGGCATTCATATTGATCGATCCTTTTGCTTTAGTTCTCTTTACCTAGTTCTGTTCCCTATTCCCTTTAGTTTAATGTTGTTTGCAAACGTAATTAAAAGTGCTATATCTTTCCCCAGACAATGAATGGATATATTAAATAATACTGTTTTTGCTGCAGCTTCCTGTGACACTTCATTGCAGATCTCAGGTCTAATAATTCAGAATGTATATGTAATGCAGGCATGATTGCTCTTCTTCAAGTGCTTTGCCTTTCATATAACTGCTTTTATACCCATGCAAATACAATTAATTATACTGATATAAGTTTTTTAATGATCTGCTAGATCTTATGATCTAGCAAAATCTAGAGTAAGTCAAACAAATTATTCTACCATTATTTAATTTATAAGCAAGCTCTTCAGAATCAATGACTGGGAAATAATAATCTCTGGAATGTCTTTGCTTAATTAATTCTACCTCCTAGGTTTCCTATGTTCTTCTACAGGCTATTTAGAGTTCTCATTGGACACACGAGAGCAAGCTCTTTACCCTAGGGTAGTGAAGTATTCCCAAGCTAAATAGTGTATGAGGCCTTAGAGAACTGATGATGACTGCTTTGCTCCAACTGATTATTCCATGCAACAGTTCATAACAAGAGCATCTGGAGTTACAGAATACTAAAAGTAATTGCAGACAAAATATACCATGATGCAAATTCAGATCATTAAGAATATGCATGTGGAAATATGCTTTCTACAATTGATTTTGCACTATATTTCAGATGTCCTATTCACTCACTACACTTTTCATTCTTTCAGTATGAGAAAATACTTTAAGTCTTAACTGCTTTAGTTAAAATATTTGATGAGTTCTTTTTTTTTGTGCAAGGATGATGCAGCTTTGGAAAGGTGTCTGATAGTGACACTAGATGGAGCTATCTCTTTGAAATGAGTCAACCATTGGAATTCAACTTTTATTCCATTTATATCATTCTCCAGTTTATGACATTTGAGAAAAAAAAATTAAAGGGGAAAGGATATAGAGAAAAAAAATCATAAGAAGAAACCACACAAGCAATATTATCACAGAATTGCAGGGGCTGGAAGGGACCTCAAGAGATCATGCAGTCCAATCCTTCTGCCAAAGCAGGTTCCCTGTCATGAACGAAATCATTACGAAACAGAGCCCACAATAATTTCAAGTTAATGTATATATAGGATGACTTTCTTATACACAGAATGTTTCCTTAACAGTGGTAACTTTTAATCAAAGCAGTACTGAGAATTTACAATCCATAGAAACTTTGGTCAACTTTAATTAACATGAAATTATGTTGTTTACAGCTAGTTTCATAACTATAAATGATGCAGTAGCATTAGATAGTGCTACTTTTCTATTACCACTCTGCTTATCACAGACACTTCAAAACAAGGAATGTTGAACAATGGTAAAACAATAGATTTTTTACTGAAATTCATACTATGGTTCATTGTAGTCCATACCAGTGCAGTGTGCTTCTGTCCTACAGCTAGTGCTCCATGAAAGTTAACAACTTGGCATATATATTCTTTGTGAAAGGAATGGCAATAATTTGATTTGCAAGTGATAAAATAGCGTGGAAACACATCATCTAAAGCTAGTTCCAATTAGAACCAAAGCTATGACTATCTGTGGAAGGAACTTTTTTTGCAGGGTGTTACTAAAGTTTGTTAATTCAACATAATTAATAAGACTTTTTTGTGTTAAGGCTCAAAAAGAGTTCTGTGGATTTATGGAGACTTGGAAGGAATGACTTTTAGTGAGTCTCATGTAAAATTTTCCATAGGATTCTTGTTTTACAAGATCTTGTCAGAAGCAAAAGAATAGGAAAGAAATAGGAAGGCTGGCTGGGAAAGAAAAAGTAAGTACATTTAAATTAACATTCCCAACAATTACACAGATTTTTTTTTTTTTTTTTTAATTTTCTGAGGTTTCCAAGAAATGTTTCCACAAGCTCTGCCAGATGTCTTTCTCCATGCCACATCAACACTCTCTGAGTTCACTGAACAGAAAGATCACTATTGACAAGCACTAAGAGTGTTACAGTCCTTTTAAAAAACAAACAGAAAAGGTAAACAAATCCTTAGCTAATTTATTTACATTTTAGAAAAAGACAGACTTCCAAAGCAACAAGTTTGTGGATAGACTGATGCTCTGATTTTCAAAAAAATACTTTTTTCCACTCTGAAATATTTAAATACGTCTCCTTTAAATCTTTCCTGTAGATTGTTATTTTCAAATATGCCCGAACTCTTCATCTCTCAAATTAATTTTGCATTGGAAAAGTTTGTATTGATTAATTCTGTATTTCATTACGCATGTATGTGATGCTACATGATAGCTCTTGATCCATGAGAAAGAATATTAAATGAATAAAAGTGTGCCTTGAAGAGAGCTCTTCTGTGGGAAAGGTGAGGCTCAGTTAGAGAGCTTTGTGAATATACCTCAAAAGTCTGTGCAATTCATTTTAGTCTGTTCACATATTATGGAACATTTCTAGGTGGAAAAAAAAACACATAACAAGAAAACAACAAATAAATACCTTCCACCCTATCCCCAACTTATCTGAAGTGAGTAGATTTCAGCTGCAGATTTATGTCAACAGATTTACCATGGATTTTGATTTCTTCCATTAACTATACTGTAAAAATATGTATTTTATATTAACTTTAATATCACTGTTATCCTATTGACAGAAAAGATTCATTACCGTAATGACAACAACTGTTGGCATTAGTTCTCTTTTTAATAAATATATAACATATTTATATGATCTAAAAAGAACTATTTATAAAATAAAATAGGCACTTTAAGTAAGCAGAGAGACTGTGGATTGTAAAATATGTAGTGAAGCTATTCATAATGTGATGCTGTGGAAAAATGAGATTTCTTTGTTTCAGAGTAAACAAAATATACTGAAGTATTTATGAAATAAAAAACTCCACAGAGTTTGGTGAAAACAGTATTGAAGAATGCGTAGCTTCATTGCTATGGAAATCACAAAGTTATTTCTAGAATACAATATTGCTTCCTCTGCCATACATGTGACACAGAGAAAGGCTTTCCATCATGCTTCAAATGAATTTTTGTTAGTCAAAGTTACTTGGAAACATAAGGATGAACTAAGTAAATGTTGAAGTTCATCAATAATGTGCAAGGAGAGGGGATTTTAAAACCTGAGGAATAGATTTAAATCTCTAAATTAACTAGAATTCAAGTGCTGCATCTGCTTTTTTCTCTTATTAGAAAACTCTTAAATAGAAAATATCAAACAACATTGTAAACTTGAAAAGAGATTAAAAACTGTCTACATCACTGACACAGTGATACTGAAAGCTTAATGCGTGCTACTTCTGCATATCTAAACATATTACATTTATTTGCATTAGTATTTGCTGTTAAAGATGATTTGAAGTTGCAACAGAAATTGATTTTAGGAGTTGTTCCATGTGCTTCAGTTTCAATAAGGATCTTGATTTTGGTTTGTACTTGTTAGCAGATTCTTGGAAGGTAGCCTATTGAAAGTTGAAAGGCAAAAAAGAAAGAGAGAGTAGGGAAAGCTTAGATGTACTGGAAACATACAAATGAAAGCAGTCCTGTTTTGCAAAAACACTGTATTTTCTGAGAGTGATGAATTGCTCTCTCTGAGGAATAAAACTTTTATAAGAGGGAAAAAAGTTTTTTGTTTTTTGCTCTGACATTAACATAATTTAACAAGCTTAAAACACTGGAAGTATGTTAAGAGGATTAATGTTTAGTTTTAGATAATTAACAGACTACTTGCAGAGAAGTCTTATTCCTGGTACATGAGAAAAAAAATGAAAGTATAATAAAGTCTTGCATGAAACTGAGTTTCTCCTAGAGGAATTGAATTCATTAACCATTTAAATAGTAAGTGATGATTAAAATACAGAGCAATTCACTCAAAATACTCATTGATTTAGTTCCATTAGATTTATACCCAAAGATTAAATTGTTTGCACAGATCAGAGTAGTTATCTCAATGACTGGCACCAGATAGAAATCTAAGAATGCCAGTGAAATTTTTTTTGGTTTAAATTCAAAAATGACATGAGTGTGTATTTCTTGCCAAATTTCTGTTGCAAGTAAATCAGGCTTGGAGATAAAGTCTGTTCTGAGTATTTTCTTGGGTTTTCATGTAATCAATATAGAATCCTGTATATGTAATGAAAAGTTTTACATTCAAGTATCATGAGCACTAAACAGAGTAAAATAATTGGCATTATTTTCAATTGGCTTCAAGAGGTACAGCACATATTGAAGGCAGAAAAAGAGAGAACAGCATAAAAATAATGTTTGTGATTTAAAAATATATTTTCTTTACACATTTCTATGAATTTCCTCTCCTGAAGTGACTATACCTGTCATTTCCTCACAGATTTCTTACAATGCATGCTGTAGCTGTATAAAAGTATTCCCAATTGTGCACTGAAGCTTTTCTTTTAGTCTTGTACTTTTCATACCAATTGAAATGAAACAGAACTCTGCTCTTACTTTTTCTCATACCATTCCTAACATGAAGCTTTTAGATATTTCACCATAATTATTTCAAGATTATCCACAACTTCATCCTTTTTTCTATTTTTCTTTCAGCAACTTTTATAGTCTAGTGTATCAGTGATTCATTTTATTAAAGAAGAGTTGATCTGCTATCTATATCCCAAATAATTATCGACTAGCTTTTTCAAGAATTACATTATAATTATCATTCTTAATACTTACGGTTTTCTGTATCTACAAATGAAACAAAGCCAAACAGAAATTTTAGATATCCACTGTTCCAGCACTATGAAAGTGGTGGTAAAAGAAATCTTTATTTTGACTTGTTATCCAACTTTTCTTAAAGCTATTCCACTACAAATTGACAGGCCATATGTGGTCTTTTCATCTCATAATTGAGGATATTACTTAGTTTCCACACACAAATCTGGATTTACAAATAGCCTAAATTATTGAAACAGATTGAAATGACTAAAATTGCTGATTGCAGTTAGTCAACATTTTACGCTGTCCTTAAAGTTAACTGAATGATAGAGCAGGATAACAGCAGGTGAGAGACTTCTTCAGTAACTCGAATATTTTCAGATACTGACTTAGAAAAGTTCATTTTAGGCTAGTTAAGGGACTCACTGAAACAAGCTTCAGAGTTGTTATTAGTTATTTCTAAGAAATTAAAAACGACGTGATAAGCCCTAGAAGAGTAGAAAAAGGAAAGAAAGGCTGAAATGTAGTTCCCCTGGGAACTACAGCCCAGTGAGTCTCACCTCTGTGCCTGGGAAGATCATGGAACAGATCATCCTGGATGACGTGCTTGATCACATGAGGAAAGGGTGTGTGATCCGAGACAGCCAGCACAGCTTCACCAGAGGAAAGTCATGCTTGACCAATCTGGCGGCCTTTTATGATGGAGTGACGGCATCGGTGGACAAGGGAAAGGCGACCGATGTCATTTACCTGGACTTGAGCAAGGCCTTTGACATGGTCCCCCACCACATCCTTATCTGCAAACTGGAGGGATGTAGATTTGATGGGTGGACCACTCGATGAATAAGAAGCTGGTTGAAAGGCCGCAGACAGAGGGTGGTCATCAATGGCTCTATGTCCAGGTGGAGGCTGGTAACGAGTGGAGTCCCCCAGGGGTCTGTCTTGGGACCGGTGCTCTTTAACATCTTTATCAATGACATCGATGATGAAATTGAGTGCACCCTCAGCAAGTTTGCTGACGACACCAAGCTGAGTGGTGTGGTTGACATGGTTGAAGGATGGGATGCCATTCAGAGGGACCTCGAGAGGCTAGAAAGGTGGGCCCGGGTGAACCTGATGAGGTTCAACATGGCAAAGTGCAGAGTTTTGCACGTGGGCTGGAGGAATCCCAGGCATCCCTACAGACTGGAAGGAGCGGTCCTTGAGAGCAGCCATGTGGAGAGGGACCCGGGGGTCTTGATAGATGAAAAACTTAATATAAGCTAGCAGTGTGCCCTTGCGGTTCGGAAGGCAAATGGGATCCTGGGCTCCAGCAGAAGAGGGGTGGCAGCAGGGACAGGGAGGTGATTGTTCCCCTCTACTCTGCTCTGGTGAGGCCCCATCTGGAGTACTGCATCCAAGTGTGGAGCCCCCAGTACAAGAAAGACAGGGAACTGTTGGAGAGGGTCCAGAGGAGGGCCACGAAGATGATCAGGGGACTGGAGCACCTCCCCTATGAGGACAGGCTGAAGGAGCTGGGCTTGTTCAGCCTGGAGAAAAGAAGGCTGCGGGGTGACCTCATTGCAGCTTTTCAGTACCTAAAGGGAGCCTACAAAGAGGAGGGGAATCAACTCTTTGAAAGGGTGATAACAGCAGGACAAGGGGAAATGGTTTTAAGCTGAGGGAAGGGAGATTTAGGTTGGATGTCAGGGGGAAGTTCTTTACAGAGAGAGTGGTGAGGTGCTGGAACAGGCTGCCCAGAGAGGTTGTGGATGCCCCATCCCTGGAGGTGTTCAAGGCCAGATTGGATGGGGCCCTGGGCAGTCTGGTCTAGCATTAGGTGGGATGGTTGGTGGCCCTGCGTGTGGCAGGGGGGTTGGAGATTCATGATCCTTGAGGTCCCTTCCAACCCTGGCAATTCTGTGATTCTGTTCTTCTGTGAAATGATAGTTCCAAATTCTGTAAGCTCTCCTAGCTAAATGGATGTCATACAAGAGAAGTTTACAATGAGTATCAAAAAAACTGATGTGACCTGTGTTTGTTGGCTATCACAAAAATAAAAAATAAAATTTGTGGATAGCATGAATTGTTTAGGAAATCTAACCTTGTAGCTGTACAAAGGCATAACTTTTTTAATTTATCCTCCTGGTTATTGGAGGACAACTATTTCCTTTCTGCAGTATCATATTTATTTATAAGCACGGTGTAAGCATGGTATTTAGTGTATCTATGTTTTCCACTCTTTATACATCTAAAGACATATTCCTTCAGTTATCTAGTCTGGAATCAAAGAATCTAGATTTTTCAAATTCTTCTTGTTATGTTTTCTTGACATTTAGTCATTCTCTGATCACTGTATATCATTTCCTGGTCTCTTGCATGAGCTATGGCCTTTTTCATTGGGCCACAACTTTCACCAAAACTTTCTGTACAGCTCCACCTGAGCAGTTTCCATTGCTGACTAGACAAAAAGGTTTATTTAATGTGTCGTTCTGATGTCAAGCTAATTTAAACCTTTTCCACCCACCATAGAATGACATATGGTCAAAACTGTTCTTGTGCAACTCCTCTCACTACCAGGGACACAGCTGGTAAGTTTAGTAAGAGACTCTAGTAACTATGCTTCCAATACTGTATTTCCAGTCTTTTCCCATTTTTGGGATGTTTTGGGTATCTTATCTCTATGAACAATGGAACAGGAATATAATTAATGGTAGTTGTCTGGATTCTCTATCTGCACATACAGAGATGTTCAGGGAGAAAGATTAGCTTGGAGGACATTGATCATGATTTGGGAGCCATTAGACATCTTTCTTTCAGTAAAAGTCTCTACAATAAATTTAGATGTTTATTTATGTGGGATAGTTAACAGCTGTGGCATTATACTTAAAAAGGAGCTATCACAGCATTTATATTCTTTTTATATTCTTTGTGGAGTGGAGTAAAGTACATTACTTTACCACGCTTTATCTTGCAACCTTATTTTTTATTATAAGAGACCTTTATTTCCAGGTATAATCACATAATAATTAAAAAAAAATTACCATAATACACTTTACGTGGAACCCTAGAATTGAAATTGGCAATCAAATATTTAACCAAATTCAATTAGAGTAAAAAAATATTGATCATCATCAATAAAATCCCAAACTATAATCAAATTAAAATTAACAGAAAGTATTTTCCTTAAGATTTATGTCACCATTCGTCTAAAATATGAATTAAATTCAGAAATGAAACTTATCTGAGAAATAATTAGACATTACCATGGGGAAAAAAAAAAATAAAAAATCAGACTTCCCATAGTTCATCTTATCTTTCTAAATGTTATTTTTATTCTTTTTATGAAAAGGTAACTGGACATGAAACAAGTATGCTTTTAAATTTGAAAATGAATTGACCATTTTAATTTAAAACTACAAATACATAGAGCATACAAAATATGCCGGAAAAAAAAATACTTTATATAAATGTTTAGTCCATTAAAAAAAAAAAAAAGCTTCAAAAACAGGAGACAGCCATAATTTTTGTACATACTTTCCCTCTCTAAAGTACTACACTTATGTTAACTTGCCTGTAGAAGATGCAAAATGTGTTGTGTGACAATCTTATCATACATTTTTAAAAATGCAGAGTGGAAGAGGAGGACAACATAATGATTCATTACATAGTGTGAAAGGAGAGACACTCTCTCCTTCCTCCCAAGGGAGAGTTTGTCAGCAAACTATCACTACTTTTGGAACAGATGTATTTCTATACACTTTTTAATACTTTTTTTTTTTTTTTTTTTTTTTTCAGTCATTCTCATTGCTGTTGGTCTAAGGCAACTTCAGGGGATGTGTGCTATAAAAGATCTTTCCCATTTGGTCAAACAATTTACCAATTTGTCTTGTGAAAAAATTATTCCTTTGTTTTATGAATTCAGAATCCACTGACTTAATCTTAAATTTAGGTATAAAGAGAGCTCTTACCTCCATTTAAAAAGAAGAGCATGAGATTCTTCTATAGGCAGCATGTATATGATCACTCTATGAAATTATCTGGATCACATTTTCCTTCAGTCTCTTGTTTTTTCCTAAAACTTCACTTCTGGATTCTATCAGTATTCTACATTTTTTCAACAGATGTGGCCGATATTTTCCCGCCATATTTTCTGATAAATTCAGAATAAAACTGGAGAGAGACAGTATAGATTAAGGTAATCTAACTGGATATAATCAAAGGAAAGCCTTTATAGGGCTAGATCTGTTCTAAGTCAGGACTAACAAATGTTTGTGTTCTTTTAACTAATTATTACAATGCTACATATTACATGACATTTTCTATTTGTAGAAGAGCATAGTTATTCAAGATATCGTCCACAGAATCGTAGGGGATGAAAGAGGTCCCTGGTTATCACCTAGACTGCTTCCCCCCAACCTGCTCCTGCTAAAGTGAGTTCCCTGCTGTACAGGTTGCACAGGAAAGCATCCAGATGCATTTTGAATATTTTGAGAGGAGACTCAAACTCTCTGAGCAGCTTATTCCTATGCTCTGTCACCCTCACAGTAAAGATGTATTTCTCATGTTTGTATGAGACTTCTTTTATTTCAGTTTGTGCCCATCGTGTCTCGTCCTTTCTCTGGACACCAATGAAAAAAGCCTGGCCCTAAAACTGGTGTCACACTTGACACCTGTTCTTCAGGTACTTACAAGTTCTGATAAGATTCCATCTCAGTCTTCTCTTCTCCAAGCATAACGGTTTCAGCCTCTCAGCCTTTTCTCATATGGCAGATGCTCCAAGCCTCTGATCGTCTTTGTGGTCCTCTGCTGGACTCCTAGGAGATCAGTCTATTCTAAAACTAAAGAGCTCAGAACTGGACAGTACTGCAGATTTGGCCTCACCAGGACAGAGTAGAGGGGGGCATCACCTTCCTCAATCTGATGGCCATTTTCTTTTTAATGGTACCCCAGGATCCCCATTGGCCTTCTTGGCCATGATGGCACACTGCTTACTCGCGGTCAACCTGTTGTCCATCAGGACATCGAGCTCATACTCTTCAGAGATCCCTTTCAACACATCATCCCTTAACCTGTATTGATTCATGCAGTTATTCATCTCCAGGGGTAAGACCTTGCCCTTGTTGAACCTCATAACCTTCTTTACCCAGCTGTCTGGGTCTTGATGAATGGCAGCATAGCCGTAGTGTCAGCCATTCCTCCCAGTTTTCTACTCTATTGAATATTCACTATAACTATCATCATAGCACTTTTTCATCGAAGATGAACAGTCAGATATGTAATGTGGTTCAGCATTAATCACAGCTGCTGTATGTATCAGGATTGTCTCAGTCGCAGTCATTAAATACAACTTCAGAATTAGTGAATGCAAAGTGTGAATGGTCTTCCTTGTGCAAAGTCCACGGTTGCTAATCATTTGAATAAACAAAAAGAACAATGAAAAATCTCAACAAAAATATCAGTGTGTGTAACTTGATTTGGTAAGTTAGTTACTGACGCGGGTTGGCACAGTATTCTCCTACTTTATGAGAACAACTCAATATAGAAGAAAATTCTCTGATGTTTTCCTAGTCATTTTTAGGTAGTGAATTTTCCCCAGTGTCAGAAGTGTTATAATATCAAAGTACCAATTAGGGCTAACTATAAGAGAAGTATCTATGATTCTGTCTTAACATTATATCACAGGCTCTCTTGACCTTCACCAGGTGCCTGTCTCAAATCCAAGTGATCAAAATATCCTCTCTTCTCACTCGGTCAGTTCCTGCCCTCACACTTTTAAAATTTAACTAACTTTATCTTCATGTATACAAAGTGTTTAACAGTCTCATACTATATCTCACTTTGAGTACAATTATTTTTGACCAAATTGCTTATCTATTATAATACTCAGAGGTGCCTGGGAGATCTTCCTCAAAGGGAGAATCTGAGTGGCCACAGGTGTTGTCTCTTTCTAGTTCGTTTAATAGCTCACAGTGGGAGAAAAAATGAAATGTGACTAAAAGCGGTGGAGTTAGGTCCTTGTTGATAAGGATGGAGGGAGTAAGTCTTGAAAACTTCTGGGCAATAGAAATTCTCTTTGGTGACATCTCTGTAGCTATTTAAAAAGTCCTTCCAGCTTCAGTTTGGCGAATTGGGAAAGTAAATGAGTGGGATGGAAATCATGGTATCCCATTGCCCAGAAACAAGTTATTTTCTTTTTTCTACAGCACAGCAAAACCCATTTCCAGTGACTTTTAGTCTGCATATTTACTCCTATGGAGAAGTATGTGAATGTCCTGAGTAGGTAGCATTGTTATGCTGCTGACTAAAAAAAGTCAGAGGAAGCTTTTTTATTTGGCTCTTTGCAGATAGTGACCATTCCAGTCCTATGTAGTGTGTGAAATCTGGCAAGGTCATACTTTCCAAGGTATCTACTGATCTTGACTACTACACACAAAACTAGTTGTGATGGTCACGTTGGCACTGAGGATAAACTAACAAAATAGGCCTAAAGGAATTCAGTGACAAACACCCTGAGTGAAGAGGAGAAATAAACAGAACAATTTCTTCATCTTTTAAACAGTGATAATTCCAGAGATAGAAATGTACTAATGTTACATTTCCCTCCACATCCCCACTCCCATCTATTTGAAAAGACTTGCCCGCTGGAAAAAAAGTTGTTACCATTCTCATATACTTGAAAGCAACACAATTAGAACAAATCTGACACAATTTAATTCCTTGACTATAATCAGGAAAGAAATCACACCCTCCTTCAATAACTTTTGCAAGTCTGAGCTCCTGCAAGGCCAGCAATTGTTTGCAGACTTTTTAATTCTGATGTTTTTCTAAGTTTTTCTTCCAGTGTTCTCTTGGTTAGTACTAATAGTAATAGTGAAATATGTGACTACTTCTCAGAAATATGAAATGACAACTGTACTTGAAAAGATATTAATATCTTTAAACATCAAAAATCAACTCTATCTTTTCTAGAAACTGAACAGGAAGTTTAAAAATGAAATAAATGGACCCCATGACAGTACGATATAGAATTTGTTATTGAAGTAAACTTAAGTAGAGGTGAAATTTAGAAGTTAATGCTTATTTACCAGACATCTGAATTTGAAACTTATGACAAGCCTAATGCAAAGAGTGATATAATCACTAAAGCTTAGTGATATGATTCCTTCCTGAGGAATTGCCTCCTATTATTTGTTCTACATTTGTCACTGATTGGGTCTCTTGATGCAACTGAAATATAAAGAGAATAGAGCACAAATGTATTTGTCAAGCATCAAATCTTGAACAACATGGAATATTTGATCCATGCAAGATGTTAACTTCAGCTTTACAGCGGGCTAAATTCATTTTTCTAATTAGCATCCAATTTACAATACATTGACAAATATTGAGACTGTTTTCCTCCATAATAATTCTTAACAATAATTTATATAAATACTTTACAGAGCTTTATGTCTATACTATGCATGGATACATACACATGTTAAACTGAAATTTAGTAGTTAGGATTCATTCTGCAGTTGTGAAGTGCAGTATGGATTTATTGACATTGAAGCTTTTGTTACATTATTATAAATTTGTCTTGCATTTCTTTTTCTTTTTTTTTTTTTTTTTTAATTCATTTATTTTGAGGCTTCTTGTGACTACATCATCTTTTCAATTTTATTGTCTCCATCCTACCAATATAAGTGATAGAGAAACTTAAGGAAAAGCATGCACACAAATTGAGATGGAGAACAGAAATGAATCGAGATGGTCCAAGATGGTCACTCAATTTTCTGCTGACAAAGCAGATGATAACATAATAGGACACCAATCTTGATATGTGGATAACTATAAAATAGGGAGCAGAAGTAGCAATAATATAGGAACAACAAAGGAATTATATGTGCATTTACATGATCTACAAGTCACACAGAATAAATCACCCATGGAAGAATAGGGATATTAATTACATTATTTTCCTTCACATAGTTAACATATTGGTGTCTGTGTTGATGCAACTTCACATCTGATGATCCATTTTGTGTTGAAGATTATTGAAATGTACATATTGTAAGTATAAAAAGTCACTATAAGAATTCGTGTTTATCTTATATATAACATTGGCTACAGAGGTTTTAATCTGATTAAGATTTTTTTTTTTTTTTTAGTAAGATGGCATACACTAAAGAATACACCATTTGAAATAAAACATAATATGGGAGAATCTACAACAGAATGTAATAAATTGCTTCAAAGCTAAATTATTCTCATAATTAAAAATTGATATTTTGTTTAATGTTTGAATGTATGAGAGCTGTTCTGAAAATAATGTTTCCTATTTTATTATTTTGGCCCATGACATCAGAGCTGGATGTTGTTAGTATGGCAACAGAGGCTGAAGCTTCTGGATAACATTCCATCATATTTTGTTGCTGGATGACAGATGGCAGCAGAGAGGCAGTCTGACAAACTGGTGTCTGACATGGCAGTGTATAGGAAGCAAAGACATTTAACTGAATTCCTCCACACATAAAAAATGACACCCACTGACACTGATGCTGAACATTTATGGAGAATACACAGTGGATGTCATCACAGTGAGGTCGTGGGTGGTGCTTTCAATAGTGGTGAGAGTGATGTGAAAAACAAGCCAAGTTCCATAAGACCATGCAGATTTTAACAAGTATGGCATGCAGCTCTTTTTTCACAAGATCACTGCTTGAGAAAATGCATAGTTAATGGTGATGACTATGTTGAAAAATAGTCTTTTGTTCCTGTGAACTTGCTCTATCCAGTAGTGTATTATGCTCTTTGCATTTTTTGTAGTATCCATGGAAATAAATAGGAGGCATTACTTTTATGGTGATCTATGTACCTTCAGTTTCCTACTGCTAGATACTACAAAGACGGCACAATTTCTAGAAGAGCCTAAGTGAATAGTAAGGAAAAATATAATTTTGTGAGCTCAATTTCAGACTTATTAAAGTGACATCATAATATCATTATTTTTTCAGTATCTATTTTATTCTGGAAAACATGAGCTACATACTTGAAATGATTTTTTTTGTTTATTAACTTAAATTATACAAAAGCTTCAGAAAAATATATTTTGTAAAATGTCTTTTAGCTCAATGTAGAAAGTTTTCAGCTAGATCTTAGAGTGAGATATTACAAAGGAAAAAAATAAAAGCTGTCTTTTTTATTAGCATTTTAACATTTTATCTCAAATAGAAAATGCTGACTAAAAAATAATTTAAAAAATCCAGAGTCCTAATAATGCTGAAAATTAGGAAAGTTTGAGTCACAACATGATGTTGTGACTGATGTTTACATATTCTGTAGTTAGTTTAGTTTTTACTAAATATTCCATGTAATGCAATGTTTTTAATTGTACGTAACCTTTCTGATTTATCCTGCTGAACAGATATAGTTGTACTAATGCTGCTATATTTAGACACCAATAATCTGATTTAACTCCAATACTGTTTACTAGATCTAATTTAGAACTTCCGTAGCTTTCAGTTTATATTAGACTTACCTGATATAGTAGATAGTTTATAATAGTGTTTTTTTTTTTTTTTTGTTTTTTGGTTTTTTTTTTGAGGACAATAATCACATTATTTTAACCATTGTTTAATGAATCACTACTTTCATTAGAAATAGGAATAGGAAACTTACAGAAAATTTGTGTAATACATTAGAAAAGTAATTATGACTATTAAGATCTCAGGAAAAAAAGTATTAAATTCTTCACAAGCATTCTGAATGCTTGTTCAAATCCTGGAACACTGAAGATAATAAGAGTTTTGACAACAGTTTTAATGGAGAAGGTTCTCTGGCTGTAATTTCATGATTCACCTCAAAAAAGTATCAGCATTGCATTATTATTATTATTATTTTTTAAATTACTGTTAAACAGGAGAGATTACAAAGGTACAGAAAGAGAAGAGGGAAAATCAAACTTCTCTTCAGAGTCCTTGTACTGACAGAATACACATGAGCTCACAATAGCAGAAGTAGACAATACCACCAGAGGCACTAAAAGCAGAATGACCAGCTCCAAATGAGTCAATAAAAGAAAGTTTTTGCTAATCAATACAGAGAAAACATCAATTCATAACTAAAAATCTAGTGACTGGCTGAATCAAAGTATCGGAGGAGAACACACCAGCAAGGCAACTGAGAACTATTGAAAGCATCAGCTCAGCTAATCTGCGATCCCTCATCTGGTAGTAATCAGTCTAAAATGCTTCAGAGGAAAGCATGAAATGGAGAAACTGAGAGGCTCTAATTAATTATCAGCAGAATAAAAAAAATCAAATTAAACAGTGAATAAGTTTCCTTCTCAACCATTTACTGCTTTATTCTAAAACACTAAATGAGTTCAAGAATTAAATACTTACAAAAGGAAACAAAAAATCAGCCTGCAGATGTAACAGTGAATATTGCTAGTACACTGATGTAAGTGCTGCAGGTCAGGATGTATTGCACATTAAATCTTGTTTCACTTAGACCTTATGGAAGCTTGAATACGATCATACGATGAATACGATGTTAAAATTAATGTGGATTCAAAATCTGAAAAAAACTTTCTTGTTCTTAGCAGAAAAAAAACAATGAGTTGAAGTGAAATGATTTGAAATGACCCAGTGAATATTAGAGAACATTCATTCAATCTACTAATTTTACAATACTTCATATAACTCTTCTACCCACCAGTCACCTCTTCCATTTTATTTCTGAAATGTATAAATAAGTATATCTTAATTATGTCACCATGATTAATTATCAAATTTTATTTAATCTGTTCACTCAAATCTTACTTGGTGTTCTTCCTCATGGATAATGAAACGATCATTAGCATAACAGCAGAGCCTTAATATGGATTTGACATGTTTACAGTAATGTGGTACCATGTACACAACATATGTGACACTTTTCTAAATTGTTGTAATTATAATGTTTTGAAGTTTTTTATTATTATAGTTAGATTGAACAGCTTTGTTTCTTCCATGTTCTATTAATCTGAAGGACTACATTTTCAGATCCTATATACTTCTCAGATCGACCTACATCTTAACTCCAAGACTGTACTTTACAATATTCTCACTTCATTCTTTTTTCTTATTATTTAAATCAAATAAAATATTACACTAATAGACTTGATGCGATGGGCATTCTGTTGTGAAGAAATATCAGCACCATCTAGTTCCCTGGCCAAATACTGCTACTTATACTTTAGCAAAGACAAATAAAGACGTTTATATTTCCAACTTCATTGCCTAAATTTCAATTTTGATGCAGTGCAGAAATGGCTAAAATGGTGTAAGGAAAAGAAAATGGCATCAAAAGGCCTGATATCAAAATGCTATAATCATAGTAGTTGCACCACAACTACAACAAAGAAATCATATTTAAAGAAAATGATCATGACTACTTTTCTAAATTGTTGTTCTTGCAAAAATTTGAAACAATATGAATGCATGTAAGCTACAATCTAAAAGAGAAAATCTGGGAAAAGAAAAAAAAAAAAAAAAAAAGAACAAAAGCTACTGTAAAGACTTTTTTTTTTTCCTAGTGGAGAAATAGAATCATAGACTCATAGAATGACTTGGGTTGGAAGGGACACCTCAAGGGTCATCAAGCTCCAATCCTCCCACAGCAGGTGGGGCCACCAACCTCCGCATTTAATACTAGACCAGGCTGCCCAAGGACCCATCCAACCTGGCCTTGAACAGCTCCAGGGATAAGGCATCCACAACATCCCCAGGCAGCCTGTTCCAGCACTTCACCACTCTCATAACAAAGAACCTTGCCCTGACATCCAAACTAATAGGCACGTTAAAAGTGCACAGTTTGAATAAAAGCATATAAATAAATACGGAAAACATATTTATTACCTGTAAATGTTTGCTATAGCAAGTCGAATAGTTATCAAACATCAAGGTGAAACATTCTACTAAGATTTTAGCAACATGTTTCTGCACTGTAGTTCCACCATTCACAATGAATATTTTAGGAAACTGGCAAAGGGCATGAAAGTTAATTGACTTCTAACATTATATACATCAAAACTGTAACACTGAGGAGGGTGAGTTTTGAACATCACAAGTAATTTCCCATTTTTTTTTTCTGTCCCTCCCTAATATTTCCTCCTCAGGAAGTATAACTGTTCTGACATTTAACATAGTGCATGGCTAAAGCAATTAAAATTTAGCAGCATTGCTAAAGAATGTCAGTGTGAACTTGTTTTCTACCTTGAATAACTAGATATTGAAATCAGTACCAAGTTGACATTGATTTATTTAGGACTAAAAGTTCCCATGATTCTATTCATGTTACTTTAATGCTATTCTAATTTCCACGAGATTAATAATTGCTGACCAGATGGATGAGCTGTCCTCATCTGTTGGTTTGTTTTTCCTTATTAATTAACTTTTGTACCAGTATATGTCAATTGTACATGCGTTAAAATCAGTATGAATTAGTTTGCAACTTCAGTGCAAGTAAGAATAGGCCCTAGCAGACAGATTAAATTCTGAATTTTAAGAAACAAGCTCACACTCTGCTTTTCCAGTTGCATCAATTCTCTCTCTCTCTTTTTTTTTTTTTTTTCAATATATCTGACTAAATAATATTGATGGAAATTTCTTTGAGCTGCTAGATCAGGGACAAAAATTTTGAGTGAATGTTAATAGTTTTATTACAAAAGTAGCAGATTTTATTTAAGTGAGATTCCATTTGACCAAATCTTAGTCATTCTGGTCTTTCAATTGTTCAACTTGTTCAACAAAATTTCAAAAATACCTATTTTTCAGAGTAGTCTTTATTTCAAATGTTAGTGTACTTGGCATGGATTATATTCCCTTCACAAAGCACACAATAAGATTTATATACGTATATAATGTATATAATGTATTTATTTATTCATTCATTTATTTGTTTATATATATATATCCTATACTTCATATACTGAAACTATATTTCGGAATCAAGAAAATAGTCTATACTGAATGAATAGACTGAACTAGAAAGTATGAAATCCTCTCTGTCCTTACTGGAATTATCCTCACAAATGATGGTTCAGGTGCTCTCAGGCAGTATCAAAAATTGTTTCCAACATCCTTGGTGATTACTTTAAAAACCAACTTGCATGTATGAAAGTAAAGCTACTGCCAGATGTAGATAAGTCTTGCTATTTTTAAATTTCTAGAGAGTTGAATCACAGGTTTACTCAACAAAGGTTTTGGAAAGTACAGAACATTTGAGCAATGAAGTCAATAAAGAATCCAAATTGGGAAATAAATACCATTTATTCCTGATGGTATTCATCTGCATAAATTAATTCAGAGTCTCTAGAATAGAATAGCAAGGGATAGAGCCACAGTTATTCCAAGGAATAATCCTTGAGTTTAGGTTACATGCAGTCTATCTGTTTTACACAGAACAGACTTTCTTTAAATGTTTTCTTATTCCCAGAAGGATTTTAAAACTATTCTCTCCCAGCTGAGTGAAAACAGTGCCTCAGCTGTTACATCTGCAGGGAACAACAGATGAGTAACTATGCATCCTGAACATAATGCCTTGCACACCACTGACTTTAGTAATGTCTTTTCATTTAATGCTTTCTTTCCATATATATAAATGATAATTTGACTTTTCAGGCTATTTTCCAGATAGCAACATTTATTTATTTATTTATTTATTTATTTATTTGTCTGTGAAAATTTCAGTGAATACATAGTGCTATTATTTTTACTACAGTTGATTATCCAGTGAATAATTCTCACCAGGGGAAAAAAAAAAAAAAAAAAAAAGTAAAAACAAGCCAACCAAACAAAACCCTTATTTTGCTTTTGACCTTCCCAGACTATAAATACTAGGAAGACAGGACACAAGAAGACAATACAACAAATGTGACTACATCTTCCATTCACAAACCACACAGCAAATGTTCCTAAATTAGACACATGCTGAAGTCAGTGGTGCTCAAACCATTCAAGAACAGGAAAAAGCTAATTATTTTATCTGAAATGTTAGTCCAGCTGCCAATATAATATAATTTTCAGGTTACTATTTAATTACTGTTGAAAGCAATGAAGAAAATTTGTCTGAAGGATACCATGTGGAAGTCTACCATAGTTTACGATAAGCACCACATCCATTCCTGTATTTTCAAAGGTGTTGGAACTAGAGATTTTAATAAAGCATGAGACAGACCATGAATTTAATTCACCTCCAGTCTGTGAACAGTTAAACAACTTTTATGTAGCTGTAGATTCAGTTTAACATCTCCTTGTTACAAGTTCAGTTATCTAGTTTAGTGTCCAAAGTCCTGCTACATTTAACTTTAAATTTGATTGTAGAAATTTATGCAGAAGAAAACAGCCATAAATTTGTTGTCTAGTAAAGTTGCTTTATTACTTTGAACATGGAAGGAAATACCTGGAAATTTATTTGAGTTTTTTAATAAGAAGCATTAATTGCAAAAATTGCACACTCTCTCCTGGATGTTTCTACTAATGTGTTTCTTTAGCTGATAATTAAGCAGGACTTTTTAATATTTAGTGATCCCTCTTTCAATACATGTCCAATGTTTTACCAGACTTTTGTATAGTGGCTTGGATAGTAGAACAAGAATTTGCAGATAATAGCAATATATATATCAGTTTGCAGAGTGCTGTCATTTCAGACCTGTTTTTGGAAGGCACACTCATGTATCAATATAAACAATTTTTCAGAGCATTCTGAGGTTATATAAAGAAAAAAAAAATTAACAATTTAATAAAGTAGGAAAAATTACTGCCATTAGATGTCATTTCTAGCAAGGAAGGCATGAAAAGAGACTTTGTCTCCTGTCAGGGGCTTTATTGTAATTATCTCTTAATGGAACACGCAGATTTTCTTTCTTAAGGTCTGCCAAAGAATGTTTACTGTGAACCTCAAAGGATAAGGACACATTCCATCAGAAAAACAGAAACTGCAGCTGATGTTATTGACACTTTGACATGCAGTAAGGGTCCTATTACAACTGCCGAAAAAGCTGTTCCTGTGCAGCCAGAACTCAGTTCTGCAGTTTGTTCTGACTTATTTGATATAATTCCATGTATATGTGAAACAAGTTGCTTATACAAATACAGTACTGTATGATTTTATTCAAACATTATCTATTAATCATTTTGTCTTATTGTTAATAATATTGTCTTTTAATATTCTTGCTTTCTATGCATCCTGGATCATCTATGTTTATATGTTTGACCACCATGTTATTTCTGTAAACAGCCAAAGATAGTTCTATTCAAGAGTCATTTTCTGGACTTCGGTCTTCTCTCTGTATCTATGTGCTTGAAATTGTTTTTAACTGTTCCACTGAGCTGTTCTTCCTGTCAAGCGAACAACTGAAAGAGAGTACTTAAAGTAGACAATTAAATCAGTTGATCTTTTTGCCTCTGTTTGAATATATTACTCACACTTTTGTAAGGGTACATCAGTAGTCGCTAACTTTTGAATTATATTTGATATCAAGGGACACTTAGAATGTTTATTTCCTGTTCCAGTCAATTATGGGGGGGGGGGGGGGGGGGATGTAAAAAAAAAAAAGGAAAAAATATTTTCTGGAATTTTATATAAAAATAACTGATATCAAAGCAATGCTGTGTTTCAATGCATAAAGGCAGATCACATCTTTGAGTGACAGACATATTAAACAGAAAAAAATACATATTAAATAGTACAGGTTAAATTAGGATCCATTCTAGTTTTATGTGAAGATAAACATTTTTCAGGCTATTAAAAAAAATCAAACTTAAAAAGAAAAATCTTTTGACAAGAAAGTGTGCTGCTGAAAAGTAGATTCACTTAGGGCATTCACTTAAAAGGAATAAAGGGAAAGAAAAATGAAATAAAAAGAGATATATCATTTTCTCATTTTCCTGCAAAATATTAAATATTATTTTTAGTCATTACAGACAAAGAAACAAAACCTCTAAGTAATACAGATATTTCTGTGGCATCCTAGCCACTAGTAAGAGATTTCTGCATGCTTTCTAATATTATGGTTAGTTAATGTTCAAAATAAGGAGAACCTCAGTTAATGTTCAGAATTCTTGCTCAACCAGATCAGAAAACAATAAGTAAGATAGCATAAATGCAGTGAGTTGATGTCAAACACCTAAGTCTAAAGCCTTATCAACTTCAAAGGCAGTTCAAATATTCCTTATCTATGGAGTATTGAGAAGGGGAGGTCATGTGGCTTAGGAGCAAAATAGGGAATACAAGAATAATTTGATCCTGAATCAGTTCCTTTTTCAAACTAATTTTCAAAAGAAATCTTGCACGTTCCTTAAATGAAGATGACAGAAAAGAAAGCTTAGGCAACTCTCTCCTTTCTGAGTGCCTTATCCCCACATTTTTTCTGCTCACAGCTTGCTTCTGAGTGTCTTGTTCCATTAAAGACATTTTTGCAAAGCAGAGAGTGAAAGATGAACACTTGAGCTGCTGCCTAAAAGCTACAGATGGTTGTTTCAGACGTTTCTAGCTAGCTCTTAGCCTTACTCAGTGCTACCAGTAGATAGCACAGCATTTGTCCTTGCAAGATGCCTTTGTCACGGAAGACATGAAACAAAAGACTTGCTTTGACTTCAGATTTGTCTAGAACATGTCAATGTATCATTTTTCTCTCTATCTTACGTCTTCAGAATTTCATTTGGAGGCCTAATTAGAGCAGAAGGCGATTCTATTTTCCTTACAACTTATTCTGTCACAAAAGAATTTAAAAAATGTTCTAGTAAATAATTCATACACTAACGATTTCTACCCAAGCTGCTTCAAACCTTTCAACTCTGGTATACACTGACACACAGATTGGAAACTAGAATTAAAAAGAGTTTAGGAGATATCAGTATTGGATTCCTTATCTCTATAAGTACAAAAAGTCCTGAAATTAAATGTTTAAATTGCTCCTCGATCCACGTGTAGAAAATATTTGGTAGAAATAACAATGTAGAAAATTGTTTGTCTCTGATAACTTTGAAGTAATGATAAGTGGAAACTACCAGTCATAAACAATCAGAAAGGAGAATAAGTGAAGATTTGTTTCAGGCAAGAAAGATTACTCCAGCTGAAGTGATTCCACAGTTGAAAAATAACATTAAAGCAAAATCTAGATTTTTTTAGTTTAAAATTTAAATCTTACAAAACTTGAAGAGGATACTTGGCTACTTTTGCTTTAGTCTTGCCAAAATCAAGTAAAGTAATATAAAGGCAAAAGCATGGTCAGGTTAGCAAGCATTTCCCTTATCTTAGTTTTATTTTCTAATTATTTTGTTAACTGTCTTCTCACAAGACACATGCACTACTACTTGTCAGTCTTCAAATTACTTTTCAATCTGGAGACTGGCACATTTCTGCTACTTAAATAATTATGCACTTTTGACAAGCAGTTTAAAAGTGCATGTCAGTCAAACAAGGGGATGCTATTTTTCTGTTACTTCCACTGTTGACATATGGCAAGGGAAAAACAAGTGAGGTATTTGTCACAAGGCTTCACTCACTGATGTTATTTGCTAAGTAACACAGCCATGGAATATAACTTTGAAATGACTTTCAATTTTCTTTGTTTATTTTTCTTGTTTGTTTGTTTGTTTGTTTGTTTTGGACTTATTGATCAGACAATTGCCATGCTGTATGTTCTACTCAGATTATTTTATACCCAAAGTTCTTTAGTGCATTTCTGTAGCGTCTGGGAAAACAATCATATACTGTGCTTCTGCAGAGAGCATAACTTAAAAAAAAACACCTCTCCTATAAAGTTTGATATTGAAAGCTATCCATATGAAAGAACTTTTCCAAATAGTGTCAATTAAACCAAGAAATAGGGAAGCCATGCATTAACAAACTGCCAGAAAGAATCAGCAAATTTTGGCAACTCATTTGTCCTTATGAGTGACCAGTGATGAACCCTTTGGGTACAGAGAAGTTCTTACCCTCTGCTCTTTGAAATCATCAGTTCATGTACTTTCAAAGTTGGAAGTTAAATCCACCTACACTCCACTAACTTGTCCAGACCTATTTTTAATCCACATATTTTTTTTGTGTCTACTAAACACTCTGACAATAGTCCACATTTTTACTTGTTTTATAAATAACTTAGTTCATATTGCTGTTTCTTGCAATAAAGCTACAGAAACATAAAATGAAACGGTCAGATTCCTTTTCTGAAACTTTTTCAAGTTATTCTCTTCACAGATCTAATGATTAAATAGACTTGTGCCAAAACTTTTTCCATTATGTACTTACAAAGTAGGAAATCCTAACCTACTTATAATATACTTAGATGGAAATAACTCCTTACCTGTAAATGTAGTGCATACCCTCTCTAGATGCTTCCTACCAGGCAAGCTGATATATAAAGCAAATTAGTGGATGCAAGTGATAGAAGTAAAGGAAATAAGCATAGCAATACTGAACAGCACCTTGCAGTGATTTTCCCCATCTTTTCATGGTTTCTCTTCTGTCTCCTATAAGCCTAAAAGCATTTATAATTCTTAGATAAATTCCTGTTCATAAAGATTAGAATTAAGTTAATGATATATGTTCCTGATAGCTTGAAATCAAATGTTTCAAGGTGTCAAACAAGTTATGAACAAGATCCACTTATAGCAGCAGTTTGGGATTTATGAAATCAGGAATGTAAGCCACATTCTTAATTACATACAGGTGAAAAATTGAAATCTCTAATACATAGAATTTGTGCAATGGTCTTATGAGTCTTCTCTAAAAAATAAATAATTGTTAAAGAAGTCTGAAAAAATCAGCGGCATTAACATGCAGTGGATGTGAAGCCCTCTTATGTCATGGATATATGGACACCCTTCATTTCCTTTACAACTATTTAAAAGCAACTTCTCAGAAGGACTGTTGAGAAAAAAACAACATTGTATTAGCCCTAAAGAATACATTTCTGTATCTTCACAACAGATGTGGGGACTGGAGATGACAAATTTATGACTATTGTCAAATGTATGTATTTTTATACACTTACATAGGTTTCAAAAGCCCTTAACTCCTCAGTGAAACTTGGTGTAGTCATAACACTGCATTAATTTTATTGGATACTTGAGAGGGCAACAGGCTACCTGGTTTAGGAATACAAGAAGACATTTTCTTTTCTGTATTTTTCATTCTAGTGCCAAATACATCTAAATCAGAACAGATACTTCACCTAATTAGATATATTTAAAGAAATGCTTTTCTTTCTTAAAGGCTTTAGAGCTAAGCACATAATTAGTCCATGCTGTGATTAAGCTGAGAATTATAGATCAGTTGGCCTATAGCTAAGAGTGTTAGAAGTAATAATTTATATATTTTTACCCATTTATTTTTAGGTTTTGTCTACAACTGGATCCAAATTTTCATGTGCAGGTACATGTGGTAGTCTGAGAAACTGAGGTACTTCTTTGTAGACTTCTTCATTTCATTGGATTTTAATTAAATTTGAGTAATCTATTGGTAGGGGTAGAATTTCAGTTGACTAAAGTGAACATGCAGTAAATGGATTTCCTCTGACATCAGATAACATGCTTAGTTAGATGCCTCAGACCTAAATAATGTTACCTAATTAGATGTTTCATGGGTTATAAACAGCTTCAGAACTATTTCCTGATATAACACTAAATGCAGTAAAGGCACACAAGGAAGGAATCTAACACATGATCTTGAAGTATCAAAAGGGAGATTAAAATAAAGGTATAATTAAACAAACAAACAAACAAAAAACCTCCAAAACATTTCATATTACATACATAAAATGGTTTTGGTAGTGTGAGCTAGATTGAAAGGCAGTCTGTCCACCAGACTGCAAAGTCAAATTCACCCTGTGCTTTCTCTTTAGTGGAGAGATTTTGTCTACATGGAGAGATTTCAAAAGAGATTCAAATTGTCCCCTATCACTTCAGGGAGTTACAGCCTAGTAACTAAGACATACACTTAGAAGATGGAAGATGTAGATCACAGTTTTCAGTAAAGGAATTAAAGTGAACATTTCCATGTCCAACATATATGGTGGGTGCACTACATGATATTCTACTAGGCAACATACAGTATAGAAAACATGGGAAACACTTATCTCTTCTCCATCTGTGGTTAAAAATTGACCTAATTTAGGTTAGTGTTAGAAGAGATTGGTCCTGCCATGTTTTGTGGCCTCTGGGAGTGTTTTTACTGGATTGCACTTTTGGGGTGATTCAAGCTTCACTCCACCTAGTTTCTCAATCTAAACTGAGCTCAGACATGATCTAAGTGCTGAACTGTGTAAGTCTGCCAAGTATAGGACAATTCTGGGCACGTGCAGTGACTTAATAGGTACTGAAGAGATTTAACATCAAAAGTTGAGGAGCTTACAGAGATTAGGTGTCTCCAGCTCAGGAGGTGAGTCAGGACTTTACAATCACAATTTTCCCTCTGCAGCCAAAACTTATTTTCTTCTGGTACCTAAATCTTGTACTAGAACTTGCCTTGAATGGCCTCTATATCTAAAATAGAATGAACAAAATCTATCATTATAAAGTAGTAGGATTACTTTTTTTTCTAGTAGGTACCTGCAGAAACATCTTTCATTAGAAAATAGATCTTAGCAGTACATAAAATGCTTATCAGTACAGCAACAACTCATCAGCCATGTTTCTGCACCAATGATCCTCCTGATCTGGGTTTTAGCAATACTTACACCCCAGAAGAACAACAAAAATGCATAGGGCACATGACACTGAGAATATGTTTGCTTTGAATTACCAGTATTCAACCACAAGTTAACTCACTTCAGTGCCATTATTTTCTGAAATAATTGTGACGTAGTACTGTAGAAGTATGTCAGGAGATGCCTGAAATTAGATGAAATGAATGCTGATCATCATCACTGAATATGTCAAGGATTTAGCTGAAGAAATCTGAATTTTTAGGATTCTGAATACTGGTCAGAGACAATTCTCATAGCAAGTTAGGCCATGCTATCTTTAAAGCCTATTTATGAAAATTCAATTTCTAAATCAAGCCATCTGAAACACAATTGAATATAAGTTCATATGATGCAGGAGACATAGACATGACAACCTTTACTTCTACCTGTGGTTACAGAACAAAGAAGAAACAACCAACCAAACAACAACAAAAAAAGGTTGCGTGTTCCTAAATTGCATAATTGTTTTTGAGTATCTCTTGTCCCTTTAAAAAATACAGAGTAATTCTCAGTTTTTCAAAGTGCTTGCCAATACTGGCTTCAGTAGCTTTTCTGTGAACATAATTATATCTACCTTGAAATCCACAGTTATTTTGAGGTTGTTCATGTTTGGAATGACAGGTCAATCTCTCCGTTGTGACAAGTATAAAAGTGAAATCTCACAACAAAGCTATTGAAAGACTCCTCAAATCTTCCTGAATATTTTTTTAGGGACTGTTTCATTAGAGATGAAAAGATGTTGTACAAGAAGAGGAGGTTCCTCAAGCACTGAATTTAATAATCAAATCATTGTGTACATGCTTTTGGGTATATGGGTTTTCTGTCCTTAGACAAAAGCTCAGATAGAATCATAAAATTGGTTGGAAGAGACCTCAGGGATCATCAAATTCCTACCCCCCTGCCACAGGCAGAATTGTCAGCTTCTAGGTCAAGTATCAGATCAAATTGCCCAGGGCCCCATCCAACCTGGTCTTGAAAACTTCCAGGGGCAGGGCATCCACAGACTCCTGGTAGCTTGTGCCAGTGCCTCTCCAGCCGCCCTGTGAAAAACTTCCTCATCATCTGATCTAAATCTCCCTTCCTTAGTTTAAAACCATTCTCCCTTTATCTACCTGTGTAGATAAAGGTCTTTACCTACCTGTGTAAAAAGTTGATTTCCCTCATGGTTATAAACTCCCTTTAAATACTTAAAGGCTGCCATGAGATCTATCCACAGACCAGCTCCTTCAGCCTGTCTTCACACGAGAGGTGCTCCAGTTCTTGGATCATCTTTGTGGCTCCCCTTTGGACCCTTTCCAAAAACTTCACATCTTTCCTGTATTGGTGGCCCCAGACTTGGATGCAGTACTCCAGCTGGGGCCTCACGAGGGCAGAATAGAGGAGGACAACCATAATCCTCACCCTGCTAGCTACCCCTCTTGTAATGGAACCCAGGATACTATTGGCCTTCTGGACTGCAAGTGCACACTGATAAGTCATGTTAAGCTTTTCATCAGCTGCAACCTCGAAATCTTTCTCAGCAGGGATGCTCTCAAAGAGTTCTCCCAGTTTCTATACATATCTGGGATTACCTTGACCCAAGTACAAAATCTTGCATTTTGCTTTGTTGAACTTCATTACGTTCACAAGGGGCCCATCCTTCAAATTTATCAGTGTCCTCTGGATGGCATCCCTTCCTTCTGCTGTATCAAACACACCACTCAGATAGGTAGTATATTGTTTTCAGCACACAAGTTCCTAAACTTTCCTGGATCAACACCATGTTAACAAAATCAATTGCATCATATTAGCAAGGCATTTCAGATTCAATTCTATTCTTGAGCTATACTCATCTGAATCTCATGATAATTATGATTCTTGCAACTGATGGTGTAGTATTTTAAAACTTGCTAATTTTTCCTTGACTCTTCTACCACATTGTTAATTAATTTGGGATCATTCAGATATATCTTTTTTCCTTCTTTACTCAAGCTAAGTCTGCTGGGAAGACAAAATGAAGAGCTGAGAAATCAAAAGGATCTGAATGTAGATAAAAGAGCATTTTCTTTTTAAAGCTCATATCTTTTTTTTTTTTTTTTTTTTTTTTTAACCACAGATCTCAACCTGTAGGCTATTGAACTTTCTAGTACAAAGTTCCACCTTGTGCTGGATAATCACATACAACTTTTGTTTAATCTCTTCAACACGAAACTTTTCAAGTCAGGCTGCTGAGCCCACTGCCTAACATGCTGTCTAACACTGAATTTCCTTGTACTTGCCTTCCTGTGTACTCTCATCGTGTCTTCACAAACTTTTTTGAGACACTTATCAGTTTGTGTTTCACAGAATCACAGAATCACAGAATCACTAAGGTTGGAAAAGACCTATAAGATCATCCAGTCCAACCATCCACCTATCACCAATGGTTCTCGCTAAACCATATCCCTCAACACAACATCCAAACGTTCCTTGAACACCTCCAGGGAAGGGGACTCCACCACCTCCCTGGGCAGCCCATTCCAGTGCCTGACCACCCTTTCAGAGAAGTAGTATTTCCTAATATCCAGCCTGAATCTTCCTGGGCGCATCTTGAAACCATTCCCTCTAGTCCTGTCACCAGTTATACGGGAGAAGAGGCTGGCCCCCAGCTCGCTACAACCTCCCTTCAGGTAGTTATAGAGAGCAATAAGGTCTCCCCTGAGCCTCCTCTTTTCCAGACTGAACAATCCCAGCTCCCTCAGCCGCTCCTCATAAGGCCTGTGCTCCAGACCCCTCACCAGCTTTGTTGCCCTTCTTTGAACACGCTCCAGGGCCTCAATGTCTTTCTTGCAGTGAGGGGCCCAGAACTGGACACAATACTCAAGGTGCGGCCTCACCAGAGCTGAGTACAGGGGAACAATTACTTCCCTACTCCTGCTGGTCACACTACTTCTGATACAAGACAGGATGCCATTGGCCTTCTTGGCCACCCAGGCACACTGCTGGCTCATGTTTAGCCGAGTGTCAACCAACACCCCGAGGTCCATTTCCTCTACACAGTCTTCTAGCTACTCCGCCCCAAGCCTGTAGCGTTGCTTGGGGTTGCTGTGGCCAAAGTGAAGGACCCGGCATTTGGTCTTATTAAACCTCATCCCATTGGCTTCAGCCCAGCTATCCAGCCTGTCCAGATCCCTCTATAGGGCCTCGCTAACCCCAGGCAGATTGACATTTCCAGCCAACTTGGTGTCATCTGCAAACTTACTGAGGGTGCACTCAATGCCCTCATCCAGGTCATCAATAAAGATATTGAAAAGGACAGGCCCCAGCACCGACCCCTGGAGAACACCACTCGTGACCGGTCGCCAGCTGGATTTAGCTCCACTGACCACCACTCTCTGGGCCCGGCGCTCCAGCCAGTTCCTTACCCAGCCAGGAGTGTACCTGTCCAAGCCAGAAACTGCCAGCTTCTGCAGGAGAATACTGTGGGAGACAGTGTCAAAGGCCTTGCTGAAGTAGTAGACTACATCAACAGCCTTTCCCTCATCCACCAGGAGGGTCACTAGATCATAGAAGGAGATCAGGTTGGTCAAGCAGGACCTGCCCTTCGTGAACCCATGCTGGCTAGGCCTGATCCCCCGGTTGTCCCGCACTTGCCGCGTGATCTCCCTCAAGACAATCTGTTCCATAACCTTCCCTGGCACCGAGGTCAGGCTAACAGGCCTGTAGTTCCCCGGGTCCTCCTTACAGCCCTTCTTGTAGATGGGAGTCACATTGGCAAGCCTCCAGTCTTCTGGTACTTCACCAGTCAACAAGGAGTGCTGATAGATGATGGAAAGCAGCTCAGCTATCACCTCCGCCAGTTCCCTCAGCACTCTCGGGTGAATCTCATCCGGCCCCATGGACTTGTGACAGTCCAGTTGGAGTAGCAGGTCTCTGACTGTTTCCTTCTGAATCGTGGGTGGTTTAGTCTGCTCCCCAGCTGAGACTACCAGGTCAAAAAGTGGAGTATCCTGAGGATAACTGGTCTGACCTTTAAAGACAGATGTAAAGAAGGCATTCAGGACCTCTGCCTTTTCCTTATCCTCAGTAGTCACATTCCCAGCCTCATCCAGTAAAGAATGGAGATTCTCCTTAGTCCTCCTCTTACTGTTGATATATTTGTAAAAGGATTTCTTGTTTCTTTTTATCCTAGCGGCCAGGTTGAGTTCGAGCTGGGCTTTCGCCTTTCTGATTTTCTCCCTGCACATCTTAACAACTTCTCTGTACTCTTTCTGAGTTGCCCGTCCCTTCTTCCACAGGAGGTAGATTATCTTTTTCTCCCGGAGCCTCAAGAATAGTTCCCTATTCATTCACACTGGTCTCCTTCCCCGCTGGCTCATTTTGCAGCTCAGGGGGACAGCCCGCTCCTGCGCTTGTAAGACTACCTTCTTGAAGAGCAACCAGTTGTCTTGGACCCCTTTACCCTCTAAGACTGAATCCCAGGGGAGTCCCCCTACTAGTCTTCTAAACAATTCAAAGTCCGCCCTCCAGAAGTCCAAGGTAACAGTTTTGCTGTTCTTCCTCCTGGCTCCACCAAGAATCGAGAACTCTACCATCTCATGGTCACTCTGTCCAAGACAGCCCCCGACCTCCACATCTTCCACCAGACCTTCTCTGTTTATGAACAGCAGGTCTAGCGGGGCAGCTCCTCTTGTAGGCTCTCTCACCAGAGACAACAATGTACAACTTGTTTCTACAAGTTGTTCTCCTAAGTATTACCATATTGTAAATAAAAATCCATAGCTGTATAAAATCATCTATGCAGGTCACTCTGAAGTAATGCCTCCTATTTATTTCTATAGTAACTACAACGGATCTAAGGAGCACAATAACAATTGGATAGAGGAAGATCTCAGTTAACAAATACTCTCTTTCAGTGTAGTCACTAGCATTAGCTATGTATTTTCACCAGCAATGAACAAGAGTCTGCATGCCACACCTGTAAAAATCTGCACCACGGGAGCTGACCCACTGTTTCACATCTGCTATGATGATGTTACTGCTAGGCAAATGTTGTCCATGCAGTCTATATTGCATCTGTCCAAACAGAAGATAGAAGGTGCCCAGTATAGGCTATATGGTGGGTGTAGTAGAACAGTCCATCCAGGATTGACAATGTGCTCCAAGGTGTTTGAAATAGCCTGGGGCCTTGTGTTATTGTGTAACAAGAGGAGTAGTCTTCAGAACTGACTCTGGATGTTTGAGCCATCAGCCTAGTCAGTGTAATGATGTAGTGGTCAGAGTTGGTAGTTTGTCCAGGTCCCGTGAAATCCAGGATCACCTCTTTCCTATCTCAAAAGACAGTGCACTTCGCTTTACCTTCTAAGCACTTCATCTTGAACATTTTGTCATAGAAGGAGATCAGGTTATTCAGGCAAGACCTGCCTTTCATAAAGCTATGCTGACTGTGTCTGAACATCTGGTTCTCCTGTACGTGTTGTGTTGGTGGTACTCAAGATGATCTGCATCATGACCTAGTGTGGAGGTTAGACTGACAAGTTGTAACTGCCTGGATCTTCTTTGCCATTCTTGTAGATTGGAATCACTTTCAACAACTGCCAGTCAGCTGGGACCTTCTCATTAATTTCTCAATTGACAAGACAATACAACTGCATTGAATGAAATTGCAGCCAAAAGAATATCTCTTAAGCCATTATTCTCAGCTAGTGAAATTATTAATATAAATATTCTAGGTTTTGCTTTATTAATACATACACTAAAAGTACAACTCAGATTTATAAGAGGTATGAAGGTAAATTAGATGACTCTATTTACTGTAGTTTTTTTTTTTTTTTTTTTTTTTCCAGTTATTGCATATTTGCTTGTTAAAAAGCTCTGACTTTACAACCTATATGAAGACTCAACCTGCAATCCAAGTATGAGAGGCAGACTGAAATTGGCGATAAGGCAAAGTTTGTTTGTTTTGATGAAAAACATTACAAAATTAAAGAGGAGTTTGTTGCAGAAATTTTCTCACTGTCTGCCTCTGTCATATGCTTTCTCTCTCTTTATTTCAGATCTTTCAATTTTCTCTAAAAGAATGGTGCACTTGCTTCAGGATGTTTGTGACATTTTTCATGTTCATAGATAGAAATGTCTACACACTTCTTATTTATTATGCCTGAAAACTTTTACAATCATGAAGTAACACTTGTGTGCAAAGATGACAACAGAGAATGTCAATTGGCACTGTACATTCTTAATGTTTGCTTATCATTCTAATTTAAAATAACAAAAAATGTAGCAAGAAAAGCATGAAATTATAACATATAGCTGTACTATGGAAATAATTCCACATTTCCACTCTTTACCAAACGCTCCCTGCTCTGCAGAACCAGTTAATTAGTTGTTGAAATATATCCTAGTAGAGACATTATGTATACTACTCACTTCAATTTTTCTGCAGCAATATAATATAATCAAAAGGAAAGAAGGCTTAGCTGGGGTTTCCATAAGTATGGCATATATAATAGATGAATGTTGTTAGAAAAAGTGACCTAATACTTGCTTTGTTTAGGACAAAAAAAAGGAGAACAATAAAAAGAAGGAAGCATTAAGCAAAAATAAATATTTTAAATATTATTCATTTGAACATTTTTCGTCTCACAGCTCCATTCATTCAATCCTCTATTTCTTACCTTTTTTTTTTTTTCTGTTTAACCATATACTTTTTAACTTTAGTCTTTTATTTTTATCCTATAGTACTTAACTATGGCCTTAATTACTTATTTGTTATTACAAATAAATAATTTGAGATTTATAATTCCAAAATATAAGAAGTCTCTTTTGCCCACATCCCTGGGCAGCCCATTCCAGCACCTGACCACTCTCTTAGAGAAGAAATTTTTCCTTATATCCAATTGAATCTCTCCTGGTGCAACTTGCCATACCAATTGTCCTATCGCTAGTTACACAGGTGAAGACACTTATCTCCACAGTTCTACAACCTCCCTTCTCCAGACTAAACAATCTGAGTTCCCTCAGTCACTCATCAGTAGACTTGTGCTCCATATCCCTCACCACCTTCGTTGGCCTTCTCTGGACACATACTAGGGCCTCAATGTCTTTCTTTCAGTGATAGGTCCAAAACTAAACACAGTGCTTACCAAAGCTGAATACAAGAAGACTGGCTATACTATTTCTGATACAAGCCAGGATGCCATTGGCTTTCTTGGCCACCTAGGTACACCACTGGCTCATGTTTAACTGAGTGTTGGACCCCCAAGTCCATTTCTTCTATACAATCTCCCAACCACTCTTCCCCAAGCCTGTAGCATTGCCTGGGATTTTTGTGGCCACAGTGCAGAGCCAGCACTTAGTCTTGTTGAACTTCATCCCATTTTGCATTACCATAAGAACTCTTGAAGCCAACTAAGGCTTTTATTTTTATTTTTATTTATTTTTATTTTTTTAATATTATACAAAATGTCTCTGCAGACAGGATCATCATTTAATATATTTGATTACTAAATAGTACATTGCAACTCTTGCAATTCATATAATTGTATAATTGGAAACCTATCACTCTGCTAACATGAATATAGCAAATCAGCATTTTAGAAGTAAGATAATAAACAGTACCCATCTTCTCTGTTTATACTACAGAACTCAGTACTTATTATTGTTCTGTGCAAAATACTAAGAAAACAATCATTTCCAGGTTACATAAAAGCAATGTAAATATCAGCAGGTGTATTTAGTGCTATTAACCCGACTGTAAAGAGCTTATTTGCACAGAATGTTCAGGAAGAAACTCTTATTATTTGGCAGTGTTACTGGGCTATAATCTGTAAACAAATCCCGAGATCATTAAAACCTAACTGTGCTGAAATGGAAACAAGTACATATACACAAGAGTGTTTAAAAGCCTGGTAAAACAGTCTGAACAGAAGCAGACATCTTTCTCCTCATCAGTTATAATAAAATTGACAAACTTCCGTTTTTCAAACTGGGTTTCCTTTGAAGAAAGCTAAACTACCAAAAGTTACTTTGAAATATAAATATATAGGCATCTCTGGATAAAACTCAGTTTCACAGCAAGATATTTTATAACCTGAAACATATCTCGAAATGGAGTGAGTGAAGTCAGATTTATTAGATCACTATCACTACCATTCTGTTTTATTGATTGTTAAACATCTTTCTATCAATAACAAGTGGTATGCAGATAAGATATTTCACTGTCCATATTTATACAGCTGGAGCTGTTGAGTCACTCAGTCTTGTACAATTCCACTGTTGCTGCCTAAGAAGATCAGAAAGAACCAACACTGTACACAGATAAAGAACAACTGAGTATTTTTCAAAAACATGTTAAAAAAATGTTCTTTGATTTACTTTGGCTTGGGTTTTTCTGTTTTTCTGTTTTTCTGTTCTTCTGTTTTTGTTTTTCTTTCCCTCCAATGATCAATGGAGTTATTAGTGGAATAAAATGAAACAACAAAATGAAGAAATAAGTAACAACTGACTAAATAGATACAAATTACAGAAGTTAGAGGGAAATAAAAGAAAAAAAAAAAGATTAAGATATTACTGTTGTGGATCTTGGAAAAATGCGTAAGGGAAATGTATAGGACACCAATCACTGATCTGACAGAAGAAAAAAATGATGGTATATGCAACTTCTAATTCTCCTTTCATAATATTTTCATACTTAGTGCTTGAAAATGAAGAACAAAAAAAAAAAAAAAACAACCTAATGTTTACCATGAATTATTAATTCTGAACTTTTTCACTTATATTTAAATAAGGTACTCCTTACTCAATCCTAACTCAAATGTAAAAGCTTTAGTAAATGTGACTAAATGATGAACTATAGTTTATCTTCTGTTGAAATCTATTAGACTCAGATAACATGTCATAAGATCTCTACTAAACTTTAAGGAAATCTTGGAAGTTTGAAAATAATATAAAAACAAATTAGGTAAAAGATGTGTAAAATCAACTTTAATTATAATCCACATGTGAACGGTGAGACTAATCCTTGAGTCAAAACTTCAGTGTTACCGAGCATAAGAAAAAGGAAATCAGAATGCCAAAAAATGATGCTGGTTAGAAAGGTTTATATCTATCCTCTGGAAACTGGAAAAGAAACAAAACAAAACAAAACAAACAAATAAAAAATACAGCTCTAGGGAAGGGGAGGATAGAATACTTCAAAATGAAATCCAAATAGAAAAAAACAAAACAAAACCAACTCCCCCCAAGCCAAAACCAACAGTAGAGAATACTCAAGCCCAAAAAACACCCCATCCATGCAATCTAAATGTATATTTGTGAACATCAGATTTATTTATTTATTTATTTATTTTAATAAATAAAATTTGTTTGTTTTTTTGCTCACAAAGCAGGATAGTTACTATTCTTTATTTTGTTTTTCTTTTTTTTCTTCTTTTGAAGCTCTTGTTTGCTATAAGTCGAGTATGGGGCATCTAGAAATAGTGAAAAACCTGGAAAATTTTGTAAGATGATCCTGATGAATAATAGCAACTGTTAGTTACCAGATAAATTCAAACACTTTAATTTATTAAACTTGATCATAAATTTTATAAAAACAAGTACCTTCTCAACCATTGAGACAACAGATTATTATAGCCTAGATCTTCTGAGTAATTGTTTTTGATCCCCAATTCAGATTTTAATTAAAATAAATAAATAAATAAGAGAAGAAAAAAAAAAGAAAGCAAAAAAGAAAAGTTTTGATTCCCAAAAAGTGCATCAGCATTATTAGATCCATTGGTAAATGCAAGGGGCACAGAACAACACTAGTTTTGTAATCAATAAATATAAAAGGAACCTGGAAAAGGGCAGATCCTAGTCCTTTCTTAGAAGTCAAGTATAGCATTCTGAGGTCAAAGTTATTAAAAAAAAGATTTTGTTAAGATGTAATATCTTAACCCTCAGTACACCTAGTTCTGCAAAATATCAGGAGATAATTTTGACATACAATTTCCTTGAAGAATTTGTTCAACTAGTTAAATGTGGTTAGATGATTTTCTATCATTAAAGCACCCACACTTCTGATTTCAAGATGTATTTGGAAAATAAAACTGCAAAATGATGGAATATTTTGAAATCTCAGTCAAATATTTCCTTGAACTTAGCTTATGAGGAGTTGACATCTATGCAAACTAGTTTCTTCTGTTAAACTTTTTCTCCAGTGTACTTCCCTACTATTCTTCCTCTTCACCGGCAAACCATTAATTTCCAATGCCTTATGCAGTGCAATTATATCAGAAATGGGGAAAAAAAAAGGCACGTTGCCTGAAAATGAAAGAATTGATCGTGTTCTGAAACATATGAAGGTAAAGATTTATGGGTGTTTTTTTTCTTTTTGTTTGTTTGTTTGTTTGTTTTTCATTTTCTTGTTGTTGTTGTCGTTTTCTCTGGATAGGAGCTTTTGTATCACAGCCTTTTGGCTGAGTCAGGCTCGTATCTACATCCCCTCAATGTTCAGAAGCTGAAAATATATACTATACTTAGGAAAGATACAAATAGAAGAAAATGAGGGAGATTATCCTCTCATTTCCTGTATTACCTATAGTAAATAAACTGTTCCAACCTTCTCTGCTTAAAATTTCAGGGATATTCTTAGCAACATGCAAAATTCTACTTCCAGCCAGTTATATATAGCATCTGTACTCATTGTAGAAACATTTGCTAATATTCTAAGAACCATGAAAGAATTTCCATTTAAATGTTTATTCTAGTTGATTAATCTTTGGCATGTTTGGAATTTTCAGTTGTTTTTTGTTGTTGTTTGTTTGTTTGTTGTGTTTGTTTGTTTGTTTGTTTTTAATGAGATAAATCCTTGTTTAAGCTAGAAAGGATTTCCCTCTAAAAACTGTCATGCTGTTTCTGAGTGGTAACTAAGATGAATTCACATGAACTCACTCATCAGATCTTTGTGACAACTAACCAATTAATTTTACCCCTATCCATATTTAAGCTCATGACCATACAAAGAAGTTAGAGATTTTTTTCAGTTGCTATACTGTAAAAAAAACCCTTTTGATAAAGATGACACAGCTTTGGGTACATCAGTATATATATTTTGTTTCAGAAAATGTGAATTTCTTGATTCATAGAAAGAAGAATAGAAGAATCATAGAACAGCTCAGCTTGGAAGGGACCGTGAAGATCATCTAGTTTCAGCCTCTCTGCCATGTACAGGACCAGGTTGCTCAAAGTCCCATCCAACTTTGAACATTTCCAGGGATGGGAACCTCCTTCATTGGGCAACTTGTTCTAATGCTTCATCACTCCTCTGAGTAAAGACTTTTCTCCTAATATCTAAACTAAATCTTCCCTCTTTTAATTTAAAATCGTTCCCCCTTGTTCTATCTGGCCACGCAAAAAGTCACTCTCCCATAAAGGTAGGCTAAATAAACAATCTACATTTCCAGGTTTTGTTTATTCTGGAAATGGAAATAAGATTTGCAATGCACTTGCTCAAAATGAGACTTTCTCTGTGATTTTAAACCAATGCTCAAGGGCATGAACATAAATAATCATATCAGAAGTCTGTAATTTTCCTCATGTTTAGTGAAATCTTTATGTTTAACAGAATGCACAATGACGCTGGAAACAAAGGGACCAATATGTTACCAAGTTCTCGCAGTAAGGCAGCAAAAGAAACAATAGTACCTGAAAAGAAATTAAGGCTCTGTTTAACTCAAGCACTTAAATAAACAAGCAAACAAAATAACAACAATAAAAAACATTAATAAAGATTAGGTTGGATTAATTAGTGAAACTTTATAAAGATCTGAATAAAAGCTTCTCCTCAGATAGGCATGCAGAATTTAATTGCTAGTGGCCAGAGGCAATGAAATAACTCATATAGTTTTGGCTTACAATGAGCACACACTAGGTCAAAGCAATTTCATTTCCTCTGTGAGAGAAAAAAAATCTTTGATGAAAAATGGAAGAATTATAAACCATGTATGCATTCATAAACTTTTGGCCATCTTTTACATGATAATTTCATAAACAAGGCTGAAAGACATGGTATAGGTGAGACAACATTAAGCTAGATGGAAAACTTATTTGGAAAGACTAGTTTGATACACAGTAAAAGAATGGTTTGTGATGAGGTCCTTTATCTGACGATGACTACAGATATTTGTCTCAGACCAATGCCATCATTGTCATTTAACTCATTGAGACATTTTCAATGTCAGTACAGAAATTTTTACAGGTAGATCCAGTAACAAATCTTGACAGATTAGAAACATTGTCTGAGCCCCAAAATGTTAAAGAAAATGAGGAACGAGAATGATGAAATTTCAGGAAAAAGATAACCAATGGGCAGAAATTTAAAAGCAAGGGAAAGGACAATAAAAAGTTTAGAGAAAACTAGGAGTAGTAATAATAAATTGATCTGTACTTGATCCACTGGTCTCTTAAACTCACCATTATGGTACCAGTCAATAAGAACTGCTTAGAGAAGATGTTATGAAAGAGAGTAAGAGGAACTGACCTCTTCCTAGTATTATTCCTGACACTTTTTCTATTAAAACAGTCTTCTACTTTGTAATAGACAGCTTTACAAATGAATATAATGTTCTCAGCATCAACTTACAGTTGCAACCTTAAAATGTGTGGCAGAAGTCTCAAGTTAAAAATTTGGCTCTAATGCCAACAAGATATTATAATAGTAAGCAGAGGTCAGGGAAGTTTCAAATCACTATCAGGAGATATTTCTGTAACAGTAGGTTAGACAAATATTTATGAGAGATGATAGGTGATCTTGGAATGAGTCAGAGAATTAACCAAATAAGCTCTTGAGATCATTTTCCAGTAAACTTTCTATGATTATATATCTTCTCAGTCATCTTCCAACCATCTTTCAGGTGTTTCTTGTTTCTTTGGCAGAAAAAGTGTATTATGTGTTTCATGAATAAATCATGTGCAATGTTTGGCAGAGGAAGATGAAGCGAGAAGGTCACAGCTCTTCTCAGATGGAAGATGATTCATCAACACAAAAAAAGAAATAGACAGAAAGCAAAAATGTCTGTTGAGAAAACCAGATGAACTTTAATATCTATACTGGAGATGTCACTTGACTTGGTAAAAAAAAAATAAATGAGTGAGGCCACAAAGAAAATTAAGTGAGAATTCATGCTTCATATGAAAACACATCATAGCAGCGTCTCAGCACGTGAAGAAAAACACTGTTTTCATAAAATAAATGAGTATTTTCTTCTCATGTAACTCTATGCCGAACGTATTTTATTATATTCTTCTTTCACCTACTAAATAAAATAAGATCTATTCCTTTTCTTGACTACACTGGCATTCCATATTCTTATAGGTATGAGCAGACACTGTACATCATACACCAATTGCCAATTAAAGAATAGTTAGCTATTAAGTTTGAAATAAAATTTGTGCTGGATGTTAGCTAAGAACAATTGTTTTTCATTATGTCAGAGTTAATCTTAAGCATTACCTAGAACACTAGAAGTGTGAAACAATATTTAAGCTGAAACTACTTCAAGGCTTCAGCCACTCAAGGCGTTTGCATTCTTCTCAACCTTCTTGCAGTGAAAAAAATAAAAATAATGATAATTAAAAAAAACGTGTAAGAGATTTTTTTTTTTAGGGAAAATTCACCATTGTAATTCTCTATAGAGAAAAAAAAAAGAAAAAAAAAAAAAGAAAAAAGAAAAGGAATAGTAGTTCTTTTTTGGTCTCCTGTTACATTTATAAAATGTATTACAAAAAAACTCCCATAATTATGGAAAATCTTATGCCAGAATCAGCAAACTAAGCCCCACCTTGACATTCGTACACTGATGGTAATCAAGGCTAATCAGAATTGTCCCTGTAGCACATAGCAACATGGTAGTTTTTCTAAACATAATTACACCCGTAGGCCTTAATTCATTCTTTTGGAGGCACTGGGATTTCCCTTGACATGTTGAAGTTCAACTAGTTACACCTTCAGTTTGATTTCTACAAAATGAAATTTTCTAACTGAATAAAACTCATGTTTATTGATCTTGTCTATTTTTGCTTTGCTTTCCCTATGATAATTAGTGTTTTGTGTGTACATCACTCATGCATTTTTTAACACTGCTTCTAGATATAATTTTTCTCCCCCATGTCTATGATATACTTCGTTTGTCCCCACAGTCCTTAACTAGTGGAAAAGTAATAGAGGATTAGACCTGTCAGATGTCTTATGAAAGTAACTTGTTGCATATCAAGAAAGATTCCACAAACTAACATTATCTGTTACAAGAATTTCATTATAAATCTTACAGTGACATGTATTAGGTACAGGCTTATACTTGTTATTTAAAGAATGACTTCAATCCTGTTATTCTTCCTTTTACATACACAGTTAATATTGCAAAGTATGAGGAAAATAGCAAGTAACATTATGGAACTTCCATGGCAATTCTAAGCATTGTCTACCAAAATTTTCTATCATATAATTTATCACATGTTAAATATTAATGCTGAGAAATAATAAGGTTTGAGTTTTTTTGAAAATGTATCCATTTAATTGTAAAGAGCAGTTTCACTTCACAAAATGCTTTGAAAAAGTTACTTCTTTTTTTTTTTTTATTATTTGTAACAAGTTCATCTATTTACCTTGATTCACCAGTGCTCAAAAACAGTAGTTTTGAGCACTGTCTAGCTTTATTTTCTAAATATTTTTTCACTGACATGATTGCAATTTCACCAAGTGAAACATCCTCTGTTGGTTTCAGAGAAGTGTAGAAAGGCTCTACACCAAAAGCTCAGACGTCACTTTCCATGGAACTTATGACAAGGTGGTGGAAAACTGTAGCCATATTTTGGCTTTTAAATCAAGGGAAAAGATTGTCATTGCCAAAAACAATTCCCTCTGTGATTCTTTGCCTCTGTTATCTGCAGCATTCTGGCTGCTATATGTTTTCACTGTTCATTGTTCTGATTGGCAAAGGAAGTACAGGTCACTCTGCAGTGCCACCTGAATGCAGCTGCACAAGCTGTTCCTTGTAATGAAGAGCTTGTTACACAATAGTGAAAAATCAAAGTGCTCATTTCCTGGAGAGTTGAAAGATATCACTTTCAACAGAAGGATAACTAATGCAAAGGGGAGAAAGAATCCTTCACATTCATATCTCACTGTAAAAGGAACTATTGCATAAGTTTTGTATGCCCTAAAATGTGTTGAGGTCTGATTAATAAGGAAGCAGACACCATGAGAGGAAAAATGTTGTAGTGGATACAAAAAGTATTCTGATCAAATGAAACACAAGCCCCATCAATAAAGGCTCTAAAGAAGCTGTCCTGAAACAAATGTGCCTGTCATTTGGAAGAATGCTTAGGTGAAAGTGAATTACATTGTTCATGCATTTAGTAATATAGTTTTCTATATATCACATAGTAGAGATTACAGTGGACTGGAGACAAATAATAAGGATCTGACATTTTCTGTCTAGATAATATGAATTTATTTCTAAGAGGTTGAGTTCTATGCAATAGAGATGCAGAAAGTTATTTCTGAAAATCTGCAAGTGATTACTGGTTAAATTATGTGTTTAAATAATTAAGGTGAATTATTTACTCACTTTTTTTTTTTTTTTTCATTTTCATTGATACTTTACAGATAGAATGACATACTTCACTCCTGAGGATTTTTACTGATTCTTCTTAATTGAGCTATCAAATTTTTGAAGTAATGCACCAAAAAGTCTTCTAAGGAACATTCAAAGACCAGAAATTTTAAGTGAAAGATTACATTTCAGAAAATAAACAGAGTTTTAGGAAGCAATTTAGCAAATTTAGCATATTAAGATAGGTTTAAGAGCAAGCAAGATTTTTTATGGGGTTCTGGCAGTTTTCCTGTGACATTATCCAAAGAAAACTCAATTTCCTTTTGAGTATCTCACAGAATAAAATACATATTTATCTGAAGCCCATCATGTCTTTTCATAACTATCATTGTTAAAGATATGTACAATCATATACTTATCTTCTGTTCTTTACTAAGTCTTCATTAATATTTAAAGATCATCTCACAGTAACACTTTCTTGACACTTGTTTCAAATCAAATCTCAGATTCTTACAGTGATGTACCATAGACTTTATCGTCTTGCAGAGATGATTTCAACTAGGTTCAAATTGGAGATAAAATAGATTTAAGAAGTATCTTAAACAGACAGTAGTAGATCATTGTGTTAATTGGAAGTGATGAAACTATTATATGTGATAGAAAAACTAATTAAGATTTATTAACCTCAGCTAACAAACCAGTTTGAGAAGGCTCTGGAGAAGCAGGATAATCTGATTTTATCATGTCTTGGACAGGAAGACTATCATTCAGAACAAATATTCTGTTCACAGTTCTCATTTGTGCTTCACATTACATTTGTTGCAGGTTTGCAGAAGTTCTGTAATATGTCAAGCTCCACTCCTTCATCTGGACAGTGTAATTCTCAAATAAACAAACATCCAATGAACAGTTTTAATCTAACTCTATCATTAGAGAACAAGCACATTAGGCTATTTGTATTTATCAAACTTCTCATATCCTCTTGTCATTGTTAATGAAGTATAACATTGAAGTTGCTCATGCCTATAGGATTAGTGAAAAGCCATTTGTAAAAACTATTCCAAAGAATGCCCCTCTCCAAGCCATTTTTCAAAATGTACCCCTGATATAACTGACTTCAGCTGATGAATTCTTGCTCCTTCCAACTGAATAGAACATTTGTTTTTTTTAATAAGGGTGTAGCGTGTTGCTCTTGATCTTTAAATATTACAAAGAGATTAAAAGAAAAATAAAAGCTACTGAGCTCTGTTCTGTTCTCCAACTTTTATATTTCTATTTTTAAGTGGTTTTCCCCTCAACTGTATTAGATAACTTCTGAAAATATTTGACTTCAAGTAGTTTTTTTGTTTTCACAATATGCTTATAGCTACTAGCTAACCTTCAAGTCCCCCTTTAAAACTACAGATATTTGAATATTTGTATAGCTCTTACAGCAGAAGATGCAGGAAAAACAGCAATGAAGGGATTGAAGGGTATTACTTTGGTACTAATTAAGTCAGTGAAGAGTTGCACAGTGGTATTACAATACATTTCTACATAATAGTCATTTTTATCCTCAAGATTTCAGTATCTAAATTTATTTAATTTCGTATTTTCTGTATAATCAAATCTCTTGAGTAATTACCTGGATTGCTAGTTATCAAAAAAGAAATTACCTTTGATACTTCCACAATGCACAGACTGATTTGCAGACAGAGAAGACAATCTTTTCAGTGAGATTCTCAAGCTCTATAAATATTTTATATCTACACAAGTAGGCTGAAATAAATTTTAAAGAGCTTTACATTGTTATGGGTTAGCTTTCTTGACTTAGTTTAAATCTAAGTGATTATTATTACTGCTGTGATTTCAAAGCAGTAATCATCCTTGCAAAGATGTACTACTCTACTGAACAGGAAGTGTCTTCTTCACACAGGGTGAGACTGGACTCAATACATACACTGAGTAACCTGTAACTTTATCAGCTTTTCCATGAGTTGTTTGCCAGCTCTTTAAAATTTGAAATTCTCTTCTGTCTTATCATATTGACTTGCAAGCTGTGAATATGACTGCTAGGCTCTCATATAGATGTTCTTGCCACCTCCTAGCAAAGTCACTTCATGTGAATGTTTATCTTCTTGGAAATGATATGCACAAACCACAAATAAGAGTATGATTTTTATTTTTTTACACAGACTCCTGTGGAGATTTTTGCATTTCTTTTTTTTTCTGTTGTTTACAGTTTCCTCATAGAACTGCAAACATTCTTTTTTGACTCAAGTTATACTATGAAAAAGATAGTTATAGCCAAAGGACTGGAATTAGGAGGTAGAAAAAGGAGATGGATTCTCATAACATATTTACAGTGTATACGTACAAACACAAACACACACATACCAATAGTTAAATAGTGTACAGAAGGAAAGGGCAGAGGTTACTGATCATCAAAAATGAAAAGTGAGAAGCCTGAAGTCACATTAGAGCAGAGCTAGCTTGATAATATCTATTTAAAACTTTATGTTCATCTTTAAGTAATGAGACCATCATCTAAAATAGATTTTTGAGGTCTAGTTCTCAAAGACTGTCAGATGGCTCAAGGTACCAGTATTTTGAACAGTAACAGAGAAACACAAATGTCTATTTTGAATACTGCTTTCTTCAAATGTGGTACATAGGGATATTTAAATTGTGGGATTTTTTTGTTTGTTTGTTTGTTTTGGTGAGTTTTTGACACTTCCTGCAATAAAAAGATGTTCAGTAGCTAGAAAATGTAAAATCAAGATTCAGGGTATGGCAAGTCCAGGAAAAAAGACCAAAAAGTACATGCAATGAGATACATTGAGGGAGAAGTGAAACTAGCAAATTAGCTTATCAAGACAAAGACAGAAAGAGCTGCCAAAAATATCCAGCAAGTGAAAACAAGACTTGAGGAATTAGCCAGGGATGAAAGATGGTCACAGTTTTTTATTAGAATTTTTAATAAGGGATTTCTTCAGTGTTATGAAAAATATTGTAATTTGTCTAAATTTAAATTAATATTTTTTCTTGTATGAAGAACTGTTGAAAAATACAGCAACAAAAAGCAGAATTGATAAATTAAAGTGGTGACTTTTTATAACAGGCTATTCATCCCATCCTTGGGATTTGTCTTCAATTTGAAGTTATACAAATTAGATGATAAACTTTTAAATTATGAGAGGATACTTTTGAATTATAAGACGATACTGGCTGTACAAGATGATCAAGATAGTTGAGCACCTGTCCTGTGAGAGAGATAAATGGGATTATTCACCCTGCAGAAGAGGAGGCTTGAGGGGGCTCTTATCAGTTCTATCAATGCCCAAAGAGAGGAAGAGAGGACATAGCCAGGCTCATTTGCTCATTTCATCGGTAACCAGTGCCAGGACAAGAGGCAACAGGCATAAACTGGAATACAGGAGGTTCCCTCTGAACATCAGGAATAACTTCTTTACTGTGTGGGTGACAGGGCACTGGCATAGGCTGCCCAGATTGGCTTTGTAGTCTCCTTCTTGGAGAACTTCCAAAGCCATCTAGACACGGGCCTGGGTGAATTGCTCTGGGTGTCCCTGCTGAAGAAGCAGTTGGACCAGAAGACATCCAGAAGGCCCTTCCCACCTCAGCCATTCTGCAATTCTGTGATTCCACCACCTCTGTTTATTTTGAGTCTTTCTTAATATACCTCATAGTTTATTCTGTAATTTAAAATCTATGAGTTTGGATAATGTACATACACATCATATACTTTTTGTTCAGTATTAAAAATAAAATTTAATAGCAACTAATTAGAGAAAAGCATATAAATCAAATATTATAGAGAGTTGAAAGCCTAATTAATAACATCACTTTATTGTAAATGAAGTTATGAGCAATTGCTTACACGAATTTAATTACTATGCATTTCAATAAGATGAATTTACAGCTTCAAAATTATAGGTTCTCTTTCCAATATTCAAACCATGGGGATCCCTTTCATTATGCTATAAGCACACATATACTATATGGAGCTTCTGAATAATAGCATTTGGATCTGGAGCAGAAGTATTTAGTAATCTTATTTAAATGTGATTTGAAGGAATTAATTGAAATAATAAAAAATGAATTTGGCTATAAAACAACTGACTGATATCTGATTCTGAACCCAAATAACAACCTCATTTGCCTTGGTATTGAATAAAAATGAAATTCTACATCATAAGACCCTTTCAGCTGCTGAAGGTTTTGATTATAGCCATAATAATTACTATAACTACTCTGTATCTGGCTTTATATACATCAAGAATTACTTGATTAAGTATCTCTGAAAAATATTTGGATTAAACTTGAGATTTTAAGGAAAAAAATGTTTAAACATCTTTTGCAAATAGAATTTGTAATAGAAAGCCTAAATTTGAACAGGTATTTCACAGCAAAAAGATAAAAGATAGCTGAAGAGGAACTGTAATATATTCTTATTATCACAAGCTCAAGTATTTGATTATTGAGCTTTTTTTAAAAAAAATTATTATTATTATTTTTTATTTTAAGCTGGAATAAATATTTGGAGCATAAAACAGAGCATAAAACTTCATCACTTTACTACTTGCTTTCCACACAGTCAAATGCACCATACAGCCAGGGATATTTGTCAATTATCTCATGGCAGCATCACCAGAAGCCTGGAAACATGCACTTTCTCCACCACTGTGTTAATACAATAGGATGGCAGTAGATTCCCTGCAATACTTTTCAAGAGAGAATATTAGAAAGAAAAGTAGTTTCATAGCTATTAAGCAGAATACAGCACAGACAGTTTGTGGTTACCTTTATCCTTTTTGCACTGGTTTTAGATGTAAGCATTAGTCATTTTTTAGTAAACTTTTGCTGTTGTTGTTTTATTTTTACATTTTTAAAAATACATTATTTCCTCGGCAGAATATCTCAGTGTATTTCTCTATGGCCCACAGCGCCCATAAATAACTTTTGGTGAAATTTCATCCAATTTTTCCTTCTACATCAAAATAATGAAAGATTATTTCTATCAGAATCATAAAATGATGTAAGTCTGGAGTATAAAAGCTTGCATTTTCCTGTTTCTGCACATACATAAAACTTCAACTACATTATTCCCATGTGCGCTGTGTGCCAAGTGCTTCATTTGCTAGTGTGGGTATTCTTTCCAGGATCAGTTATATATATGCATCCATCCTCTTCTACTTATTATGGGAAGAAGGTGAACTTCCTTTTCCTGATATTATCCTCTAAAGTAGGATTAGAAAAGGCCGATAGTAGTGGCTCTGACACGAAATTCTGCTGTTTTCTGATCAGACCAGGCTTCAGATTATCCTAATGTCCATGAGACTCATGAAGCTTTTGGTTATCAATTTGGTCTCTCTAAACCTGTAAAATGACAGAACTGTGTGTTTTATAGCTCAGACTTATCCAAACAGCCCTGTTCCACAGTTTGTTGATATTACATATTTAAATACTGCTACATTTTTTTTTTCTATTCTTTCATTAGAAGGACAGTAGATATGTCTTTAAAAATTTTCAATACCAAAAGCTGTCTGATTGACTTGAAAGCATTACCCAATAACATTTTTAACTTGACTTCACGACACTGTGATAATTTAATATTATTCCAGTACTGAAGGACTGAAAAAAGTTCATCTTGTTGTTTGCAAGAATACGTTAGGAATTTTATTAACTTTCTGCTGATCATTCTAGGGGGTCATAATTTTGATTAATTATTTTCACTGGTGGATTACAGAGATTTTGTAGAACACATCCTAAGTGTTCAGTTTTTGAAATGCATTCAATCGTATCTGCACGTCTACTCCATTTCTTTAGGAGAAGATTATAATTCTCAAAATGGTAAGCCTCCTCTACACATATTTTTTGTGTAAATTCATCTGTGTTCAAGATGAGCTTTCTTATATAACAGCAATTCAAATGATCAACAATAGAAGCACCTAGTTTTTCACACCAGAATTTTGCCAAAAAAAGAGAAAACAGATAACTTGCACTGGATGTCACAACTTAGTACAACACTATTTGCATATGAAAGAACATAGTTAAATTGCCATGTCTATTCTAAGTTCAATTGGTCATATCCCACCTGTCTGCTTCCAGTAAGCTATATTACAGAAAGGAAACACCTGTTAGGAAATGCCTCTCCCTTTTTCAGACCTTTGAGATCCCTAGTAACAGACATATGGGAAAGGTTGCATATCTGTTAGGTTTATCTAATTTATCCAGGAGTGACTTTTAAATAGATGATAGATGCATTCATTTGTTTAAAAATAAAAAGAAAAGAATCTGAAGATTTCCATGCACGTGATAACCACCTTAAATTTACAGCTTTGGAAGTCACAACTATTATATTTAAAAATTAGTGAGCATATACAATGTATAGTTTTGATTTTACTGTCCTTTCTTAAACTGTTAGACTTTCCATTTTTTTTTCTGCTTCCAAAAAACACTGGGGTTGTACAGACATGATAAGCACTTATTCCACACCCTTATAATGTAAGGGAGTAAGATTATAATGTAAGTGAAACTTCACAGCAACATTAGGTGAGAGGAAATAATCTCAGCTGATAATTGAATTCATACATAAAGGGCAATAAACTCCTTTATTAAACAGAATAACTCACTTCAATGCTGAAAATTGCCTGCAATTATAGTTCCTCTATCTTCTGTGCTATACTCTGCTTCTCTTATATGAGAGATTTATTTTGGAATTACAAAAACTTTTTGTGTAGATTCATCAATTTCTGATAAATTTAACTTTTGGACAATCTTAAGAAAAGCTGTGCCCAGCAAATTAGCTTCTATGAACTTCAGTTATATTGGTACCATCATCTATTTTCTCATCTTATTCTCTTAATGTTAAGGAAGTACTCAAATGTAATAGCCCAGTGATGGATTTTTGGGTACCCACTCCTCACTGTCATGTACTGAAAATGTAACACTGTTAGACATTAAAATCAGTAGCACTGCAGTGTCAGTGGAAAACTGTGCATAAGCTTCTACCTCTTTGACACGTTGCAGATGTTCAGTAGAATATTTGAGATTGAACAATTTCAGAGCCAAGAAATGTGATGCTGGACTGTACTATCACGTATGTATCCGAAATTAGGTGGTTGCACTTTGAGGTAGAAACATGACCAAAGTCTGGTGATAATTATTTGATAAATACCTCAGAAAAAGCAAGAATTGAATATGTGGTGAGGAGTAATTATAATGCATTTCCAGGAGAACATAACTACTACAAAAATGCAATTAATTGTCATTATCATCTTTATTATTATTATTATTATTATTATTATTATTATTATTATTATTATTATTATTATTATTAATGCTTTTGAGCATAAAAAGGCATACATAACTCAAATGATCTCTTCCAACTAGCAAGTGTTTGAGGCTATTCTTGAAAAATATTTAGGGTACCCAAAAAGTTGTTAAAAGCTAAAAGTAACTCACACAGCTGCTTGATACAAGGCATACTTCTGAGAAGGATGCTAAACTGTGAAGTAACTCTAATTGACACTATGTTCATAGTCACAGGAGAACTGCACATAAAGGAAACATCTCTTAAGCTAAATTCTCATTAGAGTGTGAATAAGAATGAGAACACAGCTGTGATTCAAAATCATGTTACTTGTCAAGTATATTAGACTTACATTTTCTTTCCTTTCTTGATACCAGAAAATTAGAAAATGAAGCAGTTGTCAAAGCATCAAGTATTTCAACTTTGAGTCATTCATATGAAAATGCGCTGATTTCTCTCATGCATGGAGCGTGCAGTATGTGTAGTACTTAACAATGAACTAATAAAATGTGTTCATTTCAAATTTTTTACCTTATTGTATATGAAATTTCACTTTTCCAGGAGCCTCAGCCACTGCCATTTGTCCTTATCATGAGACATGCAACTGCTCTGGGAAAATACACTAGAATAATTAGTCTCTATAAGAACTCAAAGGGCCTCATCTGAGCCACCAAGTACCACTAGCTTGTTACTGAGTGGGGACAAAAAATGGTTGCCATCAGCATGATTTTTTCTTATTTTAATCTGGTATTTGTCAAATGATATTAAATCTTCTTTAGGTGTTAGAAAAAGCTGTAAGCACTAGAACCACAGCAAGCATTGAAGTGTGCCAGGTCTGCAAGCTATAATGATTCGAAGCTTTTTATTACAGACAAAAACTTAGTCAGATTATAATGCAACTATGAATTTTGAGAAATGCAACCTGAAGTTACGACATTTTATTTCTTAACATTTGAGTGTTGTTCTCTAATACATGAAGTGACTGCACGCAATGCTTGCAGGTTTGTGCATGTTGGCCTGCCTCTTCGGCAACATTACCGTGGATGAGTTCTGTAGGCAAACAGAGCTCCATTACAGGAATAAGCAAGGAAAAATAAAGAGTAAATTTTCTGCAGAAACAAACAAGCAAAAAATCTAATGTGAAAGAACATTGTCATTTACCAGGTAGTGCCATGTTTACTGACCTATAGGAACAAGGCCACTGACTAGTGAATATATTATTTACTGGTTGTTAAATAGATTAAAAAAAGGTTCTACCTCCCTCTAATGTTAATTGTCAAGGCACTTGCTAGCAACAGGGAATGAGTACATTGTCTGTAATTACCTCTGACACTACCTTTCTGTTATCTATTGCTACCTTTCTGATCAGCTTCTTAGGTTTCATAAAATGGTAGAGAGCAGAAGCCTAATAAGAAATGCAAAAGCACTTGCTGAAAACTGTTCCAATGAGAAGCCTTTTTGCAGAAATGCAAATAAAAAATGGACCTCAAAATAACAAAATAATTGATTCTTTAGCCACTAAAGTGAATTATAGCCTTCTGCTTTAAAAGACAGCTGCAATAACAACAAAACCAACCAACCAAATAAGGACAACGCACAGATACTCAGACATTTTCTGGTTTTAAATCAAAATTCAGTTGAAAAGTATTCATGCAATGTTTGAACAGTGCATCAAATTAGTACTGAAGGTTGATTTAATCAAAATATTTACTTCCTATTTCTTGTCCCACTGAAATTTCTTCATTAAAACAGAAAATAAATTTGAAGGACATTTACTAATAAATGCATTATTACTTAGTATTACAAATTGTAAAGTCATTTCAAGAAGTGAAAGTCTTATCCATTCTACATTCCATTTGTACATACGGTTTGGTAGAAGACATATGAAGATACTTTTTATTTTTATAAACCTAGTAGCAACCCAAAAAGAACATAAGAATGTTCAAGGACTTCTTAAAGTTGTCGTCAATGCCTTCATAACCAATCTTATTATTTTAGAGAAAGCCATTGATAAGATTAAAGTAATTTGACAGTAGATGTTAAAAATCAACAAAAGAAAAAGACATTAAAATATCAGAAACAAGCTTTCAAATTATACTATTTCTTTTGTTAAGTGAATTTATCTTAGCTCAATACATCTGGTGATTATTTTTCAACTTTCATGGGCTCGGAGTCCTAATGAAAGTATAGTCTGAGACAGTATGAAGTATACACAGAAATCAATTTTATAAAGAATAAAGTAGCATCCATTACATACCATACAAGATCATATGCAAATTCATATTGTATGATCTGTTTTAGGACAGATGAAAAATTTTTGTCCAAAAACTAGGTTTGAAGCTTAATACTGAAAACCTATGTGAGATGTTAACCACGTTTAGGGCCAAACATCTCTATATCTTCTTGCTCTGAAAGCAATCATCTGATACCTCCCTTGGCATCTCAAAAACTTAATGGAGTCAAGTAAAATATCCATATGGATGTGACGCTAAAATATTGATTAACCATAATAGAACACCTTTTCTTCTGTTAGGTTTCATTCAGATACTATTGGTACGTTATGTGTCTAAACATTTTTCATTGCTTAGTAAAGCAGATATCAGCATCAAACTGGATCAAACACAAGTTTAAATTTGGAAGGAACAGTTAAAATTATTAACATAATTTTAAATCAGAAAGTATTAGAATAAAAAGTAAACATCTGTAGAACACTGAGCAGTGCTTAAATTGAAAGTATACATTTCTATCATCAACTAATTGTAGAATTTAGGTGATTTACCTACAAGTCAGTGATCACTCAGAATAGTATGTTTCATTAAATTCAACTATTCTTCTTAAATACCTATTCAGCTGTCATTGCTTTAAACAAAGAAATACAAAAGTAAAAGTAAAAATAAAAACAAATGAATCTTCTGTTAACCTAAAACTAACATCATATAAATAGACACATTCTACTTTGCTCAGTGTATTTAAACTACAGTGTTACTTAAATAAAATAGCAGTGAGTCAGAGCAAAGTATGTGGTAAACACTTAAAAGATTCTCTGGTTCCAAAAGATTATCTCTTTTCTGGTTTACAGTTAAAGATTTCAATGATACAATATATTGAAAAAGAATAAAAAGAAAATCATGACATTACTTTCGAACCAGCAATTTTTTCTTTGGAAAATGCAGTAACAGATATGTTAATTGTCTTCCTTTTTATCAGAAAAAAAATAGTTTAAAACAGAAAGATTTTGAGGATGTAAACCAAGCAACAAGGATTAAAACAGTAATCTGTCACCTTTCTGAAGTGAAACAGATGGACAAGATTAGCAATGGAAAAGCATACTGAAATAACCTTTTATATGTAACATTCAGATAATGTTTTTCCTTAATCCTTTTAGACATTTATCCCTAAATTAAGTTCATATTTTATAATTCTGTATAATTTGCTATACAGCACTTTCTTGACTACAAATGCTTTCAGGCAGTATGCGTGCAAAAGTGTAATAAATACCTGAAACTGAATTAGAACAAATGAATCAGAACACTTTGAGAAGGAAAGGCAATTTTCTGAAAGGATTTTAGAGGGTTATGGTGATACAAAAAGGTATTAAATTACCCGTAAGAAAACACAGTGTAAGTCAAATGCACCATCAGTGAAATAAAAATGATCAGATTGTCTAGGTAAGAATTAAAAGAAAGAAAGAAGCTAAAATATCTAAATAAATATCTAAAGGGAATTGGGAGGCAAATGGATGAGGCCAGGCTCTTCTTGGTGTGGCATAGCAATAGGTCAAGGTGTAATGACCTAAAATTTGAACATAGGAAGTTCTGTACTACCATGTGGAAGAACTTTACAGTAAGAGTGAAGGAGCACTGAAACAGGTTGCCCAGAGAAATTGTGGAGTCTCCTTCTATGGAGATATTCAAGATCTATCTAGATGTCTATCTGTGTGACACACTGTAACGCTTTAACAGGGAGATTGGACTTGGTGGTCCCTTCCAACCCCTGTGATTCTGTGATTCTATAATTCTGTGAAGCTATAATCTCAGTTTCAAAAAAAGCTCCAGCTACTAGCTCCACTTCTTTCACTTTTTATCACTCCAGTGCTTTTTGTTTTTCTAAAGGTAATCTTATCTTGAATCTTCATCTCTCAATTAAAAAAGCAAACAAACAACAACAACAAAAAAACCACCACAAACAAACCCATGTGCCAAACCAAGCAACCCAAAGCATTTTAGTTTCTTCATCATTAGACTGTTCAATTTTTAGTGACAGTATTCACTGTAAGTAAGATCAATAATTCTCAAGTCAGATGAAATATGATTTAAAAACAGACCTAAAAAATATGTAATTTTAGTTAAGATTTTTATAAGCATTGGAGCTTGCCTTAGATCAAGTAGAAACGTGCTTAATCCCTGACTCCAATACTAATTACAGCAGACAGATTTTTGACAGAATATTAAGGGAACCTTATATCTATCTAATCCAGCTGCATGTTCAGCCTCTGAGAATATTACACATGTCCCTGAGAAAACATTATACTATTCACTTTGCTCTCCATTCTACACTATTCCAAATCAGAAGACCTTGTTTTTCTTCCTTAGAGCTCATATTCAGTTTATTTTCTCAATACTGTTTTTACAAGTAAACTTACTTTTATGATCTGTTCATCATTGTTTTTACCCATGACAAAATAACTAACAAGTGATTTTACTTTTGTTTGTTACATTTTGTTTGCTGTATATGTTGTATATTTATATACATTATATACATTGTATACACAGACACATTAAAACCAAGTGAATATAGACAGTCTAAAAAATAGTTTTTGTAAGTACCTGGATAACTGAAAGTAAACTCAGCAGCTTATTTTATTATTGCAAATATTTCAAAAGATAAACCAAATTAGTATTTCAAAATCTCAGCACTCAAATCATTTTGTTATTTTTGTCCCTTTATCTGACATTTGTCTAAAAAACAGCTGTGATATTTTGATCATCAATTCTCTATCCCAAATGTATTTTCTGTCCTGAAGAGCTTTCTGAAAGGGCTGCTCTGAAATTAATGGTCCTATTTAATTATGTTGGTCCATGGCATCAGAGGTGGCTGTTGAACCTTCCTACTAGGATGTCATTTCATTTTGTTGCTGTGTAACAGATGGCAGCAAAAGGCAGTCTGACAAAATGCACTGAAGTATGCATGAAGCAAAGGTGTGTAACTGAATTCCTGCGTGTGGTTAAGTGAGACTTATGGACATTCATTGATGCTTGCTGAACATTTAGCTAGACCAAACAGTGAATATCAGCTTGGTGAGTTGATGGGTGATGCATTTCAGCAGTGGTCACAGTGCTGTGAAATTCAAGCCACATTTTGGATGGCCATGCAGATTTTTACAAACGTAACATGCAGGCTCTTGTTCATCGGTGGCAAAAATATATAGATAATGATAGTGATCATGATGAAAAGTAGTATTTTGTAGCTGAGAATTTGATCTTTTTTTTTTTTTTTTTTTTTTGGTGCTCTTTGTATCTGTTGTAGTTTCCGTGGAAATAAAGAGAAGGTATTATTTTTATTTTTTGGAGCGTCCTACAGATGTAAGGAATCCTGTCACCAATCATAGCAATTGCAATTGCAATACAGCAATTCCATAAATTACCTGCAAAACTTTCACACTTATCAAACCCATCGTGAGATCAACTTCAAATGTTCAGAATACTTACCCAATCCTCCTTTTCCTGTTTCATCTACATCAACTAAAGTAAGTAAAGGATAGGTTTGTTAACTCCAAAAGAGTTTGGAAGTCAGAGGAATATGTAATTACCTTTATGGTTGGACTTGTTGATCAAGTCTGATTACAACCTAATCATTGGAAATTTTTTCCCATATAATTTAATGACTTCAGTCTGAGGCATGAGTCACTGATAAGAAATTGTTATTCTATCTTTGAGAAGAGTCGTCAGTTTTGTAATTGACAGAGTTGAGGATTCTTTGAACATATTGCTTAACATTGTCCTCCAAATTTTCCATCAAGCATTAGCTGCACCAGCAGAAAAAAACAAAACAAAACAAAACAGATTAAGTGTGTGTGCATCTATAAATACATATACATGAAAAGTAGCTTTTAAAAGAACAGTATAAATAAAAAATGCCAGTATATTCCTCTCAGCTCTCATGGGACTCTCAACTATTATTTAATTTAATTAATATTTTAGAATCAGAGTTTGTAAAGCCAATAATACAAGTTGTTGTGTTTTTTTTATACTTTGAACTCCTCTATTCTGAGCTGTCATTGACTATATTTGCATCAGCATTAGTGACTGAAGACTTTTGCGAGGTTTAATATTTTTCCCAAGGACCCGATGCCAAATTATCTCCTATCTGGGGTCTTATCTCCTATGTAGTGTCTTAATGTTGTTTTATGTCATAAATATTACACTAACACAAAACAACAACAAAACTACTTTAAGATACTGCATTCATTAAAATAGCTGCTTTATTGCACCTCAATAAATGACATGTCCACAACACTACGAAAACATCTTCATAACAGTTTAAAGCAGAAAAATTCTTTTGTTGAAAAGTTCTGGCAGAACTCTGTAAAGCACTTCAAGTTAGAAACACCATCACATGGTTTTTCCACATGGCTCTTTGATACTTTAACAATACCAAGAGTTTAGATTTTCATGTCTGTGGAAAATGATCTTTGAGAAGTTATTGTCCAAATGAGTTAATAAACATTCACTCTAATACTAGTTTCAGTCAGAGAAGCCTTATCTGTCTATGACTGTTATCTAAGTCTACATATTAAAAGAAGTGTTGAAAATAAAAAAGAATAAAAGATTAAAAAAAAAAAAAAAAGAAACAAAAAACATTCCCAAACCTAAAGAATAAAAAGCTCAGCCTGCAAGTTCCTTCATAATGGTTCACATCAGCACTACCCTGTAGTCTTCTCTTGTTCAGATGGAAGCCATGCAAATCAAAGCTATCTATAAGAATCTATTCAGAAAACCCCAACAGTTACCTAACCAAAACTTCGAAATAAAGCAACTTTTCTATTTCCAGAATTTGAAGTTTGCCTTCTCTGTTTTCTTATTTCAACCTTAGGTTTTTTGACAAGTCTTTTCTCCTCCGTTGTGTGTTGTTCAAAGGAGAACATAAAAAATAGAAAAACATTGCCTAGTTTTAAAACTATATTTTAAAAACAGCCCCATAAAGCCTCTGATGACATACAGTATTTCATCATCTTTCACCACATCACAGAATGACCAAGGAAACCTGCAGTTTCATGCATGCTAAAGCACTTACTGAAATTAAAACATTATCCAAGAGATATACCTTAGAGTATGAAATGTGGGAAAAGATCTAAGACATTACCAACTATAATGGGAATGGATAAAGTTAGGTAAGTGTCTTCTAAAAGTTTTCATAGTTGTCTGAGGCTGTCCAGAAAAGATTACAAAGTATAATAAATTTGGAAACGTTATTCTGCTTCTTAGAAGAGAACTGTTTGTTGACTGATGCCTACTAATTGTTCACAGCAATGAAGTCACCTGCCACATAGATGTATTAAATGACAATTAACTACCCCTGAAGAATGAGATGGCTGTAACTGTACTACAATATTTTGTTAATAAAATGACTCAAAATTTAAAATATAATGCAACTTGCTTAAAAATGTATATTTATTTATTTACTTCATAGCAAAAGAGTCATATTAAAAGGAACATCTTGGAGTGTCTCTATGGCCTTCTTAAATCTGTGATAGATTTAATGTGATGATAACACATACTCACACATGAGATATGCTGTTTTGAATTATTTGGAAAAAAAAATCACCATTTACCTTATGATCTAAGATTCTTATCTAACCTTTGCTGAAATAAACTTGTCATTCTTTTTTTTTCCTTTTTCATCTTTAAGACAATTTAATTATATTTTTATTCAATAGTGCAATGTACTTCTTGCCTAAAAACTTATGTAATGATGTTGTGTTTGTTATTGTTGTTGTTTTGATGATGGTTGCTTGTTTTTTTAAGGAACTTATTTTATCTGCATGAGATTAACCAAACTTAAATAATAATGAAATATTTGCTGAAGTAAAACCAAATTGTTTTTGGTGGAAAATTTTCTATATTATGTCTTAAAAGTAGAACTCTACTTCATCATGAATTTGTGCTGATAATATCTGACTTAAGTATTTAGCTTCTTTAATAAATATCTGAATATTGCATATGGGCAATTTTTAAATAGAATGATAGAATCACAGAATGTCTCAGGTTAGAAGGGACCTTAAAGATCATCTATTTCCACTCACTCACCGCATCTCACAATGGGCGTGGATACCTTCTACTAGATCAGAGTGCTCATCCAACCTGGCCTTGAACATTCCCAGGGATAGGATATCCATAACTCCTCTGGGCAGCCTGTTCTACTGCCTCACCACACTCATAGTGAAAAGCGTCTTCCCATCCTCTTTTAGTTTCAAACTACTACCCCTTGTCACTACATTGAAACTTTCCTCCTCATCTTTCTTGTAGGTCCACCTGAAGTACTGAAAAACTGTAAGGTCTTCCTGAAGCCTTCTCTTTTCTAGACTGAACAGCCAGATAAGGTTAGATGAAACACTTATTCAGGCTAAAACATTCTAACAGGTTAGTTAAGAAAGTTTGAGCTTCTCAGAGAAAAATTCTTCAAAGCAGACCTTATCAAGACTGAATCTTTTACTTAACACTAGTTTTTCTCTGCTGATGAATACTTTGAACATTTTTAGCTCATACATAAGTAATTAAGAAAATTAATGTCATGTTTATGATCTGATAGCTCAGAAGTAACGTAAGAAACTAGCACAAGTAATGAAAGGGCCCACAGTAATAATCTAATGATAACATTTATTATCTATACCAGGATCCCAGCAACTGAAAATTTCAAAAGTGACTTTGCTGACAGATTTGTCTGTTCTTATTTTGCTGCCCTGGTGTAGGCTGCATGTTAATGGAAATGACTAGGTTTGGTTAACCCATGAGCAGATGTATGAAAAGACTTTGGCACTGAAACAGATAATGCCAGAACACTTCAGTTTTTACCAGTAAAGATTTTGCAACTGGAAAATTTATAGTTCTGAATTAGCACAGTACTGTTAAGAGAACAGATATCCCTGTATTATCACTCATAAGAATTATTTCCTTGGAAATTGATTTGCTATCTCCAAACACACATATAATTCCACCTCTACTCCTATTTGATCTAGAAGAAAGCATTTAAGTCTGAACTGGAGACTGTCATGGTCACATATCAAAGATAAGTGAATTATTATTTTTGAAGCTTTAAACAGTCACAGACCCACAACAGACCAACAGCTGTTGAAAATACATCAGTTTTGCTAAGCAAACAATTGAGGCAAAAGTCCTGTCTCTACAGTGGCCTAATGAGGCATATTAAAATTTTAATAGCACTATCCAACTTATATTATTATTTACTTTCGTAAAACATGGGGCCTTTTGGACAACCATCTTCATTTTACTAGTGAAAACATTCAAGTGTAGGGAAGAAAATGGAAGAATGTTATTGATTAAATGTGCCTTCTCTGAAAATAAATTCACAAATAGGCTTACTATGTAGGCCAATTTATGTAATTAAGACAAAAAAAAAAAAAAAAAAGGAAAAAAAAAAAGAAAGAAAGAAAAAAGAAAAACAAGAAAAAAGAAAAACTGAGGAACCAAAGAAAATGAAATTCCAAAAGTAAAATATGAAAACTAAAAAGTCACTTTACTATAAGGAAGGACATAGCAAATCTCTAACTTTTCTAGAAACCAGAAAACATTTTTAACCATTTTCAATTTTAAAGGTTTGTTGTTTTCCCCCTCTTCCCTCCCCCCCAACAGATTTTAATTTTGGAGGAAAAAAAAATAATAATAATAAAATAAAATAAAAAATTGAATATTTCCACAGAGTTGCAAGTTCTGCAATTATGATAAACATTTTTATAATCATAATCATAAAAATGGATCCATAAGTGAGAAAATGAAAATTCAGAACTCAAGTGAAAAGAAATAACTTTCATTAGGAGAGTCAATTATAAAAGCAGACCTATTAAGATAATTCCAGTACCTTTAAAGTTTTTTAGTTTTTCAACAACGAAAGTAATTTAATCATTCCTACTGAGAAAAATAATTGAAATTTGTTATATTGGTATTATCCACATAATTACAAAAGTTTAATCACTTTTACTACACAGTAAGATGAATGAAACAAGATATTTACAGGAAAGTAGGTTTTCAAAACTTCAAAAAGTCTACCTAATAGAGAAACTTAAAGGTCTTAATTTTATAACATTAATCATACTCATTAATAATACTATTTTCTGGATTTTTTGGATCCTCCTCTAGCCCTCTTTCCCTCATGAATACTAGTTCTCCTTGTCTGTTCTACCAGGATTCTAATGGACCTTGCAGGATTATCACCCATTGGATCAAGCTGCCCAAGGCCTCATCCAACTTGGCTCTGAGTATCTCCAGGGATAGAGCATCCACAAGATCTGAGATAACCTCTTCCAATGCCTCACAGTTCTCTGAGTAAAAAATTTCCTCCTAATATCTAATCTAAATCTCCTTTTTTTTTATTTTGAAATTGTTCTTCTTTGTCTTATCACTATCATGCTGCATAAAAAATCAATCTCAGTCAGTCTCCTTGCAGTTTATAAGCTTTGTTTAAGTATTGGAAGGCCTCTACGAGCTCCTCCTGGAGCTTTCTCTCTCCTGAATGAGCCCAGGTTCCTCAGCCTATCTTCATAAGAGAGATGCTCCAGCCCTCTGAACATTTTTATTGCCCTCCTTTGGACCTGCTTCAACAGCTCCAAATCTTTCCTGGGCAGGGAGCCCCATGCCTGGATGCAGTACTCCAAGTGGGACCTCATGTGGGCAGAGTAGAGGGAGACAGTCATCTCACTCACCCTGTTGGCCATCCTTCTGATGCAGCTGAGGATGTAGTTGACCTACTGGACTGAAATTGCACACTGTTGGCTTGTGTGAAGCTTTTCATCCACCATAACTCCCAAATTCTTCTCTGTAGGGCTGATCTCAGTGAGTTCTTCTCCCAGCCTGTTTACATACCTGGGACTGCCCTGACCCAAGCACAGCATCTTGCACTTGGTCTTGTCTAATTTCATTAGGTTCACTACTTTTCAAACTTGTCCAGGTCCCTTTGGATAGCATCTCTTCCTTCTATTATATCAACTGCATCATTCAGCTTCGTATCATCAGCAAATTGATAAGTAATTCAAGGTTTACTTGAATTTCCCATAAAACTTTGTAGTTTACATAGATATAATTGTGGGGTAATGGTTTTGTAGAAATCTCCTATTAAAGTGGTTCTTTTTTTCTTCTTCTCTATGGACCTTGAGTGTTGTTTCACCTTTATCTGATTGGGAGAATTTGTAAATCTGGTCACCCCTTCCATCCTTCATGGGCAGGACATGATACACCTTGCACTTAGTCTTGCTGAATCTCTTTTGATTCAGGTGGGCCCATTTCTCAAAATTATCTTGGTCCCTTTGGATGATATCCCTTCATTCTGTGGTATCAACTGTACTACTCAGCACAGTGTCATCAGCAAACTTGCTAAAGATGCGCTCAATCCCACTATCCAATTCACTGATAAAGATGATCCAGCTCAAAGATGAAGACAGACCCCTGGAAGACATCACTTGTCACCAGATTACACCTGGACATAAGTTCACTGAACACAGTCCTCTGCCTGAGAACATTCAATCAATTCTTATCCACTGAATAGTCCACACTTCCAATCAGTATCTTACCAACTTAGAGATAAGAATGTGACATGGGACCATGTCAAAGGCCTTGCAGAAATCCAGGCAGATGACATCAGTTGCTTGTTCTTTGTCTACTGATGTCATCACTCCAATATAGAAGGCCATCAGACAGCTCAGACACAATCTGCCCCTGTGAAGCTGTGATGTCTGTCTTGGATCACCTCCTTGTTTTGCATGGGCATTAACATAACTTCCAGGAGGATCTGTTGGTGTTGAAGACAAATAAGACCATGATTTTTTTTTTTTTTTTAATAACAAATAACCTTAATTATAAAATAGCTATAAAAATAATAAGAATAATAAAAATAATTTAAGCAAAAACAAAGTAACAAAAAACATGACTTTTGTTCCAATTTTTACATATGAAATAATAATGGAACTGAACAAACTCCAGTTGTAATTTTATATGGTAATCAAATATGGAAATGATTGCTAAATAAAAATCAATATAGATTCAATGTTACAAATCAGTTACACAATTTATTGTATGTATGTGGTATGCAAAACTTCAGTAATAATCTGGAAATTTTCAATTTATACATTCTATGCAGTACAGCAAAGAAACAAATGCGCAGATATTATTTCCAGGAACCACAAGTCAGTACTGGTACTTTGTAAAGTTTGATTGAGAAAACTGGTGAACAAATCCTGGTTAGGAAGAATCTTAAACCTTACCTCTCTAGCCCTTCTAATTACATTTACAGCATGTCTCCCCAGTCAATTATTATTAATAATTATTAATAATGTCATATTTAATTTTAATTTGTGAAATTAATGTTTAGTGTAGAATTGACCTAAGCTGGCTACATTATGTATTTTATCTTAGAAAGTATTTACAGTACAGTCTTCATAACTTGTCTAAGTTACCATATTTTTATATCTGCATGGTGAAAAAAAATATGAAACAGGAATGGTTAATAAAAAAACACCTTTTTTTGGTTGTTGTTATTTAAATGGACAAATTAACAGCTGTCCATAACAGCTGCCAGCCTTCTAATTGTTGGACAGATGTATTATCCATGTAATTCTACATTTGCAAAGACCAGCTGCTTCCCATGTTGCTCTAACCAGTTTCTCCCTGTTCAGCATTCTGTGATTTGCTTTGAACTAAGGCTTTTGTTCTCCTGAATATTCCATTATTTGTATTTACAAAATTGTCAGGCAACGCAATAGATATTAGGATTAGAATTGAAATTCGACCACACACCACTTCTTTGAAGTATTTTCCTGTGAGACTCAAAGATAAAAATATTACAAGTGGCATTGTCTTTATGTCTGTATAATGTTTGCATATACCTTTTCAGAGATGATTAAAGCTACAAAAATCACCATTTCTTGTAAACTCTTGTTAAAATTTAGAAATTAATTTGCTTTAGAAATTAAAGAAATGTATTCATTTTCAGTAAAATTTGAGTGCATCTGTTTTGTCCCTTGAAGGATGAACTACTTCCTGGAATTGTACTGGAAAACTGGAAAAGAAAACAAACTGCAATGTTGAATTCTAAAATCTTCTGGGCCAAATCTTACAAAGTGCTGAGCATGCTGTTACTGATCCAACCAAATAATTAGGCCCAGAAATTACAACAACTATTCAGCCTCAAGGGTGAGGGAGATGTCTCACTTGATTCAGCTGGACATTTCCAATATTTAACTTTGAGTCAAAAAGTACTTGCACTGCTAGATTGAGTCCAGAGCCTGTAATGTACTGTTAGATAGACATTTAAGTGAGCCACAGACTGAGTGTCCTGAGTTCTAGGGTTGTAAAACTCATTTTTTAACATAGGTTGAAGCAATAACAGATGACAGAGAAATGAAGTCTGTATATTTCGTGTATGACGAGACACAAGGAGGAGCAAGGTTCCCAAAGCCTGTTGCCAGAGATCTAGTATAGAGGTAGTTAAACCTGAGAATGTCAGACCACACCCTTCCCTGTGAGAACAGCACATCCAAACAAAGTTATTTTAGCTGTGCTGAAAGAAGAATTAAGCAGTCTTTTGCTTGCATAGCAAAAGAAGAAAAGAATAAACAATTTATTTCTTATGATTGTGTGTGTTTCTTATGCAGTTACTCATCATCTCCAAGAAGTATACATCAGGCATACCCTCAACAGTTGATGATATTTTATCTGTTCAGGGAATAATTAAAATAGCTCAGAATTTAAATGTTAAATGGTCATACCAGTGATGAGATATACCTGATTCAGAATGTAAGAGTTTAAAAAGAAGTGTATTTGCATGCTAAAATAAAGGAGGAATCTGCTTACTTAATTCCTGCCAGGAAAAAAAAAAACTTTTCCACAGGTTGCTATTAGTTCTAGTATCTTCATGTATATACTCAATTGTAAAAGCTTCTCATTGATTGTACAGCATATACCTAACCTGTACGTCCGTGACCTTGAAATTTCTTATTTCCTTTTATCTCCTAATGGTGACAACTATGTCTCTCATATCTCATATAGTCTTGTTAGTTTGGAGGTATGAAGTATACCATGATTTTATTCAATTAACTCTATGGTTCTCGGATCTCATGAACTATCTTATTAAAGAATATCCAGTGTCCATCTAGCCAATTTTTTGTTGTTGACTGTGACAGTAGTAGTCTGAATAGATAATAAATTCCTAGCAGCAGTTACAGAGAAAAAATCTAGCCTGTTCCATGGCAATTTTGTGCTGACCTATAAAAATTAGAAACACATTTAATCCTAATCCCCACATTTTACTATTTTCCAAGCAAAATAAAAAACTTACAGTTTCCAATTCTCTTGCTGCTTTGCACTGCTCTGATTTATAATTATAGTCCTTGTTGTACATCTAAACACTAGTTACTTTTTGCCTTTTATCTCAAAGTGTATCCATGTGTGATGGCTAACAGCGAGCCGAATTTATTGCGTTGCTTGAATATAACTTCAGTGTCCTTTTGTCAGGGATATTTTTATGCACAGTAAAATCACCTAATTAACTGTTCCATTATGTCTTATGGTTCTTTCAGCACCTCTATGGGTAGTTCTTAGGACTGGATTCTTTCACAGCTCTCAATCAGTGCATTTCCTACTCTCCTACTTACTTTTCTTTAGCTTTCTTTAAAATTTTTCCTTAAGATGGATTGCACAAATTGTTCCATATAATGTAAAATTTTGGATAATCCTTCAGACTTTGTAAGAACTAACTAGAAAATATTTTAGCTTCTTTCATAAAAATTCATAAGTTCAAATAAAATAAATAGAAACACTCCTGTTGAAATTATTGATATAAGGACAAAATTTTAAAGGTGCCCGAGTGGGTTAAATTATTTCTACACACTTGAACAACATCAAACCTTTGTCCCACCAGTTTATGTGTACTAAACCTTGTTATGAATGTAATCTATCTGGAGAAAATTTTTCATCAAAAGAATGGAAAGACTCACTTTTCCATTTCTATTACACGAAAAAGTGCATCAGTACAAAATTTAAATAAATGTGTTTTTATTTTTAAGAATGCCCTTCATATTTTTTTTGTATTTATTTTTTATTTATTTTTGTATTTATATTTTTTGTATTTCTTATCTTATTATGTTAGAATGCTTGTGATTATGTTATGATTTAAATGTTATGATTTAAAGTGTCTAAGAGTAGAAGCAAAGAGAAAATATTGTTTAAACAAAATGTCTCTTTGACAGAAACACAGCACTAAAAAAAATTCTTTGAGATACCTATAATGGAACAACTAACAAGCAAACAAACAAACAAACAAAACCCTGGAATTTCATTCTAAAATAGTTAGCTAATGTAAGCTAGCTTTAAATTTTTCTGATCTGGTTAAGGATGGTATTTAACAGAGGAGGACCATAAATTCTAGGAATTTTTAACATGGCCAGATGCAGCTATACAAATGAAATAGGTCCATAAATGCTTGTTAGAACTCACTACAGTTATAACATGAAATTCTAAAAATAAAAAGGGACTTTTAGGATGTAGATTTACTGCATCAGAAAAAGGAGAAATGTCTGTGCATTTAGAGTAATGAAAGTTACAAAACTATGATACTGCTAATACTTTAACTGGTAAGCAAGGACAGTGATAAAACAAGAAATGGGAAATATGTAAAAAATGTCAAGGGGATTACAGCCATCAGATTAACTCTACTCAGGATTATTTCCATGATACAAAGCATGTGATGCTACTATGAATAGTGAGTCGTTTTTACTATTCAAACTTTTTTTTTCTTTTTTTCTTTGCATATAAATTGAAAAATGCCCTTCTTTGCTTGCTTTTTCTTTTTTCTTCTCTTTTTTTGACCTCTGACAATAAATTAGTTGAGGATAATCCATTGCACAAGAATAACTAAATACACTTTGACTTAAGCTGTCCTGCTTTATGTGTTTGACTTGCAATGTACAACTGCATGTCCCTACTGAGAAAATTATAGGATTTATAAGCAACAAAGAGTATTGAACCATTAGGCCAGTTTTCCCAGAGATACAGAACATTAGGTTACTCTTTCAAAAAACATTACCTACCATTTGGTAGTGTCAGACAATTGTGTGTACTTCAATTGGTAACCAGTATTTGACTCAGTTTACATAAGTAATCAAAATTGCTCATTCAGTTTATTTCCTAGCAACTACAGTGATTCATTAGTAGATTCTCTGCTTATAAGCAGGCCATAAGCAGTGCTTTTCCCCAAAATTGTTTGCATTATCTAGATTATCTAGATTATCTTCTCACTGTAATAGGCATTTCATGAGATACCAAGAACATGAGTCAGGTTTATTAGGTTAATCACAAGATACCAACGTCTTATGGCTGCATATTCCAGGGTATCAAATGGATGACATGCTTTATGCAACACAGAGACAACAGAGCTTCAGGTTTCTTTCCATGAATGTGCAAATCTATTGCTCCATATAGACACAGCTAACAAAATGTCCTCTAGTGACACTTCCAGCTGTGAGCTGTGAGCCTTGTGAACTCATAGATGTTTATCAGGACACTGGTCTCCAGTATGTTAAAAATTCTGAGTCTTCATGGTCTTAGGAAACAATGCTTCTAGCTACTGTGCTAATAAGCATTCCATTATGCTGTTTGCCCCAAATCAAAGGTTGAGTGAGTTGGGACTGTTCAGCTTGGAGAGGAAAACACTCTGGGGAGACCTCATTGTAATCTTCCAGAACTTGAAAAGAGCTTACAAGCAGAAGGAGGACCAACTTTTTACACAGGCGGGTAGTGATAAGACAAGGGGAAATGTATTTAAGATGAATGAGAAGTTTAGGTTAGATGTTGGGAAGAACTTCTTCACCCAGAGTGTGGTTAGGCACTGACACAGCGTGCTAAGAGAGACTGTGGATGCCCCATTCCTGGAGAAGTTCAAGGCCAGGCTTGATGGGTTCCTGGGAATTCTGATCTAGTGACTGGAAACCCTGCCTGTGGCAGGGGACTTGGAACTTGAGGTCCATTCCAACTCAAGCCATTCTATTATTTTATGATTCTACAATTTCTGCTGGTTTCTTATAGATAAGTTTTCAGTAGCTTGTGAAGTATTCTGAAATCTACTTTCCCTTCTAACACAGAGTTAATATAACAAAAACATTTTTATGAATATGGCTATGACAGAAGTCTCATAAGATTATAACATAGTAATGGTTAAGCCACTATTATGTGATAAATAAAACCCAGTGCTGCCAATATGCAAGAATAAAGTGATCAAAAGAATGCAATTCTTCTTTCTAGTATAGCAATCAAAATTAAGTAGTTAAGTTTGGTGATGGTAACAAACAAGGAAGGGAGGGAGGAAGGAAGGAAGGAAGGGAAGAAGGGAGGAAGGAAGGAAGGAAGGAAGGGAGGGAAGGAGAGAGGGAGGGAGGATCAATTAATGGAATTACTGCTTCTTTGCTATTTATTGATTTCAAGAGCCTACTTTCAATATGATGTATATAAGCCTGCTTAAGCCTTGAATACATTCTCTGACTTTAGCCTTGTCCAAATCAGGCTTATACACTGAAACCAGAATTTATTGGCTCTGTATGAAGTAGATTAAATTAACAGAGCGCAAAATATACTTCTGTGGTACGCAGTTACTGTGGAATATGGTGGCTTGAAAAGGAAGAGGTTAAAACATCCACAAGGTAAAGTCTCTATATGACAGCTTATCTAAACACCTTGAAATCTCACCTAACTAGAAATTTTCCAAATTTTTGTTAAAATAACATATAAAAACAAGATTGCTTAATCTAACCATTCTTAAAGCTATACATAATTATTTTCTGTTGTTCAGAGCTTTTCTTTTGATCTTTATCTTTTTGTTCTACTCAGAAAATCCAAATTTCCACAAATGGTCCAGTGTTCAATCTGGCTTTACTTGACTTTTGCCAAAGTCATCTGTTTGTTTTCAGAGCAGATTTTGATGGACAATTTCTTTAAAAGGCCAAGAAAGTTAAAATAAAATTCTAAGTCAGTATCTTCTCTCTATTCCCTGTCCCTCTTTTATCCAAAAGCCTCTGTTATTCCATGAGAAATTAGTGTTAAAATATAAATAGATTTAAAATTCTTTAACCAGATGATAGGGTAAGAAAGAGAGTGAAAACCTACTCTTTTACTACAGACTTTAGCAGTGCTTACAAAAATACACCGTATTTACAGAGCTTTTCCAAAAAAGAGAATATCTGAGTGCACAGTTTCTCATCTTATTAGAAGTTTGTGACTGGCCAGACCATTACTTTAAGGAGTAACAAGAAATAATATTAAAAAAAAAAAAGCAGCTTACTCCCTAATTAACATGGTTTCTGGCATGTGACCACACTGGTCAGAAAGAACTCAAACAGGAAATAACATCAAAATATAGGTCTGTAGACATCATCCAAATACTACTGCTGGGAGAGGGCCAGCTACTGTGGGAAATGAGCCTACCTTCCTGTAGCCCCTTGCACTTTGGAAAGTGCACCAGCACATTACAGTGCTCCTTCTAGTGTTGCAAGAGGAGGAAGTTCAGGAGTCAGAGACTCAGTGGGAGTTAGGCAGCTGAAAATGTCTTCCATGTTCTCCATGTCTGCCTGGAAAAAATATGCTGCCACTGCAAGTAGCCTAAGGTCCTAAACAAGATATTTTCTTCCTTTCCTGAACTCCGTATCAGGAACATATGACTTTCTCTTGCCCTTACTACTACCAGCTAATAAAAATTCATCTTAAGTGTCAGAGGATTGTTTTTTTGTCAACAAATTATACAGCTCATGAATAACTTACAATGCCAAGACAGTCATACTAATTAAGAACATTGAAAATTTCTGTTCTTATAAATTGGAAGGAAAAACAATATTTTTATTTGATTCTTTATTTTGATAAAGAAGATGGCTTTTAGAGTTATTAGGGTGTAAGGGTCTTTTTTATGCTTTGACTTCTATTTTAACAGTAATTTTAACTATTTATTTATATATATAATATATATATATAACATATATAATATATATAACAGTATTTTAACTATTTTACCTAACAGTAGGAAAATAGTTAAACAGTACTTGTTTTCCAGATTCTATTTCCAAGTTTTAATGATAAACAATACAACTACAAAGTCAGATTTAGCACTCAGATTTAGAGAGATTTTGTGAAATCTACCATCTTATCAGTTCTAAGAACATTCAAATCAAATGAAATATCACTATAAATCAATCTGTTTTGAAATCCATGAAGTGTACTTAGTAGCCTTTTTTTGCAATATTTTGTTAGAAATTCTTCATTAGGAAACAATTCCTATGCTCAGCAAATTAAGAAAAAAAAATCTGGGGATGTCAGGAAGGGGAATTGCAAGATCTGTTGTGATATAGTTTGGAAATACATAGGATTGTTTCATTTTGTTTTTGTCAGATCTAGTTTTAAACATGGTAACTGAAGAGTAACTGCATAGAGTCAATCTGTTCTACAGTTTAGTCAATATCATTTTCAGGATGTTTCTTTTAAATACATTCAGTTTTCTTTTCTCTTTCTCAAGGGAACTGAGCTATGGCTCAATTTCATATGCTATTCCAGTACTTTGTTCTAGAACTACTAATCCTAAGTAATTCCTATGTCTCGATATCTGAAATCTTCAGATACTCATAGAGTTGTGAGTTTGAGTGGGTGTTCATACTTCAGGCTTCCTGCTGGGAGAAAAAGTGAATAAAACAATTCAAGATCTGTTCCACAGTTCTGAGATCAAGCACAAGAATGGAATATTATCTGAAATGGTTTAACACTTCAAGACAGGGTCTACTGGGTAGGAATGTGCTTGTTTGTTGGGCTCCAGAATACACTCAGGTGTAGCCTAGGAGAGGGCTTAAGGACCTAGGTCAAGCAAAGTCAGGTTCTGTACAATAAAACAACTACAAGCTGTTTGCAGCAAAACTTTTCAGTCTGTTCTGAAATTGAGAAAGTTATACTGAAACACACTTCACATGAGAGAAAGGACACTCAGTGATCAGAAAGTTTGTGTTTAATACCCTAGTCAATTATACTTTCTTTATGTGAGACTGCCAGTCACTTGACCTGTATATATTTCACTTCCACACCTGCAAAGTTGTGCTTTCTATTCTTCCCAGGAGTACCATTAAGGATTATAAGGCTCACTGCCTTTCTGGCAACATCAATTCTGTCACAGTGCACAAATAAATAGAGAATGACTGTTCCTAGCTCTGATTGTTAGAACAGATTTAGTTTAAAACTGTCTTGACTAATTTGGATTTCAATAGGTATTACCATAGAAACCTTTTAATAACTTCCAAAGATCAAAAAATACACTAGAGTTAGTTTAATTCTGTGGTTAGGCACTGTACATAATATGCTACAGTCTGGATCCCCATGGATACCACCAGGAATGCATATTCTAAATAGAAGCTTAATCAACAGATCAAAGCACCGTACCTGCCTGTGATCGATTTTTTTCTCGTTTACAAAATGCAACATTTCTTTAAAAGGAGATTATACATTATAAACTACATTATATTAGTAAAGACAATAATGTATACAGAAATTCTTGGAACAGAATCCCATCCCAGGAAAATATTTGTTATGCTGCAGGATTAAACAAAAGGTTCTGATTTTCTACACATTTATGTCCCACTAAGTACCAAATCATTGTAAGAATATGATGTTTGTGATAAGGTTTTTAAAAGGTTTTTAAAAATCAATTTCAGTTCAGCTTCCTTTTAACTCACACAGGTTTTCTAGATAATTGTATTTTTTTAAATACTCACTATCTTTCACTTGGATTTAATATATAAGATCAGGAGTAATTAGTAAAGATAAGCAAAATACAGAAAACAACTACTTCCATGATAATATACCATGAGAAAAAAAAAAAAAAAGAAAAATCCCATTTTTTTTCAGTGTAACACAAGAAAATAAGACAGGCTTTTTTCTGATGTGACATGCTTGTTGCCCTTTCAGCCTTATGTGTGGCAAATGTCACTATAGCATTGTGTATCAGAGAAAGCACACTCTGATGACAGATGAAATCAAATTTAAGAGAAGCAGCTTTAAAGGTTTCCTTACACTCCATTCAGATAAAGTATATATAGAATACAACATACTTCTACACTTTCCCCCCTCCTTTTATTTGTCAAAACCAGTTTCATGTTTTTATATTGGAAAAGTTATGTTTGTCTCCCATAGATTCAGTTTAGTGAGTAACACAAATGAAATCTTTAAAATTATGCACGTAGTTCTGCTGGTTCATATGATTTATTCCATATCCAACTTCCGGTGAAAAATGAGAAAAAAGTTTAACCTGTGTATTGTACTAATGCAAAATAGGTGCAGACAGTTTTGTTCAAAATGATAAATTCTTAGATTTTAATTATTGACTGTAATTATATCATTGAAGTTGTACAATTACATTCAATAAAAATAAAACTAGTTTTTTTTTTTTTTGTAAGCAGAGCATATCTTCTTTAAAAAGGGACTGAATAAAATAGTTGAGGTGATTAATCTCATTTCATAAATTTAGTACTATCTAAAATCAATGCAAAGATAAGTTTAAGGTCTTATCTCATCAATCCTTCTGCTATGCCAAAAACTCTATATTTTTGTACTATTTCACAGTCACAGAATTTTGAAGATTGGAAGAGACCTGTGGAGGTAATCTGGTTCAGCTCTCCTGCCCAAGTATGTACACCCAGGTCTAGTAGCCCATGACCATGACCAGGCAGATTTTGAAGATCATCTCCAAAGGAGACCACACAAACTCTCTGGGAAACCTCTGCCAGTGCTCCATCACTCACACAGTAAAGCAGTGCCTCCTGATTTCCATCAGTGTAGTCTGTAAGGTGGTATTGCAAGGGAAGATAATACTGCAATGTATGTTACTTTCATTTGAAATGCTGATAGACTATTTTAATGGTTGAGCACACAGAGACCAGAATTTGACAGGTACAAAGAGACTCAGAACTCAGAATCTGAAGTTGTGGGTTGTGTAACATAGAATTGTATTTAAATAACTACAATGACATATTTAAATGTTAACAGTTATATATGCATATATGTATAAATAAATAAAAACTATTTCTGAGGACATGGCTGATGAGAAGAAAAATTCCACTATGCATTTGACCAAAGTTCTGCCACATCACTGTATATAAATGACAAAGTTACTCAAAGGGTAAACTTTGAGTCTTGAGCCCATAATTAAGAGAACTGTCAACAGCAGTGTCAGCTGAAGAATGCTGTCATCAAAGGGGTCACTTTTGCACTAATTCCTATAAACTAGGGCAACTTCTGCTTTCTTAAATTTGTGCTGAGTTTACTGTTTCAAGGTATAATTATGAAATGATATTTTTTAATGAACTTGATCAAGATTTTCATGAAAATACAAGCTTGACAAGCCATAACAATGCAATAATTTCCTAAGCTAGTGCACCACCCACTGAGAATATTGCTCTGTATCTGAATCAGACATGAGTCAAGTTCTAAATTACTTAGAAGGCAATAAGGTGGCATAAGACAAAAAAAAAACCTCATTCTTTTCAGTAACTAGAGAATCCAAAGTCATATTTTAGATCACTGCTTTTTACATTTCACTCTATTACAGTCTCAAGGACTAGAAGATTTTGGGCAAAAAGTGTTATTTTTGTTTATTTCCTATTATCAGCCTTTGATTATCCAACATAGTTTCCATAATGAGTTAACAACCATCTTCAGGCTTTGTTGCTTTACCCATAGACCCAGGCAGGTGTAGACAAGAATGTTCACTCTTACATTTAAAAATGCTTCAGAAGATGGTATTGGGCAATTACTGATAGTCTGGTCTGTAGCATCAGCTACAATCAGCTCCTCATCTGCCACCTATCATGCTGTCATTTCTAGGTGGCTGAACTCAGGATAAGAAGACATACACTGTTTCTTCTTTGATTCAGCTTTAATATTGCAGTCTTTGCATTTTTATAAATGCTTTACGTGAAAATGAGTTTGATCCAAAACAATTCCTGATAGGAAACAGGAAATGAAAAATTTGATGTGTATTCATAGAATTCTTCCTCTTATTCTTTTTCTATTTCTTTGCTTCTTTTCTTTGTAGTGGTGAAGTTCCTGTAACAACTGTCGTGTTCTCTGAAAGTGATAATAAGAATGCACTGCTGTTGTATCAAGTGGTATTGCAGCATGATCTGAATTTCATCTTATTGTTCCTCACAGATATTAAATATATATTTATGCAAATCATTGTGGTACATGTTGCTAAATACAACTCTTCTTTACCTATTTTCTCAGCTCCTTCCATCCTCAGTCTATAAAAGAGAGCTGTTGATATGCATAGTGGATGTATTATATTCCCTTTCTTCCTTTGGAAATCAGCTTTCTTTCATTTTAGAAATATTTAGCATTAGACTTTTGCAGAATCATTAGGATGTGTACTGCAAAGGAAATAAATTCACACGTAATTAACAGTCTTGGAAACTAAGAGAAATAGGATCAACTGGATCACTGTCATACAGGAAGTAAGAATGGACTAATGAGACTTACTCTATGACTAGATTGGTCCTTAGCTGAAAGACACAAAGGAAAAAAGAGATGAAAATTCTTAGCTGGATTAGGAGTGGAATTGTGTGTTCTAAAAGTCATGGAGGAGACTTGATGTGATTTACATTCATGTTTCTGGAAATGTGAATGCAAAATGGAACCAGAACAGGAAAGACAACTGAAGTGGTCACAGCAAAGGATATATTTGAAAGAGGAAAGAAAGACACCTTGTTTTACTAGACTTATCAACACTGTAAGGAATAGAAGATAGAATATGTGTATATATATATATATACAATATATATATATAGTAATATATATATATGTAGAACATATTCAATATGCAATTAATATACACATTTATACATGTACTTATGTTCTCAATTCAAATAAACAACACGTATTGAAAAGATGAATAGAGTAAAAGTTAACCATTCTAAAGTATAATTCTGTGAGAAAAAAATAACGTGTAGTTGAAAAATTATTGAAAGAAATGAGATTTTGTTAACAGTTTTCCTAGAATGTTCTCTGGTAGAATGGGAAGGAGGATTTTAAGATGACAATTGATGTGTTTATTATACATGATGTTTATGATCATGATACAAGGTCCCCTGATGTAATAGACTGATAGGCACAACAACCTCCACAATATTTCTAGCATACTCAGATATTGACCTCCTAATCACAGAATCACAGAATCACAGAATCACAGAATGGCTGGAGTTGGAAGGGACCTCAAGGATCATGAATCTCCACCCCCCCCTGCCACAGGCAGGGCCACCAACCTCCCCATTTAATACTAGACCAGGGCCCCATCCAATCTGGCCTTGAACACCTCTACGGATGGGGCATCCACAATCTCTGAGCAGCCTGTTCCAGCACCTCACCACTCAATGCTGCTAAGTTACATCTTATAGCACATCTTATGGTTCATGATCACTTTAAATGCTGAATGATCTACTGCCAGACAGAACCTCAAGATTCAATAAACACATTTCACATCAACATCACCCATTTAAATGTACATAGCTAAGCAAAATTGTCAAAGGAAGTAATAATGAAACTCTGTATTTTCATTTAGTCAACAAATCACTCATGGTCCAGGAGATCAAATTTAAATATCTTTACGAGGCTAATTTTTCTCCCATTCCAGCTGAGACACATCAGTGAACCTCATACAAGACCTTAGTTACAATGCAAGGTAAAACAGGGATATCTCTACTATCTGTGATTAAAACATCTATTAATGAAGTATAGTACTTAAAAATATTATTAAAAGTTTTTTTTTTTCAAGCCTACAACTGATTTAGCAAAGTAGGATTTGTCTTTCTGTAAGTAACAGATAGAGAAAATATTCTTTTTATTTCCATGTGACAGTAACTCGCATTACCTTTTTTTACTATAAAATTTTTGAGGATAAAAATGGAAAGATAGTTTTACTTTCAGGTATGTTAGGACTGTCACTGTAAAGTAGAATAAAAAGTCTATATTATGAAGTAAAAATATTTGTAATTGCTGCTAATAAAGATTAATAATAATATGATATTGTCATGTGAATTAGGATAGTTAAAACTTTCTATTACTGAAAAAAGCACAACAGAGGACTACCACGGTAGTCCCATAAGATAAAATTTTCTTAATTGTTCTGATCATCACTCACCTCAAACAAGGTCATGTCTGAAGGGAACACAACTGTCTGATATTACAGTAAACTGAAAAAAAAAAATCCCAAGTATGTGAAGTTCCTTCCCAAGAGTAAATGTTATTTTTAATTGGTGAAAAATAGAGCATGTTAATTCTATCAAATCCGTGAATGAATTACATATGTGACTATGTTCACTTGATTAAGGCCATGCTTATGAGGAGGAATTTGGAAAGAAAAATATATGAATAAAAATCTAAAGAAATTTATCAGTACAGCACTATTTGTTTAATAAATTCTATAAAAGTGTACTCTCTTACTGCTGGAATGTTTCCTCTGTCTGTTTTTTGAAACTCAAATATTATTGAAATACTCCCCAAATAATCTGATATTGTTCCCCATATCCTTCACAAATTGGTTGTTTAATTTGCCTAGTTACTAGCAAAAATATCTATATACTTTTTCCTAATAACAAATGATTATAACTATTCTCCAAAATGCATGACGTTGCTAAGTATTACAAAATGGTCTGTGTTCCTATTTTCAATTAAGGTAAGTTAGATTGTGTTCCAGGGCCCTTTGATGGAGAAAATTAGATAAAATTTCTTTAATTTAAACAGGAACAAAGCAATGGGTGCATATTAAGGAACATACAACTCTATCTGAACACAAGAATACAATCTTCTGCTGTGGGGTTGATCAACACTGGCCCAGGCTGCCCAGATTCTTACAGAATTTAATCTATCCTTGAACATGGTGTGGAGTAGCCTGCTCTGGATGGCCCTTCGTAACTATTGGAGTTGGACAAGACAGACTCAAAAGATTCCTGCCAACCTCAGTCATTGTGTGATTTTGTGATTCTTGATAATCCTGTATATTTGTCTTAGAGACCCATACTTCCATTAGTTTGTCTAAATCTGTTGCTGTTTTAAAAAGCCAGGTAATCACAAAATCTCAGCCTTTCACAGTAATATTTTTGGTTGCCTTCAGAATTAGTCTTATTTTTCATTCACTAATATCATGCAAAAGAACTAATGTGAGCAAAATATATATCCTACAGCTTGTTGATAAAAAAAGAGAGATTAACATAATCAGTTAAAAATACTTCTAGACTTACACTATGAAAGTATACAAGAAGTCATAATATCACTTTGATTCTTCTTCTTTGAGCTAGTTGTAGGTGCTATGGTTTCTGAGCAACTCATTCACTAAACTGCTTGTTTAAGTTAATGTGCAAAAAGATATTCGTGGTTCAGTGATCCTATATGAGCTTTTATAGAAGGTTTTTTTAGATCTATTTTTATTGTGTTTGCTGATTGATTAATATTTCACTTCTTACAGCAATTGAAAGAAAACTTGGCATGATAAAACAAACAATAATCCTTCATCATATCTGGTTATCTGCCCAAGGAATGTGTAAGTCAAACCTATGATCAACATATGATATGGGCTTAATCAGCAAAGATTTTAGGAGAGCATGTTATGGAAAGAGCATTATTTTAAAGGAATCACAATACTTTTTATTTATATAGAGAGAATAAAAACAGTGAACTTATATAAAATATAATAATCAAATTAGAAGATATCCTATATTAATGATAGTGCACAGATGGGAAAAAACAAAATTTTATAAGAAAATGCCTAAGTTCTATATGCAGTGCTGTGCATCTAACAATAGTAGACTCCTATGTTCCAAATTTAATGGCATTGCTTGCTTAACTGAACAATAGCTCAACCGTATCAAACACCAACAGGCAGTTCTGCTTCCATTCAAAACGTGTTGGGTGTTCCACTTCATTATAACATGCCATTAAAATATGCCTTTTAAAATGCAGAACAGAATATAGATTTAATTTGAATAGGGTGAGGATAGAAGGTTATGTGGATGTGGCGCTCTCACACCTACATGAACAAAATCCTTTTTAGTGGAAGAAAATATAGAATTTTTTCTTGAATGTTCTGTCAGTGAAAATGACAGTATGTATGTAAAACTGACACAAATACTTCACAATGCTAATGGCAGTCATACATCAGCTTAGTTAGCACACTGATATTCATATTGATTGCATTGTTACTTATATTCTGGGCCTTATCAGTGTATGAGATTGTACACTATATGGTTCCACAGGAAGCTATCCTTTGTCTGTAAAAGACATTGAGTAAAATGTTTTTAAGAGATCTTTTACTCCTGTACTTCAGAGGAAGAAGAGGAGAATTAATACCAAAATAAGTTGTACAGAATGGGCCTTTTGCTCTATGGATGATGTGATTAAAGATCACATTTCTACTATATCAAATTAAAGTTTAACTTTTGGACGCAGTTTATATACTCCTAACTGAAACTGCCACCCTGAAAATTCTGGCACTGAGCACTGGAGGAACTTTATAGGAGACATAGATTTCTAGCTGAGAACTCCTCAAGCTCCTGAAGTTCTGTTTCTGTGTATGCCCAGAAATATCTCTTTTTTGTAGGATACAACAAGTTGTAGAAATTTCACACTATAGCCTGACTGATATTCCAATATGAGTTGCTCCTTGTCTTCTGCACTGTTTCTTCCCACACCCTATTTGTAGGTTCCTAACTTTCACTAAACCCAATTAAAAGGCTTGTTGTAAGGTTCCAGGCTCATCTCTGCCAACAGGCATTGGGAAGTGGACATATTGTGGGACCTTTTGGATCCAACTGAGAAGGAAAACAAAATTTAATAGCAGAATATTAGGCACAAATCAGATGACTTGTCCATATGAAAGTGATCTGTGGCATATCTGGATCTGTGTTAGGAGTCATAAATGAATCACAATATTTTAAATCCATTATTCTGATAGCCTATTTCTTGCCCACAAGAAATGTATTTATGTAGTATATGAAAAATACATTGTTTCTCTCATGATAGGGGCTGACATCATAAATTCTTCATAGCAGTATATAACTTCCTGTTCAGTTCTTTGTTTTATTTTGTTTGTTTCATGCCTCTATTAAAAACAAAACAACAAAAAAAAAATTCAGACAACATATCTCATTAAGGTGCCATATTTACAATACTTTTAACAGGACATTATAAAACTGAATAACAACCAAATGAACAGTGTTAGATTCCTTTAGGCTTAACAATTAGCAACCAATAATGTATTGCCCATATATATATATTTGGCATACATTAAATTGGTGCTGACTGCATGCTCTGCTGAGGTTTTTTATGTGAGCTGCAACTCCTTTGATTCAGTTTCCAGGCGTCTTTTTCTATTTTATGATGTAAGGCTTGGATATGATGGCAAGTCCTGAATATTTTATTCAAAGGACAGAAACAATGGATGTATACGGTACAACGAAAAGTAATTTGATTTGATCTCCATTTCTTCCCTAATCATTCATAACTTCCTACTTTCCATTAGATTTTCCACTGAACATCAAATATTTCAGACAGCTTTCTGCAATAGTCTACTGCCAATATTGTCCCGATAAAGGCAAATCAAATCCGGCATATCCAAACACTTCTATTACTTTCCCTGAAAGACTGTAATCTAATATCTAAAACATAACCAGAGATATTTTTGAGTTTTTAGAACAATATTTTCAGTAAAATGAAGTTTAGACCATGATATTCTGATTCAGAAAACTGAACTACAGAATTATAAGTAGGGTTAAAATTGTTAATATATTTTAATAGTAGGAAAAAATAGTTTAACTCATTTTGGTTTGTGCATTCTGACCAATTTATTATTTTTGCAGTGCTTACTGGAATATTCTAGTCACATTTTGGACTACACTACTCCAGACAGCATGAAATTGAATCCTTGACAAAATAATACTGCTCTTAAAATGAAGTGTTAAATGTTTTTTCGTATCATGAATACTAGAATTGGAGTTTCTAATTGTCTACATTTGGGGGCTACAAATAATATCTCAGGGTTCTTAATGAGAAATAAATGCTTTAATTGGACACAATTTAAATGAAGAACAATATTTATATGGACAGAGTAACTCTAGAGGTAGTGGAATGTATATAAATTATTATGACTGATTACATCTCTGGTGAGTATCTACCCTAGAGAAAATGTTCAACAGAACTGAGTGAAATATGGGAGGAGTAAGTTTGGAAAAAGCCATTTCTTTAAAAGTATCTATTTAATAATGGCAAGCTCTAAAATCAATGGTGTTAAATAGAACAGACTTTCTCTAATAACAGTTATTTGAAACCTTCTAGCAGTCATTACTGGAAGGATATTTTTCATAGCTAGAAACTAAACTAAATCAGAAAAATAAATAAGCTTTTTAAATTGGAGCTCTGCTTGAGGGAAGAATACATAAGCACAGTCTAAATAAGCTTAACAGAGGATCTTAGCTGAAATAACCCAGCACAGGTTTTCTGATTCAGCAGTGCCACTCCAATTAACTGCTGCTGAAGATTGGCACAAGGTGTTTAGCTTACAGAACATGGTCTTAGCTTCTCAATTTAGAGGTCAAATGTGCTTTATTTCAAACAAGACTTGAATTGGGATCGTTCAAGGGTTTATTCTTGGTATCACAAAATATCTTGACCCTACTTATGGGATAAGTAATTGCCTATGATCTCATAAACTCATAGATTAGGAGGAATAAAAAGGGCCATTATGAATCATGCTGTTTGACCTAATGTTTAGTGCATGCCAGAGAATTATGTCAAGTGAAATACAGTGATGAGCAACCACTGTTGTTCTCTTTTTAAACACCTGTGATACTTCTGCAGTTGAAGACTACAGATACCAAACTATAAGAGTTTATGCACTGAGGATGTAGAATACAATTTCTCAGGATCTTCCTTTCCACTGCAGTGAGACAGAGTTACAATAATTCTGCTGTAAGTCCATATCTCCTGGGGACAAAAAAAAAAAAAAAAAAAAAAAAAGTAATTTAGTAATTTCTTTTGTTTATCTCTGCAGGGTCTTTATTAAAACCCATGTTTGGAAGATGTTACGTTATTAGCTGATTAGTAATGCAGAAACAGTTTCAAACATCAACTTGAATTTCACATATGCCAGTGATGAGCTTTCGTTATTCACTCCTTATGGTTTTGTTTTGTCTTTTAAGACAGTTACTTGACAGCAGTAATGCTTTCCTTTGGAGAAATTCTGACAATTTCTCATGAAGAACTTTCCTGTAAGAAGCTGTAGCACAGGGAGGCAGCACAATGGTGCGTTACGGGAAGAGAAAATGTCCCACTGACTCTGGGGAATGTGCACGCCTCTTGCACAATGTCGCCTTCCTGCCAACAGCTCTACTGGGCATGACAGTCCTCTGGTGACAGAGCTAATATCCATACTACACTTCTTACTGCCAGGATAAACTGGGTGACCAATGTAAAGGGAATATAGACAGCATTGCCCAATATGAAGCTCACTGCCAGCTGCTGTTTCAGCCCTCCAGGACACACGTAGCTTGAGTGATTCAGAGCAGATTTTTCATACAGGTCTGAACAACAGAGGTGCAGATTTGAGAAAGGAATACTCACTCTCTTCTTCTGTACTCATGACTCCCTCTAAATATTCCTTACTCATACCTGAAGACTCAGCTGTTTATTTATAAATCAACTGCTTATTTATAAATATTTTCTGCCTGACAGTGCAAACAATCATGAAGTAAAACTATATCAGAAATCAGCTCCTGCTTCTGAAGCATATACTTTGAGAAACGGGAAAAAAAAAATGTTGAAAAAATATTTATTAAGATACAACATATCATGCCATTAAATCTCAGACTGGGAGACCCCCCAGTGTACTACATCTTTAACAAACCTCTTGTGGTGATAGTGTGATACTGTTCTTCTGTCTTTGTTTTAATAAAATACTTCCTAAGAAATTCCCTATAGGGAAAATATTGCCTCTATGGTACGGTTTTTCATCAGTCCCTCTTTCTGCTCTCATTCCTAGAGTAAAATTTAATTATTTTCAGTAATTTGGGGTAATTTGACTTTCTGTAATCATTCTATGAATTCTTAATTCTGATTTTTTCAGTCATTTGGTAAGTTTTCTCTCAGTATAATCAACCAGTTTCAGACTGTAAAAATAATGAATTACATATCTGCCCTAAAATCGTAAAGTAATATATAAAAAGCCTTTTGGGAGAAGTGCAAACAAATTATGTGTATAATTTTTTCCTTTGAATATTGGCAGAACTACTGAAATGACTGCAGTAGTTCTGTCTCCTGTTGCAGTGCAAGAACTGCCAAAGGCCCCTCTTCAGTGAGGATTCAGTTAGAAGCCAGACCAATGCTGAGTGCTCAGGACCCACTAGACAGCGGTAGTTGCATGCTTATGTCTATCATACATAGAAATATGCATATCACTTTCTAATATATAGTGATCTGTAATCACTGAAAATTAGCACTAAATAGCTCAAGTATCCTTGAATGAAGAAAAAAGTTGTTTATTTTTGTTATTTCTGTATGAAAAAACATTAAAAAAAATAATATGATTTTTTATGCATAAAGGAGATTGTAAAAAGAATTGCTCTGGAAAATTTATTCCTAAAATTTATAAAATAAAATAAATATAAGCAAGCTAAGGAAAATTATTGTAACAAGTGATGTGTACTGAAGTCATGCCAGGTTTCATATCACAGATCTGATCTTATTTACAAGCCATTCGGCATGGATAGAACCAGTAATTCTAGGAGATCAATCTGACATAAGGAATGTATGAGAGCTGTGTCTCTCCCAAGTGAAAATATAATCTCTAATTTTGTTCATGCTTTGGGTATACTAATTGTAGCACCTTCTCTTCTGTTGGATAATATAACTTGATATAGGTTATTGTAAAAATACTTAAAAAACTTGTCATTTTAGAAATCAGATCTCCTTTTATATGCCACAGACTTTTAGATGTATGAAATAAATATACACTAGGTCTTTAAAAATTTTACTTGTGGACCACAAAACTGCATTTATGAATAGTGTTTCAGGATGTATTTCTTAGACATGACACTTAAATGTGTAAACTATGCTTCCCATCTGTTTCTTTCATTTAAAGCTTGCCTTTTCATGCTCTGCTCCTCACTTAGCATATGATAATTTGATCACAGATTATTGAGGTATCTAGGAAGCAAATCACTGATTCAAAATATTTAAAAGTGAATTGTGAATTTGAATTTCTCAATTTTCAAGTATTCCAAGTTCAATAAGAAGGTCCAGGTTACACCAATGCATCTTCCAGGAAGTGATCTAATATAGTCCCTAAATTCAAAAAATTTCCAGCAGAAATCTTGGATAGCTTGCATTTCTTCACCAATTGAAAATCAAACTTTGAAGACAGAGAAGCAACTGATGATTAATTAAAACAATAGTAGAGTCCAATAAATTCATTATTATGAAACACATTATCATCCAAAAGAGTTTTAACAAAATATTTCAATTGTTTTACTTATTTTTCATTTTTAGATTTATTTTCACTTTCATATACCTGAACAATTTAATATAAATAAAATATCCTTCTTCTTAATGAAACTATCCAAAGAAAGAAATCTATGTATCCATTTGCAAATTCTAGTAAACCAGATTTCCATAATACTTTCATCAAAATCAAATTACATATATTTTAGACAAGAAAAAAAAAAAAAAGAAAGACACTTAAAAGATGTTCTTACCTTTTTATGTGGTTCTGAACACAATTATTAATGCTATCTGCATTATGGCTTTCCACATGTGTCTGTTGGAATGATATCAAATTCCACATGAAGATGGTAATGGCTTGCTTTTTACAGAATTTTTCTGAAATTTGTAGGAAGCCAGTCTGTTCTCCTTACTATTAGCTGTTTTACATCTGCTCATTACATTCATATTAAATTAAAGGTGTGACATGGAATTAATTTTGATAAGAAAGATAACTAAAAATATCAGAAAAAAATACCATTTTTAAAGTAACTTTTATGTATTTTATTTATTTACAAATCAAAAATCAAACTATCCATGCAACTATCTACTCTTTGAATAGTTAACTTCCAATTGAATATTCTACTTTTTCCAGTAGTCTTATAGCAAGCTTAAAGTGCAAAGATTGGAGCTCAGAAATTACAAATGTCAGATTACATATGGCAGTATATGCATTATCTGGATGTCTTGAGTATAACAATAATAAGTATATATGTTTGTTTGTTTGCAAAGGCCTGAAATTCATCACTGACAAAAAGAATGTAAATTTGAACTACAAACTTGTTTTAATGGGCTGGTGGCATGCTCCCCAATCTGCTCTGAACTACCACCTAATTGTAGATCCTTGCACTAGCTTGGTATCCATGAGTTTATCTGTAAATTTACTCCCAACACTGTTTATAAATAATAAAACTAGTACTCATTAAATAAAATATTAGCCAAGATATTTCCAGGACTGACATTTGTTGATAGATTCTTCTATCATAAACCACTGGTAACACTGGTCATGATCATCAAGCTAACCATGAACCCACTTGTAAGTAGCTTTGTTTAGACTATCCTTACCTTTTTTTAATGTCAAGAGACACAGTGTCAATGACTTTATAAGAATTTAAATATATTTTTGCTACTATTTTTACCCTACCTGCTGGAGATGTTGCCCTGTCATACAATAGTTGCTCAGCAACATTTTGTGCCAAACCAATGCTGGCAATTTTCATCTCATATTTGTCTAGGAGCCTGAAAACATTTTTTTTTTTTTTCCAGTATTTTTCCATGAGTCATTTACAGATCTTTTGCTCCTTCTTTTTCTTATTTTTTAAGATATCGAATACATTTCTCTTTCCCAGTCTCCAAAATTGTTACTCATTTCTTTGTTTCTCAAAAATAATCTGTATTATTTCTGAAATTGTTTCAGACAGTTTTCTGCAATCTTTAGATCAATTCTGTCTAGGTTCTGATCTGCATTCTATTGCCCATTTTATGCCTGTTCTGAGTGGAAATATTATCTTTTAAATTTATTCTAGGTTAAACAGACTCTTCATTATAATCAAACTAGCTTTAGTGAAGACTGATTCAAGAAAGGCATAAAGCTCTCTGACCTCCCTTGCATTATCTAATCTTCATTATATCCTTTTTGATTTTTTTCTTCCATTTGTATTAATCTTTTATGTTTGTCCTTATTGTTTGAGATTGTAGTTAATGAAAAACTTGTGACTCAGCTTCTCATTGATAAATTGATCTCCTAATAAAAGAATCATTTCCTTGTATTGAAATATTGAATGCCAGGTACAGAATTTTAAAAGGATTTTCATGAAAGTTTGTGGGACTTAATTCACTTCTTTTTTAATAATCAGTACTCTGAATTGGACATTAAAAACCCTTTAGAAACTTTGTGCTGTTATCAGAAAACTGAAGATAGAAAACAAATTTCTGATTGAAAACTGGATGGAGATTCAACATAAATAACAAACCTATTTTGATGAGATTTTCTGGACTTTATTTTTTTAAACAAAAAGTGTTCAGCAAATCGAAGTTCACTGCATACCTTAATTTTGATGTAGTGCATTCCTCTTTCCATTATCTTTTTTAGAGGATTCACCAAACACTATGAAATGTTCTAATTAAAATTTTACATAGCAAAAAGAAACAAAAATCTAAATGTTTAATATGTTGTCTGAAAATCAAAAATGTCTTGGTAATCCTCAGAAGCTAACATTACAATTTAAGTGAATATTTTAAAGGGTATTTTATAACTGAAAAAGTCAAAGAAACACACATTATTACATTCAGTATGTTATATACATCCAATTTTCACTTTCAGCTTATGAGTTTTCATGAATATTTCATTTTCTTTTCTCATCCTGCATCAGTCATTTCAAGCATTGCAGTCAATTAATAGTATGATAAAATTGATATTACTTTCTAGTCTCTAATCTTAACAAAAATAAAGTAATCAAGAAAGATGTTGAAGACTGCATTAGCAGGGGATTAGCTCTATAAAACAAACACAACTATCATAGTTATAAAATGCTTGATAAGGTCCACAGGAACAGCATGCACAGCACTGATAACTATCCCTCAGGAAGGAAGTTACCTCATAGAAGGTGAGAAGCATAAGGAAACACAATACTATATTCCAGAAACCAGAATTGAGGTCGAGTTTACAAAAAATAGAATAATGCTTCAGACGGACACAAAGAAAAGAAATATGTGAATGACTTGTACGTATTTGCTTATTCATTCATTCCACTAAGAATAAAAGCACATACTGTATTCATAAAGTGTGAGATAGGACTGAGGTCCCTGATGATCCCATTAGGTAAACTCAGAATTTTCCATGCGCGCTAGGAAGTAAAACAGAAGTTAGAGAACTGTCTGAAAAAAAGATGACAAACAAAGAGCATGCTGAAGCTTAGTAGGGATAATTACTCTAAAAGTAAATATGTCAACTTAATATTGATAATTTGATATTCTATTTGCTCACAAATGAGGTTTAATGCATTATATGGATGAACACTCCTTGTGAAGTTTTAATTCTGTATTGCCAGCCATGTGCACTTAAAAGTTATTTTTGGTTGCCCACACCACCCAGATGACAAGATTTGGAAGAGAGCACCAGTAGGGTTTACTGAATTTGTTTGTTTTTGTAACTCACTGTTTATCCTTTAACTAATCTTAAGGCTATAAACTTTTTTGTTTTTTAGTGAAGGCTGAGGATTCTTAGGTAATAAGCTGTTTTCAGCAGCTCAAGTTTCAACCAAGAAAATAAACAGGGAGGACAAAATCAGTGTACAAAAACATCACTTATCATATAACTGATAAGAAAACACTTATATTACAAACTTTGCTGACACTACTGATGCTTTCCATACAGGGATGAATAGTGAAAATATATGGAATTTGACCACTAGAACTTTTCCAGCTCTAACACACAATTTCAAACATGTTTAAAGTGTATGGCTAAGTCTATAAAAAATCAAAATAGTTAACTTAATACCAAGTTACAACTTGGATAGGCACGACATACAACTTGCATCAGAGCTAAGAGTTTCAGAAAAGTATTCTCAGTAGTCAATAGGCAGAACAAGATTGACCTAAAAAACAAATGCTATTCAACTCTTTTCTTTTGTGTTCAACATACAGTGGAGTCTTCCAGGGTTATCAGAAGCAGATAAGAAAAACAATGTTCATTTTGAGGAAATACAACTGGCACAGAAGTCATAAAAAATACTTATTTTCCCTCTTGATTTTTAAAGAATTGTGTGGCTTGCTTACCGAGTTTCTAATGCAAGGGTAATTTGTAAGCAGAAAAATTTCTTAGGAAGACTACACGAAGTTTATTTGGCTTTTTTCATAACACTGAAACTGTTGTGTTGATATACTTAAGATTGATAATGCCTGGAGAAACTTGATTTAGTTGGAGTCAGACTATCTGATATCCACAGATCCCTTCCAACCTCAACAATTCTGTGAGAATAACACTGAATTCTGTTATCCTACTGGATGTTAAGCTTACATTCAGCATAAGAGAAAAATAGGATCTAAGTCAGCTATTCAACTAGGCCAATGAAATTCAAATGTAAGTATATGTTTAAGTACAAGCAGGTCTAGGTCCAACTGTATCTGTTTGCATTAATTGCTAAAACAATTTTTCTCCCTTGCTGATGTACTTTGACATACTAATTTGACTCAGGGCTCTTTTTTAACCTGCTATCCTGATCTCTAGCTACACATGGGTAAATCCAGAGCTCCAAGCTTTTGACACCACTGCAGTAGGAGCAGCAGAACACATAAACTCCTATTTTGCCAAAAAATAAAGAAAAAAGGGACACAAAAAGCCAAGGCTGCAGTGCTCACTGTGTGTTACCAGTGCTAATAAAGGCCCAAGGGTCTCCAAAAGAGGCAGAGCTGTCTCCTCTGATGGCCTGCAGAGAGCTGCACTTCCCTAAACACAAAGCATCACAAACAGCTGCTAAGCTGGAATTGAATCAATCTGTTTTTTCTTCAGCTCTCATCTACTGTTTAGTGCAAAGTTTTAAATGAAAAGAGCCCTTTAGTACATTGTGGCATTCAATAGTTTTAATGTGCTTTACCTTTAAGGGAATATATGTTAACATCTAATAGCTTGATGGTTCATCTTTGCTGCTGAGGGCAAAATGATCTTGCATTCAACTGAAGTACAATCACTTTGTTCTATAATTCCTTTTCTGCCCTAAAAGAGATCTGTTCCAACAGAAATTCTGAGATTGTAAGCTGATGCCTCGGTTAAAAAAAAGCCACCAAAATGTAGTCATCTATGACAGTTGATAATTTAATTATGGGTAAGAGCAATAAATAACAGTCAAAATTTGTCTTTTATTTCCATTATATTCATGTGATGAGAAGAAATATTCTGCAAGAATGGTCAGCAAAGGCAGTTAATAAAATTTTCAAATTTCTGTTCTGATAAATAGTCAAATGGGCCCACTTTTGAGTCCAGGCTCTTCATGGTTAGTCTAGAAGATGTATCAAGACAGAAAGAGTCTCATTGACAAAGTGATTCAGAAACAACGCCAGTTGATCCAAAATACATTTCAAGAAATGCTTTTCTGTAACTATGTATTGATTCTGATACTCTGAACACTGCACAAGATGAGCAGTCAAAATTTTATGCCTCTAAGTTACAAGCATACAAAGATAAAACTGGGTAGTGGCACTCCTTTTTCGTTCTGTTTGCTTTCGCTTGGTTCAGAATACTTATCGCTTAAAAAAGAAATAAAAAATCTTCAGTATTATTCAATCATTCAATTATTCAAAGTGAAACTTTTAACGTTCAACATTAGCATGTGTGCATACATATTCTACATATTCTAATTAACTTTTTCTTATTTTTTTTTTCTGATATGTATCCAAGGTTATGAACATTTATACATAAACCTGAAGTAGTCTGGAATGTATTTTGGAATGTATTCTACTATATCAGAATAAAGAAGACAGAGGGATGTAATAACACCCTTCCAGATTACAAACTTCTGTAAAATTTATCCTTGAGCATAACTTCCTGCGACAGTGGGGTTGGTCTCTTCTCATTGGTGACAGGTGACAGGATGAAGGATGGATATCTTTGTTACAGAAAAGGTTGTTAAGCATTGGAATAGGCTCCTCATGGAGGTGGCTTAGTCACCATCCCTGGATGTGTTTAAAAACCATTTGGATATGGTGCTCAGGGACATGATTTAGCAGACGGTTATTAGTTAGGGTAGTATGGTTAGGTTGTGGTAGGACTTGATGATCTTTAACGTTTTTTTTCAACCTGAAAAATTCTATGATTCTATGTACCATATTGACTCCATGTTATTTTTTATAAGAATATGATGCATTTTTACTGCATTCTTTTAACTAATAATTCATTACTTTTGTAACTGATTGCAATTGCAAATTTTAAGTTCTCTTTTATTCTAAATAATATTTCACTTCTACTATTTCTTTTCTATTAACTTCAACATAACTTTGAAAATTCTTCAAGATTGCCACAAAAGACAATTTTACAGAATATTTCCAGAAACTATCTCTGTTTTTGGAAGGAAAAAAAAGTATATATAACTCTGTGTATCTCACAGTGAGTATATCTCATAAAGTGAGTGCCTTTTTGGATTCAAACAATAATCTTCCAACTTCTGCTTGAATAGCAAATTTCTCTCTTCAAATATTTAAAAACACCCAAAAACACCCATTGCCCAAAGACTTTTTTAGTTCTAACACTATAATTTTATTAGATAAACAATATGGTACTGTATAAGTGATTAAATGTGTTTTCATGCAAGAGGGTTTGTCTTTTTTGTAAATTAATATGAAGTTTGGCTTAGATAATATAAAATTTGGGTTTCTACCAAAGAATTTCACTCAAATTGGGATCATGTGTGCAATTGCAAAGAGTGTAAAAAAAAAAAAAAATCACTCTGCGTAATTTAAATCTCAGAGCTTGTTATTGTAAATAGCTATTAAAAAAAAAAAAAAAAGTACAGATAAAATGCAGGTCACATTCCATTTTTTCTCAAGATCAGGAATCAAATGGTGTGCTGGTTTCTATTTCTAACCTCACTATTACAAAGCAGACTCAAGTAAGTTCAGAATTGTGCAAACTTTTAATAAATGTCCATAGGTTTCTATACCAACACAGTATTTCAGGCATATTATTTATTCTGACTACATATCTTAAAATAAGGTAAGAGACATTGTGGATAGAGCATATCATATGCAGATTGCATTCATGCCACTTGGTATAACCCTTCATCTTCTTGTAGCTGAGATCTGAAGAGGCCACTTTCTTTTATTCTGACCTCTCTATATTGGTTAAACATTACAAGGAGATAGCAAAAAATATTCACGTCCATTTTCACCAAATGTACTTGCATGAACAAAGGAGTAGTAGAATTTCATGTTTCTTGCTCCATTATGTAGAAAAGCATGGCTATTTCATTTAATTATTTTATGTGAGCAGTGTTTACACTTTACTAGTGGCAAAATTTTATAGGTAGAAAAAAGTAAGCTTTCATAAATGTTTTTTTGTGGAATTTATGTTTACTTTTAAATTTCCAGATACCGAATTCAGTTGCATTTCTGAAAATGTACAGGCTATGTGTGTGTGGTTTGTCTCTGTGAAGCTGGAGACAGATACCTTGCTTTCAGGTGATTTAACATATTTACAAAGAAAATTTTAGAGCTCTACTCTAGGGCAATACTGTGAAGTTCTGAAGACTGACATTATTCACTTGAATATATAAAAAAGTTTATTCTTTCACTCTTCCATTTAAGCACTTGGAATTGTTTCCTAAAGTTCTTTTTTATAAGCACTGTCAGAATAAGTGAGAATAATGGTGTGAAACTAAGAAAAAATAAATTTAAGCTGAGCAAATTAATGGTGAGGAAATATCCAGAACTCCCAGTCGGAGAGGATAAAGCACTTTCATTTAAGTGATTTAGAACTTGGAAATTCACTTCAGAGAAAAATCCTGCAGTGGGCAAAGAATGATGCAGACGGGTGGGTACTGGTTGCTTAAACTCCTCTCTGAAGATGATTATGTGATTTGTATGATAGACTATCACTCTATTGGTTTACTTCTTATTGCTACTTTACAATAATGTTGTTAGTATCATATAACACTATGGATTCATCTCTGCAACATTTTTACAGAGCTGCTCAGGCAGACAGTTTCAATAGGGCCATAGTCCCTGTCCAAAAGAAACCTGATGTGACCATTTTTCAGTGTGTAAAAGAAATCTATGATTTATTTGTATGAGTTTTGGCAATTTCTTGATATTTATTAGAATCACAAAACTGAAAATATATTATGATAGTAAAAAAATTATAATATATAATACATATAATATATAATATATATGCTACATATGTATTGTTACTATGTATATTTAATATCATTATAGTAATTAAGAATATATCTAAAGATAAAATGGTATCATGTGCTTATATACTCTTATGTTGTTTTACTAAAATCTGTAATGAAACTGAGCATTCTTTGTATTTAGATGTACACCAAACAAGTGTTTAGAAAAAAAATATACTTCATTCAGAAATCCCCAATTCATAGAACACCATATTATTTGAAATTGTTCTAGGATTGTTTTGGCTACATATTTTTAAGGATAATGCATACACATTCACACTCTGTCTGAATATTAGGGAAGGGGAGGGGAGGGGAGGGGAGGGGAGGGGAGGGGAGGGGAGGGGAGGGGAGGGGAGGGAAGGGAAGGGAAGGGAAGGGAAGGGAAGGGAAGGGAAGGGAAGGGAAGGGAAGGGAAGGGAAGGGAAGGGAAGGGAAGGGAAGGGAAGGGAAGGGAAGGGAAGGGAAGGGAAGGGAAGGGAAGGGAAGGGAAGGGAAGGGAAGGGAAGGGAAGGGAAGGGAAGGGAAGGGAAGGGAAGGGAAGGGAAGGGAAGGGAAGGGAAGGGAAGGGAAGGGAAGGGAAGGGAAGGGAAGGGAAGGGAAGGGAAGGGAAGGGAAGGGAAGGGAAGGGAAGGGAAGGGAAGGGAAGGGAAGGGAAAGAAATTAAGTCTTTTCAACAGAAGATGGATTGTGTCTTTGAATCCTTTTGAACCCACTGACAATCAGAAACATCAAATGTTCTCTCAGTTAAAATAAATTTGGTAGATAAGTCACTTCTTCACCAGTAACAGATGCCTAAGTGTATGTTGGGAGTTAAATAAATTACATTATCATTTGCATACTTCTGTGAAATTTACAGTTTTGAATCAATAGATTTTTCTTATGATTGCTGTGTGCTCTTGGATATGTTTTTCAACAACCTTTAGTGCTATGGCTTGATAACAGGACTTAACACTGATGAATAAACTGTTTCATTAAGGAAGACAACATGATCATCTTAATTTTACAGACCATGACTCATCTTTCTCAGAACATCTCCTGGTTCACTATTGCAAACCTGCAACTTATTTTCATCTGGCACTGAATTATTCCATGCTATTTAATTTCCCATGTATTAATCTTCAACTATTTTCTTATCATGGATTAATATCTATAATATGGATATTGATATATGCGCTCCAACATCCAACATCATTATTACACATACAATAAAGTGTGACTGTTGCAAAAATAACCTACATTCATCTTCACTATAAATTCAACTGAATAATAGCAGCAATAAATATTCTTTGATCTGACAGAGTATTGCTTTTTCATTTAACTGTTCCTTTACATAGTGTTTTAACAGGATGTTAATCGGGAAATGTGTACAAATGGAAATGGGTTAGTAATAAAATGTGGAACTCAAATACTTTTTATGAATTTTATTTCAGTAATATAATATTTGAGTAAACAGTAACATTAAAAAACTACATAGTCTTTCTAATCTCATTCATCTTTTGACTCTATTTGGAAACTAAAAGGAACAGTTTTCTAACCCTTTGAACTATTCATCAGATAAATAATGCAGTATTGAATAGGAAGCAAAGAATTATCAGCAGTAGGGTGTAATCATTTAGTAATGTAGTTCTTAAGTCTTCTTATTTACTAGAAAATCAGTATTAGATATTCTTTCAAACATTTAGAGCACCAGTTACCTTTCTATAGTCTAATGAAAATCTTTAAAATACCAATATGTTTTGCATGGTTGCTAATCTATTTCCCTATTGAGTCTTTTGCACTGAAGGGTGGGAAAATCAAGACAAGAATAAATGATGTAGTTCAGATTTACCACAATCTCTCAGACTTTTGGTAAGCTCACTGCATAAGAAAATTGTCTGACTGTCATGAGGATGCTTTCACAATTAAATTCTCTAAAAAGACCTCTCAAAATGATCAGGCGAAGAATAGTGACATTTCTCTCAGAATACTTAAGCTTTATTCCAAGACAGATGGTGCATTGACAGAGCCAGAAAGAGCAGTGAAAGCAAAGAAAAACCGAGGAAGACCCATGAGAAGCAAAGGAAAACCCAACAGAGATAACTTCAGGTAGATTTCCATAACTTTTCAAATTTGTCCATGAGATTTCATGGATTGCACTGCGCTTTTCAGAACTTTATTCCTATTGAACTTCCTTCTGAAAGATATGAATTATGAAAAACTCAGATGTCCTTCCCAGGCCATGAACTTTGATTGTTGGGATTTTCTGATGCATTGTTATTGGACTTGGGAGATGAGCAAAATTTGAGGTTCTCATTAAATAGCATGCTACCTATGGCAGGCACCAGCATACCATCAGAATGTGACAGTTCCAGAACCATTGTTTCCATATGAAATTTTCATTTCACCCCAATTTCTTTGAAGTGACCAGCCATATGAAATCCAAAGGCTTCCCATATTTTTGACTGTTTAACTGTGGAAAATATGCATATAAATTTAACTACATTGTATTAAAAGGAAAAATTCAGATCTGCTGAGTGGGTCAACATTGAAGATTTGAAGTAATTTAACACCTCTTTCATTCTCTCTCCATCTGTCTGCACCTACTATGTCCTTTTTGCAGTTAATCTTCTTTTAATTGTCTGATATTTACTGCAGCACCTCGTGCTAGGAGATCCTTTCTGGCTATGTCTCTCAGTTTTTGCCTGCACTGCAAAAATTTTTCCCACCTGAGTATGTTCAGATTATTCTCAGAGACAGAGTAATTTACTCCTGTCTCCAAGAGATTTTGCATTGCCCACCCACATCCAGAACACATAACCTGAAAGCTGCCTGGCAGCACCTTCTTAAACAAAGTATATGTACCAACGGAAATGGTACATACACCCTGGACTAAGAACAAACAGAATTAATATTTCTTCTTGCACTTAGTTCACACCCTGTTTTTACCTTACTTGCTGAATCTGGGGTTATGCCAATGGTGAACAAGCCTAGATTCTGGAGTAGATTTTAAACATGATATTGGAATATTCCTTGCTTACTTGTTTTCTATCCACTTTAGTGATTTAAGCAAGTTAAATGAGGCTTTGTGCCTCATTGTTTCCAAGAATAAAATGAGATCAACGTTTAGATCTTTAAATAAAGTTTAAAGCATGTGAGTTTTTTCTGTTGAAACTTATCACTTCATTCCAACTGAAACATAAATAAAATTATACTCAGGAATGTTTGATTGCTCTCCAGAATTTTTGAGGATTGTCACTGAAGCTGGTTGTTTGCTTCAGACTTCACTTTGGAAGCTTTTCAGATCATATTTCAAAAGTTCTGGATATTTAAATAAAAAATGTGCACTTTCCCAAATATGAGAGGTATCTGCTTGCATCTGATTAGGGCAGGATTTTGCCAGCTGCTCATACACTTACCACAAAGGTAACAGAATTTCACCTACTTTTAAGCTGACATTTTCAGGTCAACTAATATTATCACACATAAGGAAATAAAAATGTTTGCCTCCAGAAAGTCAAATGCAATACCTACTTAAAATCATTTGGAGCATACTGTAGAAGGAAACTGTGGTAAAAAATATAAGATTCTATCACATCAGACATATTTTGCAGGCACACATCTATTCCATTAATTTTTTTAATTAGAAAAATTCAGGTGTGCAACAGTTCCAGAAAATGAAGAAGTGATGCTTGCTTTCCCATGATCTCTGCATGTAAGATAAACTCCTACCCAATAACACCTAGAATGTCTGACACATGTATTACTGACAGATTTCTGAATGAGAAAGAAAAAAGAAAAAAAGATAGTTTAGATATAAAAAGTTAGCTTTTGCCATCAAACTTAATCATTAGTTATTCCAGAACATTTTTTTATGTCCTGGTCCTCCTAAGCTGAACATCACCATAGGACGTAAAAATAATGTTAGAAGAAAACAATTAAAAATAAATTCATAAAATATCTTTATTACATCAATATTTAGGTTTCAATCATACCTAGACAGCAGAAAAATTATTTTTCCAACTTCAATTTTAATTTTTGTCCACTCGGTAGACACAATTATTCAGTTAATACCTGAAAATAAATGGATGCATTTGCATGATCTAATATTGAAAGGTATTTTTTTTCTTTTTTTTTCTTTTAAATCAATACTTCAGTTTACTTTAAGATGCACTAGAGGGCATTTTTTTAATTATACTGAATGAAAAAGCTTATTCCGAAACTGGCACCCTCATGGAAAGCTACATGCTTACTGCTTGAGCAGCTGCATAGCATGGAATAATTTTACTGCTCTATCTTTACTGAAAACAATAGAGTTTCTGGTTCATTTTCTGTTACATTCAATTCCTTCCACTGTGGACAAGTAATTCAATTTCTCCTTGCAGTTTGACTCATCTAAAGCACCTAGAAGTGTATCAGTTTCCCTTGTCTAGTTGTCTTGGAAACTCTCACAGAAGGGAACTGGCTCTAATTGTCTACATCTATTTTTCTTTTCAGAATTCTCTAGTTTAGATATCAAGCGATAATTGAACACATAATAAAATGACTATTGACAGGCTGAAAAAGAGTTTAACTAAGTGTCTTTTGCAAATTTCTTAATGAAAAGAACCACCAAAGAAACAAAAAATCAGAAGTAAACTTGGTTGCATTAAGCTAAAATATGAGTCCGATATTATGACAATGGTTATGAAGTGTCTGATTTTGATATTTTATGGCTCATTTAATTAGAAATGTTAATTGGTTAAATTATCATGATTAAAATTGGGGAGCTTCCTAATCAATTTTTCATTAAAGTGTATGCTTCTGAAAAGTGGCGGTCTGGTTTTTTTGGTTAGCATATGTTTATTCTAATTTAAATGCACAAATGTTTGCTTTCATAAACAAAAACTACAATATAGTCAAATTCAGACCAGCTACTGAACTGTTTATTCCCATGTTTTATGTTTATGATTCCAAGTGAAGTAGTGTAAAATGATGCACAATTCGGTATTTTGCTATCTGTTCCAATGTCTCTGCGTTCTCTCCTGTCAATAAATTTGGCAAGTTTACTAGCACAGAAGAATAAATAATTAGCCAAAATAAGTTTATTTCACTTAATTATGCTAGAAGCTACAGTTAAAAGTAATTTGTGACTAACATCACTGAAATAAATCCTCTGTCAGAATACACTGCAAGGAAAAAAAATCATAGTTGATACTAAGTGTTGGGTTAGTGAGGCAAGAAAAGAAAATGAAAGATGGAGATGGAGCTGAGTGACATCAATGTGCCTGCAGATTCTGCCTAGTTTGAGCATTTTAACTATTCTACAGAGTGAAATAGATACATACAGGAAAAAAAGTACATATATATGACTGCTTTATAAAGAAACGGGAAAAGTAATAGGTCTTGAATTCCATCATATTTTTCCTGACAGCAGATGTTTTCAAACTCTATTACAGTGACCTAAAACTTGTTTTAAGTAGTCACACCTTCCATCCTTTTTCTAAAACCTAGAATTTCACACAAATTGGACACAAATACATCTACATGTCTGTGAACACTTACAGAATCCCCTTCCAGAAAATTGAAGGTGATCATAGAATCACAGATTCCTCAGAGCTGGAAGAGACCTTTAAAGGTCATCTAGTCTAACTCCCCTGCAATGAAGAGGGACATCCATATCTAGTTCAGGTTGCTCAGATCCTGGTCCAGCATCTCTTTGAATGTCTCCAAGGACGAGGCATCCACATCTCTAGGCAACCTAGAGGCAACATCCAGTGGTGGTTCCAGTGCCACCACTCTCACTGTAAAAGACTTTTTCCTCATACCCAACCTAAATCTCCCCTCTTTAAATTTGAAACTATTTAACCATGTTACTTACACTAAATAGTAATAACTCTGCTTAGATTTTAACCTGGACAGTCCACAGATAGTCCTGACTTGAAAATCTAACATAGAAAAGAGATGAGAAAAGTTCAGTTGTGTTCTTGAGAGTGACATAATACGCTGGTTGAAGAACTAAAAATAAAAGATGGTAGTCTTTAACCCTGACTCCAAACCTGAGGATCCCAGAGCTGGACACAGGTTGGACCTCATCAATTTTGAGTACAGGGGAAGGATCACTTCCTTCAACCTGCTGGCAATATTTTGCCAAATGCAGCCCATCAGCCTTCTCTGTGGCAAGGGCACATTACCAGCTCACACTCAACCTGATGTTCAACAGGACCCCAGGCCTTTTTCTGCAAAGCTGCTTTCCAGTTGGTCAGCTTTTACAAGGCCAACAGCGGCAGCGTGAGTTGCTGTCTGCTCAGAAAAGCGCGAAGCTCACGAGGTCACACGAGTTGCCTTAAGAGGGTTTCTGAGCCACGATACTCTCGGTCTGTGGTCCCCGAATACGCCGTCCAGAAAGCGACGAGTAGCTCCGAATTCGCCCCTAGGGGGCGCCAGAGAACGGAGTGCCCTCCACCCAGGTCGGGGAAGGGCAGGGAGCGGTGATTCCGCGCTCTGCCCCACTCTGCCTCTCTGCCACTCAGTCTGTGGAAAAGCTGTGGAGAGGATTGTTCTGGGAGATGTTGAAAGGCACTAAAAGAGCAAAGCTATTAGCCAGCATGGGTTCATCAAGGGAAAGTCATGCCTTGATAATGTGATCTCCTTCTACAATAAGGTCTCCAGCTTTTGTGGATAAAGGGAGAAGGGTGGCTGTTATCTTTCTGAATTTCCTCTCTCACAGCATCTGTCTGGACAAATTTTCCAACTGTGTGATAAACAGGTTCATGCTGAACTGGGTGTTGAACTGGCTCAGGATGGTGCTCAAGAGTGTGGTGAATGGGGCCATATCTGACTGGCAGACAGTCACCATCATGTTTCCCAGAGTTCAGCTAGAACCAGTGCTGTTCATTGTTTTTATTAATGATCTGTGTGCAGGATTGGAATGCATCCTCAGCAAGTTCACTGATGTTATTAAAATGGGAGTTGTTGTTAACTCCTGGCAGGGACAAGAGGCCATGCAGAGGGATATGGGTAGATCAGAGCACTGGGCAATTAGCAACAGCATGAAGTTGAACACAGGTGAATGCTGGGTTCTGTACATTGGATGGAGTAATGCTGGATACAGGCACAGACTGGGAGATGAGTGGTTGGAGAGCTACTCAGCAGGAAGGGACCTGGGGATGTTGGTGACTGTAGGCTCAGCATGAGCTAGCAGTGTGCCCTAGCAGTGAAGATAACAAACCTCATTTTGGGATACATTAAACATAGCTGGTCAAAAGAGGTGATTCTCCTGCTGTATTTATTGTTGGTGCAACCTCATCTTGAATGCAGATCTGGACTCCAAAATATAAAAAAGATGTTAAGGTAATTGAAAGCACCCAGAGGAGGGCAACAGAGCTGGTAGCATGACTGGAAGGCATGTCCTTTGAGAAAGCTGACCACATTTGGTTTATCTAGTCCAGATGAGTTCTGTCCTCCTGAGGAAGGGAAGCACAGAGGGTGGTGCCAGATTTTGCTCATAGGAACCGATAGCAGGATGTGGGGGAACTGCACAGAGCTGTGCTAAAGAAAGTGCAGACTGGATATGAGGAAATATTTCTTTGCTTTGAGGGTGGTCAAACACTGGGAAAGGCTTTCTAGTGAGGTGATTTATCTCCATGCTTGTCAGTGTTCAAGAGGCATTTGGACAATGCCTTTGTTAATATGCTTTAGCTTTTAGTCAGCCCTGAAGAAGTTAAACGGTTGTACACAATGTCCTTTGAAGATCCCTCCCACCTGAGCTATTGTAATATTCTGATATTCTATTATTTCCAGCTTACGCATGGGGCTATCTGTATTCATTTGCAGAAATTTTCAGTTCTCCTTGTTGAACTTAATGAGGTTCCTATTAGCCCACATCTCCAGCCTGTCCAAGTCCCATTGGATGGCAGCACTCCTAATTTTTTGTATCACCTTCAGACTTGCTGAGGATACCCTCTGTCCTGTTATCCAGATTATTAATGAAGATGTTGAACACAACTAGAGCCACTATTTACCCCTAAGGTACACTGTGAGTTACTGGCCTCTAAGTAGACCTACTACCACAAGTCACCATCCTCTGAGCCTGGCCATTCAATCAGCTTTCAGTCCTTCACTGTCTGCTCCTCTAGTCCATATTTCATAAGCTCCTCTAAGAGGATCTTAAGCAAGACACTCTTGATTGTCTTAATGAAGTCAAGGTAGACAATATCTACTGTTCTCCTCTTGTCCACCAAGCCAATCATTTCATTATAGACAATGATCAAGTTGGTCAGACATCATATAAGAATATTTCTTGATAAGTATACCACAACTCTCTTTTAATTTATAATGCTTATTTAAAATCTCAAAACCTACAAAAGTTAAAATAATAGTCAAAGAGAACATAGCACATAACTTTCAAGGATGACAGTTAAACACAACTGCAATGCAGAGAAATGGAAAAAAGAAAAACACCCCTTTTGGGGGTGGCTTTGGGGAATTACTGAAAATAAGAGAAAAGGTTTTACTGATATCATGACTAAAGACTTATTCTGATGTATATGTAACAGAGTTTTCAGCTTTGTGAGTTCTATAAGTACAGCACTAACCTCAAGCCGTAATATCTCAGTTATTCCAAACATGGGATTTTCTTTTCTTGTTTTGTTAATTCCCTCTCAGTGACTCAATAATTGGTCTCCAGTGTTTGACATCAAGCATATTCTAATGCTTGCATGATACTGCTTGATATGAATGTACATTATTATTCCCTGTGCTTTCATGTCTACACTTAAAGAAATTCTTTTTTTTTTTTTTTTTCCTGAGATACCATTTCAGGTTTGAACTATCCTTTGATCAGTAGAACTGCTTTATGCAGCACTGCAAGTTCAAAGTATAATTTAGTAAAAGAGAAACAAAGTACAGTTGTCATGGTAAGATTACAGACAACGAGATGGAAACAGAGAAAGTGAGAGGGGAGCAAAACAAAACAAAGCCCAGAAAGGTACACTTACTGTTTGCGTGTTACATTCTTATTTTCTCTAAGATGTTTATAAAGTATTGTAGGTCATCAGTTTAGTAGTTAATTGTTGGATTTAACTTTTGGTGGAACAATATATACAAATATCTAATTTCTGTTATATGAAGCAGTGAAAGATAGTTGTGTTTTGTTAGCAGTCATTCTTGTTACTTGTGATTTATCTGTTGGGTTTTATCACATATCAAGCACATATTTTTGGAAAATGAGTCAGTCCTTGCGATTGCCCCAAATTCACTTTTGTTCATTCAGTTCCTTCTTGTGTCCTACATGTTATCATAACGAATGTTTTCTCAGTGTTCCCTCCGTCATAATCAAATCAGGAAAGAAGTGATCAGGATAACTCCTACTTAGGAAAGTGACTTTCATTTCTCAAAGCTTATGTAAGTAGTAGCTATAATCAGGCTGCAGATATGAGTACCTATTCTATATTTTTAGTTATTTTTGATATTATAAATAGTGACAGAACTTTTTGCATAATTTCAAAGCATGTGTTCTACTTGTCTTCATTACTGTACTTTGTAACTGTTTTATATATAAGGAAAAAGCATGGAGAGAGCAGAATTTTTCTGAGAACTTCTAAGAAAGCTGGAAATCAAGCTTATGTCTCCCAGGTCATAGGCTGACATTCTAGTAACCAGTGATTTCCATGGAAACTACAACAGCTACAAAGAGCACAATAACACTATCTGATAGAGCAAATTCTCAGCTACGGAACATATCTTTCAACATAGTCACCACTATTAGCTATGCATTTTTGCCAGTGATGAACAAGAGTCTGTATGTTGTGCTTGTAAAAATCTACATGATTTTCCAGAATGCTGAAACACGCTATCCAGTGCCTCACTGGTACTCATATCCGCTGTTTGGTCTATGTAGATATTCAGCAAGCATTGATGAATGTTCAGGTGTGCCATTTTTTCCACATGAAGGAATTAAATAACAGACTGCTCCTCTGCTACCATCTGTCACAAAGCAATAAAATGTAATGGAATATTCGCAGGAAAGTTCAATCACTACTGCCACTCCACCAACATCCGCCTCTGATATTATGGGCCCACATAATAAAATAGGAGGCATTAATTTTGGAGCAGTCTTTATAGATAGTGTTGATGTTCCTTTATCTCAAGTCATGAGAGCAATAATACTCAAGTAACCTAAAAAGAGATGAAGTGCACATGGTACAGTCCTTCCCATACTGCGATACTGCTTCAGCCATTCTCTCTAGGAGAAAACTATTCTTTGCTTGAGACATCTTTCTATACTTCTAAGAGTGGAACATTTGTTTCACTGTCTCAGTGAGACTGTTTCATATGGTTATATGTTTTCAGTCTATTTCAGCTCCTTGTAATTTAGAGAGTTTATTTAATTTCTACTAGCCACCATTTAAACCTTTCATTACATGTCTGAGGTTTACAGGTCAACAATTATTCCTTTAATTTGCACAGCAGCACTGCTATTAATAGAGATCAATAAAGTCAACAGTAGTAAAAATGTTTTGCGCTATTTTCTCAACTCTTTTCATATAGTATCTTTTTCCATTTGAGAAGCTTTATAAACAGCTTATAGAAGACATCTGTTTCTGTTTATCTGCCAATATTGAAAAACTCCTCCAGACGCATCCAACAAAGGGCTTTAGAGTTTATTAGGGATTTTGTGTTTTGATTAATTGTCACCTCAAATGGTTTGTTTTACCTTCAGCAAGGACTTCAGGTATTCCTAGGAGGTACTTTTACAGATAATTTCTTATAAATAATATCTGCAGGAAAAATAAAAACTAGGTAGGTAGCAACCGTGCAGGAGGATAAAATCAGCTCCATATGCAATTAAAAAGTTGAGAATGATAAAGTCTGGAGCCAAAAAAATGAGAAATTCCCTACTAGCAAACTAAATTGTATATATGAAGAGAGGATATATAAAAGACACAAACTTAATGCATAACCATCTGCAGCTATTTTTTTTTTTTTTTCCATCATTTTGTCTCCTTCACATGAAACTCAGAATTATGATCTTTTTCTTCAGTAGTTCACTTTTCTTACCAGGTAGAACTAATATGCCAACTTTTCTCTTGGGTTGAAATTGCTTAATGCTGCAAATTACCAACTTTCATGGACTCAGATTTACAATCAAATTATGGCTGATTTCACACTATCTGTCTGCATATGTGTTCTTACAACATAGAGTAAGTCAGAACTCAGTAAATTGTATTATTTTGTGTTTATCTCAAGATTTAATAGTCAGATCTATGATACTGTTAATGTCTGATAACCTGTACATTATTCATGTTGAGTTAAAAAAAATAAAATATTAAAGCTCCATTTGATTTGTCTGCAAATTGATTTAGGTACTTTTCTGTATTTAGACTCAATTTAAATAATTTGTTTACAATATCAGCCCTTTGCTTCTGATGCTTTTAATATGCTAATGCTGAAAGAAAAGTGAAATTCAGAGTCGTACATTTGAAATTTTATATTTGCATACAGCAAGGGGAAAATCAGGTGATTTAAAATGGAATATGAAATACTCAGAACACAAAGAGAAGGAATGAAAGTTAGCTCCTTTCAATTGAGATCACTAAAAAACCCCTGTGTGCCTTAAATCTACACTTATATACAAGAGTGGTGGATGTGGATGTCTCTTTGTTCTTAGGTACCTCAGGCTGAAATTTTGTCTTCCAAAAAATACTTTTTTATTGTCTTCTTTCAAAAATGAGGAGCCTTGAAAGAAAGCAGTCCTGCTTTCTTTCAAGGCTCCTCAAGGCACAGTGTGCTAAGACAATGGGAGCTGCAGAATCAGCAGCTAATATTCTTAGGAATGTTGCTAGCAAAATAAAATATTGTTATTGAGAATAGCCACAGCCTGCTCAGGTGAATTTCCCACCACAGTAACATACAGCCTGGAGGTGAAACTACTCCTGAAAAAGGAAGAGGATCAGAATCAAAGTCCCATAGATGAAGAAAATCATTGAATTTAGCTGTGTTTACCTTGAGCACGTCCTCCAGTTCACTACAGATACTGCAATATTGGCAGAAAATACTCTTGCTAATGTGAATTATGTAATTCACATTCTGTTTTTGGTTTTGTTTTGTTTTTTTTTTTTTTCATTAGTAAGTTTTAAAATAATATAAAAAAGATGTCACAGAATCTGTCGGTAGGTGAGATACAGGAACCTTGAAACTACTATTTGGATATTCAGGATGGTGGACCACAAAGCTCATAATGCTTTGCAAAGTTCTGTGTTCCACTTTCCACCTAATACTGACCTATTTAAATAATGAGAAAGATCATTAGTGTAACACAGTATTTAAAGTGTTAATTATAAAAGATGTTACAAAGACCTTTCATTACTATATAAGAGTCACCACCCAGCACTACTCACTTCACAACTGGTTTACAAGCATCCTGTTCCAGGAATGCAGGCAACTTTTCCTGTTTTAAATGTCAGTCAGGCAGTGTTAACATATGGTTTTCATAGCTAGATAAATCTTCCAACATTATTGTGGACAGAAGAAATCATTGGAGATAACTCCCCTTCGGTTCTCACACTCAATTCAGATCTCTTCTACAGCATATTCTTCCATCCCAGTTTCTGAAAATAGTTTGATTACATGAATGGCAAACATATAGAACTGTACCAGTTTTTCAGCATGACTAATTTTCTCAGGCAGGAGAGAGAGACAGCCACACCAGCAACACACCCACTATCATTTTGCATACTGTGTACTTTATAGTTGCCAATCTGTTCATTTATAGGGATAATTTTTCAGCCATTGTAACCAATAGCTTTAAAAAGAGAACATTTAAAGAGATAACATAAACATGTTGGCATCAAGAAAAAGCTGGACAAAATTTAATTCAGCAAATGTGATTGCAGTTTATGTTATTTTAGAGCTACTGAGACACCAATCCAGAAAGGGTGTAGACATTTCATGTACATACAGTTGTGTATTTCCTAATTGCATCCATTGTAAGGTGCAGTGACCCATGTACCATGGATAAACTAGATATGACAAATTAGAACAGGATAAACTAGAATTTTCAGAGGTAAATTTATAACATATCTCATCCCATGAATATACTTAAGATTTGTTGCTAATCTGAATAAGCACCTGGACTTCATTAAGCTCATCAGGACACACTGATCTGTTCCTGCAATTCAGCACCAAGCCATAGAAATTATACTCACCAGTTATACACATCTTCCTCAAGAGCAGGAGCTGTGCTAGAGCTGAGGGAGATCCACTGTATGATGTTCCAAGGAGGGGGCCAGCATCTAATGGTTCCAGGTATGAGTCTGCTAATCCCATTCAGAAAATCACAAATGGTCTCTGAATATTTCAGAACTTTTTTGAACTTTCCTCTTTAGCTCCAACTAATTTTATTTCCTCATTAAAGGACAAGATCAGAGGGTACCTGGCCAATGATATAATTAAGTGTATATGGAGTTCAGCCATATTTAATTTTTGCATTATTTACTCAAATTCTCATTGATTGTCCTGAAGTATCAGGATGATGCATTTACCCACTCATCTTATTTACCCTCTTGCCAGTAGCATCCTTTGCTTCATTGTCAGCAAATTAAATCAGAGAATTATAAAATATTTTTGAAATTATCTCAAGCTGAGGAATTTGAAATTTATTTAAAACATTTTGCTATTTTAGCCAGCCAGCCAGCACTGCAGTATGTACAAAAGAAATCAGTGATGAAAGAGTAGATTTTATACATATGTATACTGCTGTCATCTAATATCTTCTAGATACAAGGGAACAAACTATATCCAGTGTATTAATGGAAATCATTATAACTCAAGCCCCAGGCAGATCTACTTCCAGGAATAAATGGCTGCCACAAATCTGTGTGTCAGCCAGGTGAGATCAGCTATTGTTTATTGCCTGGTCTGCACTGATGGCAACTGAGGTTACTTTTCCGTTTGAGCAGATTTCATGCGACTTGAAAACTGTGAGATGTATTGTTTGAAAGTCAGAACAGGAAACTTGCTGAGAGGGGTGACTGAGGTCTCTCTATTTAAGTGCCTATTCCCTTCTGAGCTTTTGTGCTGAACAGAGATAACCATCTGTGCTCAATCGCTAGTTATGGTTTTGTAACATCAGCATCTGCTGATAAAGAAAATATGGGAGTCTATTCCCACAATAACTGAAGCCTCATTTACCACATCAAAATTCACTTTCTAATTGTTCAGTTTTATTTTAGTTGAGTACAGGTGTTGTTACTCCTTCTGCCATCTGAAATTATTTAGAGTAAGATTCACCCATAGAATGCTGTAATTGTTACCTTTTTTAAAAAAATGGATTTTTATAAATGGATAAATGTAAAAATTTTGTTTTATATGTCTCTCAAATAAATTAAAAGATAAATATGCTTTCTGAGGGTTGTTCTGTGTAACCACATGCTCTTAGTACAAATGATAGTTTATATGCTAGGGACGGATGAAACTGAAATCTCCTCTACGATCACAGAACATGTATCTCTTTAGTGCCAACTGTAAAATGTCTGCCTGTCTGCAACTGACTATTCCTGACAAATTTTCACGTTGCAGTACATGGCATATTAAGTCATAATAAATCATTCTGACAATTGGCACAAAGTCACAGACTGCACTGGACACAGTGTGCACCCAGACCATTTTGATATGACACATAAATTTAGTATGGAATATTGTATTTTAGTTTGCCAATATCCAACAAGTTCTGAAGAAAGCATCATAAAAAGAGTGAATGATTTAACAGGATGCTGGAATATTTTCTAACTGTGTAAAATGGGAGCTTCTGTATCTTATACCAAGGGAACTCCTCTGCAATCAGAGTACTTGCAATGGCTGTGAAGAGTCAGGTGGGGTTTTGAGGGCTTGTTAGCTTTAGCTAATATCTAGCCATGACAGACCAGAGACAGTTACATAAAGGGTAATTCAGTTGTCTCTATATTGTGATTCCAAGAGGCACAGTAATTGGAATACGATGTGAAAAGACCTAAATTGGATTCTTATGGAAGCGTCTTACCTTGAGCTCCACCTGGCAGGAACACTTCTGCATTTCTTCAGAGTCCAAGTCGTCATCAAACTGTTGCATCCACACCTGTGTAACACTACATCTGGCTGTCTAATACTACCTCTGGTCTCTGCACACACAGATAGTAACCCCTTCTGAGTGCTTCAGGAGGTACCAGGCTATTTCTTCCTCATCAAGAGGAAGAAGTCATGGAATCATAGAATCCTCAGAGTTGGAAGAGACCTTTAATAATCAACTAGTTCAATTCCCTTGCAATGAAGAAGGACATCCACAGCTAGATCACGTTGCTCAGAACCTAGTTCAGCTTGGCCTTGAATGTCTTCAGGGATTCATGACATCTCTGAGCTCAAGTCTTTGTGATGTTGATTGCCATGGTTTTATAATTTTTGTTATCAGTATTCCACATCATAACATCATGTAAAGCACAGAGAATTAAAGAGTTAATACTCCTGTTCCATGGACTGACAACTTTCCGGATATCTGGTTCTCAGAAAAGAAGACAAACTACATATCCCAGAGGACTTTGTGTTCAGAGGGGAAGATAAGATCCGCAAGTCTTGGGACTTGCTCTCTCTCTCGCTGCCTGGCAGTGTGTGGCTGTGCTCCCCAGCTGTTCTGCCTTCAGTTCTAAGTAAGGCTTTTGATTTTGGACACTGTCTCTCTCATTTTATTTGATTTATTAGCCTCAGTTCCAATTTTATTGTATTGTATTGTGTTATCTTGCATTTTGATATCATATTTAGTAAAATTAACTTTCCTCCTTGGTTCGTTGCCACTGTTCTGTCTTTGGGCACAGCGCACAAAGACACCCCTTTTCTCTTTTCTCCCCACCCCTTTTCTCTTTCCCCTTCTTTTGGGCTGGTGGGCCTGCAGGCCTGTTGCCCTTGTCACAGACACAGATTGATCTAAGTAACTCCGTAACACTGATTCATAATAAACATTGTACTTTTTCTCAGATGTTGGGAGCCTAAATTGATTCATGTTACGATATTCAGCAGCCTGAAGGGTCTGAATCCTGACCTTCTTCAAGACATAATGGACCTGAGCCACTTCAAAAATCTTTCCCAACAAGGTGATAAAAAGACTCATGAAATCATAACTAAGAAAATGTTAGCTTTACTGTTGCTGGAAGCAAGGAGATAGTTTCCTCCCTAACTTAAGCAATTTTTTAATATATTTCAAATCCTCTGGCTTGTACATATCTATGTTCTAAACTGTATGAAATCTACTACACCTACAAACTTTTTTCAATCAAAATACCAAAATTTTTTATGCTGTTAAGGTGGTAAGTTGTATTACAAATATTATACAAATCTTTGCTAGGTCATCAGGAAAGGAAGCAACTGGCTTAGATCCCCAAAAATTCAAGTAGTCACACAGAATTGAATGAAGTACAATGCAATGCAATGCAGCGATTCAATTGGAAGGGACCTTCAAAAATCATATAGTTCAACTGCCTGACTTCTTCAGGGCTAACCAAAAGTTATCCAAATGCTTCCTGAATACTGACATGAACAAGTCATCAGCCAGCACTCCAAGAAGCCTGTTCAGTGTTTGATCACCCTCACACTAAAAATTTTTTTCTAACTGTCTAATCTGGACCTCACCTGGTGCAGATCTGTGCCATTCCTGAGCGTCCTGTTGTCAGCTCACAAGGAGAAGGGTCTGTCACATCCTTCTCTACTTCCCCTCAGGGAGTTGCAGAGAGCAATGAGGTCTCATCAGTCTTCTCTTCTCCAGAGTGGGCAGCCCAGATGACCTCACCATCTTCTCATAGTATATGTCCTCCACATTTCTACAGCTTTGTTCCCTCCTTTGGATGCTTTCAAATACTTTAAAATCCTTTTCATATTGTGGACACCAAATCTGCACGCAGTTTTCTAGGTGAGGCCATACCAATGTTAAAGCTAGTAGGAGAATTACCTATTTTGATCAAGTTAGCTATGCTGTGTTTAATGCACCCCAAAATGCAGTTTTCCATCGTGGCTGCCAGAATACACAACTGACTCGCACTGAGTCTACTATTGACAGAATATCATTTTGAGTGAAGGAAAATTAATGTTAAAATGATAAATACAGGATAATTGAGCAAGAATAATCTTTTTTTTTTTTTTTTTTTTTTTTTGTATTACATGTATAGAGCCATGTGATCAATTCACTGATGATATACAGTATTTAATTAAATTATTTAGTCAGTATTAAAAATACAAACATATAGCCACTGAGAATTCTGTTCAAAAACAAGTGTTCAAAGAGAAGATCTGATGTGAAAGAGCTGAAAAGATTAACTAATACTAGCAGAATTTTCACCTCCAGAACTCTGTTTCAAATTATAATCAATAATATCTGAAGACTGAAATAAAATTCTTATTCCACTCATTCCAGGTGGACATTTGTTCACATCATACTTATTATTCTGAACGCAGGATCAAACTGGCTTTGTTCCTGGACTGATTTCATTGTACGAAATGTTTCCTGTAGGATAGGATATGCTTTAACTTTATGAATAGAGCTCTTCATTTGATAGTTATCATTAAATATGATCTCACAAAAAAAAAAAAAAAATGGAAACAGAAGAAAGACTGACAAACTACAAAGAAAGTTCAGAAAGAATAAGACTGCATGTAACTGAACTGTAGTTCAGTTTAATTCAAGATAAATATAAGACTTATAGTCAAGAATCCAAATGCTTTCAGGAACATCTATACTAATGGTAGGATTTGGATAGCTAATGGTGAGGACAAAGGAGATCATGGGAAATTCAATAAAATTTTCTGCATTCAAAAATAACAGATAAAATACAGGAGTTATCTGTATAGCAATATACAGAGCTGTAGAGATAGTCTGGAATTTTATAATGGTTTCTACCTACCCAGTATAATCAACTTGGTTTTGACTGAGAGCTGGAAGTCTCCTTCCTCTGCCTCCAAATTCAAGGTTAATAAAAAGTCTACAAAAAACTAAACTAAAAATGAAATGTGGTATTGCTTCCTGCATAGGGACAACCAACGAGTTAAATGTATTTTACTGAAATGTTTTACTTATTAAAGCAACAGGTGGAAACCATGTGCCAGCTTTAACTGTTATTATGCCAGCATTCTCATTATAGACCTACATTCTTTTCCAGAAATTTCATGTTGTAACTCTATACATCATCTTAATTGACAGAGTTTTGTTGTTCTTAAAAGATGACTGTGTCCAGACTGAGAAGTTATGTATCTCTCTAGTGTAAAGCAGCAGTGTTAAAGGACTATGTAGAGATATATATATATATACCATAGTATATTGAGATTACAGTACAGGAATCTTTTTATATGTGCTTATTTGCAAGATAACCCCATAAATCTTTCTTCCATGTACACTTTGTTGCATGGTGATTTGTCCCCATATCTTTGACAAATATTTTTGCAGTATATTCGTATCTGATTTACAACAAAAGATTGTGTCTCCTGTGGTAAACAAGTGCTTTCAAGTATCTTAAATTAGGCCTGTGGTGAAAGCCTGCTAGTCTTTAAATTTCAGGTTATACTTACCTTACATACCTGTACAGGACTGTCCTTTGACAGTTGTAATTCTCTACACAGCTGGCAACCACTGTACTTTCTCCTGAAGCTGTGACCTTGCACACATCTTCCCACTATGCTTTCTCTCTCAAGTGCAAATGAAACACTTGCTCCACTGATGCATAGCTGAGATCGTGATGAATACAACCAAGAGCAACCATAAGCAGAACATAGATAGATAAGATCAAATGTTTGGTTTCAACTAAGAAATAGAGACACACAAATAATTTTGACTGAGTTGTTATACAGGGCAGACAATGACAAGAACAAATGGTCATCCTTCTGTCTGACAAGAGCTTCAGGTACAGCCTGAGACTAATAAAAGTAAATCCCTATCTCTGAAGATAGAGAAGAAGGTTTTGAGAAGAGTAGAGAAGAGGTTTTGAGATATGAGAGGTCCGTGGAATTGTCAAATCTAGGTAGAGGCCCAAATGTCCAAATGAATTTGTGTCAGCATATGGACTTGTACATTTGGCTGAAGATCTGTACTATTGCAAAATATATTTTCTAAGGATATTTTAGATATCTGAATGTGTTGGAAGACATTGTGGAGCTCTCTTGCTGATGCTAGTTCTATACCGTTTACCATAACTGAGAGTCTAAATTTCACTTCTTTTAAGCTTGTTTGCCATTTTTAATTGTCCAGCTGCCCCTGGAAAGGTTGAGACTATTGTTTTACTACCTTCTTGCTATGTAGGTCACTGATAATTAGCCTAAATGTACAATACTAACAATACAACGGCTTCTGTTATTTCCATCTCTAGGAATGATGCCTTTCACATATCACATATCCTGGTTTTCTGGAAGGTCTAGCATTAAGTGACATGATTTTCAGCTTTTCATAGTGGAGCATGTCAAATTAAAGAGAGCAACAGTTTCTACCTAAAGGATGACTGGGTGTCTGATGGCAATATACGTTCTCATGAAGGAAAAAAAAACACTGAAATTGCACAATAGAATGACACAATTAGTCCCAGTCTTCACTAGCACAGCTTCTGAAAGCTTTGTTTATAGATTAGCAGGTTTATAAGAACTTATTTTACACACTAGGAATCACTAAATATTATAATAGGACTTGGCAGTTATTTTTAGCCACCAAAAAGAAATCTCGAAGTACAGTCTAGTTGTTCTCAGATAAAGTTTTCTTTTAGAAAATTGAAGAAAATTAGATATGCTGAAAAGATGATGAGGATTGCCAAGTATTTAGACTTTGGAACTTAGTTTCTAAGAATATGAACTGTGATCACTATTTCAGTTGCTTTTGTAACAACTTCTTACGTTTCATTTGAAGTTGTTTTGTTTTTTTCAACCAGACCCTAGTAGTCATATCAGTTAGATTAGTTATGTATTTTTGTCATGTAATTTTTCCAAGCAAAATTACCATGTAGTAAGACTTTTCTTCATAGTATTGCTACAAGTTCATGCTTATTTTATGTTTTCTTTTCCTCTGATTTTTGATTGAAAAAAGATGGATAATTATCAATTTTAGTTATAGTTACTAGAAATCACAGAAATCATAACTGTCTTTTTCCAGATAGTCATTTGGTAATTAATCCTAACTCCTTTATTCACTGAATTATAAGAAACTATTTCTCAAATAGTTTTTATAGTCCTTGACTGTCAAATATTTTATACTTTATTTTGCATGTCTTCATCTCCAACATGACTTATTGCTCCTACTACATTTTTATTTGTAATGTTTTAAATAGTATACTGCACAATAACAAAATTAGTATAATCATTTATATTTACAGTATTCAAGCTTGAGACTTAACTAAAACTTACGCATCAATAACCATTTATGAGTGACAAGATAATGGATAATTCCTTACAACTCCATATGAAAAAAAAGACACGTGTTTTCTGTCAGAAGTAACCTAAATAGGAAAACGTTGAATTAAATGTGTCTTTTAAATTATTATTACAGGGCCTGAGCTTTTTATGGTACCTGCCCTAGTTTCCCCATCTTTTTAATTTCCTCAGAAGTTCTGCATGCATAAAAAGTGTTCTTGTTGAACACTGATACATATAATCAGCAAACACAATACACAGTATACTTGCAAGTGTAAATAATGAAAGCAAAATTGTACTCTTCGATATAATTTGCCTTATTCTAGAGGTCAGGATTCTAGAGCTCAGACTTTATCATAAAACATTTCAGTGAAGCTAAGGAATGAGCATTAATATTAACTGAAACATTCTGAAGTATTGCTTTGTCACCTCTGCTGATTTCGCCAATACATACAGGCCCAGCTAAACAACTGTATATATGTACAGAACACATGGATGGACAGTATGATAATAGGTGTTACAATATATAGCAGTTTTACAAACATGTAAAAGAGTGAGATGGTAAATATCCAGATCACTATATCCAGAGGAAAATCACACTGATATGTGAGTGTCATACAAGTGAAAACTCTGACCATTCTGCACTTTAATCTTAAGCTAACAGTAAATCAACTGCAACTCCAGGGTAAAATGTGATTTTGATAGTGAGTAGTAGGTTCCACTCTACTGCTCTCTAGACACTGATATATCAGTTTTGCTTGTCCACAACTTAATTGGACAGCTACTTGCTTTCCAGCTGGAATACAAAAACCAAAACAACAGAAAAGTCAGTCCCATGGTGATTCCTTTGGTGTTTGTTGTTGTTGTTGTTGTTGTTTGTCTTTCTGAAACAGTCAAGATTTAAATATTTGTATGAGAATTATAATTATGTGTGAGAAATGGAGCTAAGCCCAACACAGAATGCTGAAGAGGTTGTGTAAGTTAAGTAATGTGGACTTCTGAATGAGAAATACGCTCCTAGACTGGGTATAGTAAGTACTTGGACATATACCAGAAAAGATGTTTAGTCTGTGTCTGGTTTGGATGGAAGGTTTTGTCAAACAGCTTCAAAACAGCTTTGTGATTGGATGAGATGGAAAGGAGAACACATAATTAGTGCAACAAACATAATTTATGGAACAAGGGGAGAGAGTATATCAGATGGCAGCACATACAAATGAGACAGCAAAAAAGAGAGTGATTACAGTTTGCAGAATGTAGCAGCAAGTAAAGTTAATTACTTTGAAATAGCCAACATATCTATATGCTGTAAAAAAAATGAGTAATCTTATACACTTGGGTTTTCAGTTCACAAAAACAGACTAGATCTATGTTAATACAATTTAGTTAGTTAAGTGTCTCAGGCTTTCACTTAGTCCAAAATTCCAGTTAATCTAAAAATTCACAAGACAATGTCAGAATGGGAAAAGCTTGGCCAAGATCTTGTTGAACACAATATGAGCTTCGCACATTAAGTAGTCAGTGGCAGAGTTACCAGCTACATAATGCACGTAAGTCCGACAGGCAAAAAATTGGAGAGTGAGTTGAGGATCTCCTCAACATCCTCCTCCTTTGTATATTATTCCAAATTACCAATTTAGCTCAGAAAATGACCAAAAACACTTTGCAAGACTGCTTTTGTGAAAAGCTCTTATAGAAAGAGAGATTATAAAGAAATGTGATTGTTAATGCAGATTCTGGGTATAGTTGAAAGGAAATTATTGGAAGGGAAATAAAGATAGGAAAAGATTCAAAACTTGCCTAAGGAGAAATCTAAAGGCAGAACTAAGACAGGAATGAAGTGGATTGTTCTATGCATAGACGCCATCATGAAAGAATAAGTGAAAATGAATGTGAGAAAAGAGGAATAGAGAAACAATAAATTTTGCAAGCTACCTTAATATACTAGTAAAAAAGAATAAATTAGATCATATTGCAACAAATAGGACTGTTATAAATATAATAAAAACATACTGAAGATAAAACTGGTGTAATCACCTCTCACAACTCACTCCGTTGAAACTGTTCAGTTTTGAACTGATAGTTTTAAGCCATAGAAATACTTGCTTATTCACAGATTTATGAACTTCCTTTATGGTGTGAAACCTGTGGATGTCTCCTCCTCTTTTTTCCATTCTCTCCCTCCTTATAGGCAATGTGGAGGATTGAGGCTGTGGTGGGACTGAATGGGCCTCTTTAGAAGGAAGGCTAACAAAGAGTCAAGAATGCTAGACCCCACAGCTTGTGGTCATGGGCAGCTGCAACCTAACCAAAGAGTGAACAGGAAAGCCTTCTGTTTTTCCAGTTCAGTCAGAATAAGCATAGTTGTCTCTCCTGCTTTCTTCTCTGCAGTCCCTGCCCTATCACTATTAACCTGCATTGTGAGTCACTATCCCTTTTTGCAGTTTTATACTGCTCCTAGATACATTTCTGGCGGAGGTGCACCATTTCCCCTTGTTTGTGGACTTGCTAATGTTGGCTTCAGAATCTTCTGTTACAATTGAAGCTGCTTCAGTATTTTCAGGTAACGTACATATGGCACAGGATGCTTTCTAAGTAACACTTGTATTTATGCATTCTTTTATGAAACTATTTGGTGTGCAGAGAAGATGGTACCTTGCAAGGAAGGCTAGAGGCTCTCCATTCAGTTAGTTGATGTAGTCAAAGACAGAAAGCACAACATTCTCTACAGAGCTGTAGAAGGTCACAGAACAGCATGTGTAAAGGCACCCTCACTCAGAAATCAAGAAATAACATTTTCCACTGCATTCTAGGCTAGAAGTCCTCCTTTACAGATGTTGTAAAAGTAGGACGTCTAGCAAATAACTTTAGAGAAAATGTCCCACAATTAGCATGAATATCTATCTGTGAAGAATTATGGGATCTTGAAGTTAGTTGCAGTGACATGTCTTATTCTACAATAATCTGCACTTGAAATTTTGACAATTACTGATAAGCAGGTGAAGGAGAGAGGTAGAGTTGTACTTTATGGGTCTTCGTAAATTACTCACAGTTGCATCTAAGAATGCTACACTGTTTTAAGTGCTTTTATAAAGAGGAGATTTGTGAAAACAGCTGAACCATCCATTAAAGCCCATCCTGACTGAGATGTGATCTGATCTAGTCTGTAACTGGAAATGTTTTGATATGTGAGAAAATTATTAGAGATTTTTAGGGATCTTTATATCAATAAAATAAATAGCATTTCTTCTCTTCGTAGCTGAACCCAATAATGAGAAGAATTTTAGTTTGAGCGTTTACAGTACTGCTATAGAGACTTATTGTGTAATCTGTTTCCTGCAGGAATAATGGCAGCGGGTTTCAAGGCCCAGTTTTCCTTGGCAGCCGTAGCAGCAGGAAAGGTGCACCATAACTGTGTCTATTGGTCTTGGCTTGAGGGAAGTCAAGCAGTTACACTATTGTTGCTATGCAGCAGCATTGCTGGCTCAAGCTGAACTATCAGGGAATAAAATTGGAAAGCTGCCATGTAAAGGGCCTTTTCCTCCTGCTGTTTGCAGATAGCATTGACATGGAGAACCAGTGCAAGACAAAAATAAAGAGCAGCAGGTTGGGAAAAGATGCTGGCAGACACAGTCTTAAAGAATAGGCCATATCTCTTTCTGGAAATCTGTCTTTGGGTGGTGAAAAAGGAATAATCACAGCACGATGCTCAGCAGGCTTCTCTTTGGTCACAGGGTCTAGGATTTTGTGGAAGGTGTGGTCAGAGAGAAGTGCTGAAAGAAACATTTTATCAGTCTCAACATCAAAAAATCACACCAAAACAAGAGTCCTAATTTCCATCTCTTCCTGCTAGGATTCACCTTACAATGAGCAGGTATTTACGTATCATCTGATATTAACAAGATGGACAGAATATCCAGATCATGGTATTTGCCTAAATAACATTGATTCAACTTCACATAATGTAAACGTAACCAATAAGCTAAATGGCTTTTAGCTTTCATGTAGGTAGACTTCATTTTAAAATGAAAATATGCCTATGCTGGCAGTGGCATGCCACTCAGCAGCCTCCTGATCCAGTTAATGGGAAATTTTTCAAACAGCAAAATACTATTTTCTCTCCTATTATATCCAGATCAAAACAATGGAATTCTCTGCTTCTGAGGTCATTCATCTGCATTGCAATTTCATTTTCTTCTTGATAGAAAGAAATAGTATAACACATACAGAAAATTCTAAGATCCCCAAGGCACTATTTTAGAAAATGTGGGATTGAGATCTTTATAGTAATTTGGCCAGTGCCACACCACATGAGAACTAGTTAAGATTTCATTGTGGCTTTGGCTATCTCAGCTGATTACATAGTCCTGGATTTATTTAATTCATTTTGAAAAACACTGTTTCATCTAGTATGTTTCACTTCACTATCTGCAATAAAATCATCCATTATTTTTTCTTCTAGATGCAATGGCACAAGAATGTTCTCCTGCTTAGCTAAACAGTTGCATTTGCATAATTGAAATTTATAAACAGATCTTCTTGAGATTTCAGTCTTAGGAACACTATCTAGAAATAGACCATCCCTTTTTTTTTTTTTTTTTAGGTAAATGTCATATTTTGGTTGATAATTTCAGAACGATGAGGTTTTTTCTTCTTATGTTAAGTCCTTTTAAAAAGTATTTCTTATTTATTCTCTTGTAACTAATGGAGCATATAAAAAAAAACAAAAAACAAAAACAAACAAAAAAAACCCAAACACTGTGAAGCTCTATCACATCTTCCATGACAGCTATACTATCTATAGTATACTCCAGTGATTTTCTATGCTTTGTAAATTAAATAAAAATATAATATCACTTTTATCAGAATCAGTTGAACTGTTATTAAGTGGTCTATGCCTGAAAATTGGCCTTTTAAATATTTATTTGTTTGTTTGTTTGTTTGTTTGTTTGTTTATTTTCACTGAATTTGAAAACAAGAATTTTTTAAGAGTTCAAGAATTATTTAAAATTTTATATCATCTTTACTTTGGGAACAATGTACTGATAATTAAAAAGAAGTTTAAATTTTAAATTATAATGAAAATTAATGAGTCCAGGAACAAAAAGTAATTAACATTATCTTTGAAAGGTTATAAAGTACTGCAATCAGATAGGTTTTGTTTGATATAGCTTGGTTTCTGTCACGACATTTTAACTGCATAAGAAAAATGCAATATTTCTTTTTAGTCAAGGCAAGTTCTGAAGCACTAATCTGCTTAGAGTATAAGAAAAAAACTTTTTTTTCATTTTCAAGGGCGTAAAGAGGATACATGAGATATTATGAAAAACAGGTTAGATTAGGACTAAAGGGAGATGAGTCATTGAAAGAGACGATGTCTTCTGTGTTAACATTCTTGCCTCACAGTTGCTTGGCTGAGGAACAAGAGCATGTCAGGCTGCAAAAGGGAAATTTTGCATGTTCAGTTGTGTCTTATGCATTTCTCAGTGGCAGCAAGTATGAAATCTTCCTTGTGTGGAGAACCTCCTAAGAAACCATATTGTGTCAATCCTGCAAATGGCCCCTGCTGCTAGGAACAATGGCTAACCAGAATATCATGGTTCTGAACCAGTGGAAATCACACTGAAGAATCTGAAAAGAAGGTAGTTACTCTTTTGCTGCACACACTGCACGGATGATTAGAGATGTAGGTCACAATTCAAGACTGTCCTTTATGCCATGAAATCCCAAAATAAGAATATCACATTAGAGGCACTGCATGCCTAGCCATTTATTTGAGTTTGCTGTACAGCTAGGGACAGCTCAGGCAACATCCACAGAAAATCTATAAGGACAAGATCTGTCAGAGTACCCTTCTGATACTCTTAGATTCAGCTGACAGTATCACTCCTGTGTCTTTCTAACTAGGACTCTAGATGTCAGAGAAAAGGATTGAAGTTCTGAAAAAAAATAAAAATGATAATAAAAAATATGAGAATTCTTATTAAATTCTCTGCTCCACTCTAGGAGTTTCTAAACTAGACTACCTCTAAATTCAAGTCTAGCTGTCTTCAGCTTCACTCTCACTTTGAAAGAGCTCCTAGTTTCTGCTGCGATCTGGAGCGGCCTTCCTAAGATCTGACTGGAGACAGGAATTTGCAAAGATAGACCTCTTCTCACAATCGTAAAAAGTAAAGTTTTTGTCCTAAAATCAGCAATTCAGTGAAGCTGAAACACTAGTATGGCTTGCGAACAAATGGCAGGTCCTGGGGGCTTCAAAATGTATTTTTAAAAGAAACATATGCTAATCATGATATGCTCTATATAGCTGAAACCGCAAGATTCACAAGGGAACTTCATCAGCCCCAGTTCTGAGTAGTGCTAGAACTCTTGGGAGATTCAATAAACTAGGTGATTTAAAATATATATATGTGTGTGTGTGATTTTTCCTAGTTGAGTCCTTTGGGCTTCACAGGATTTTTTATTTTTTTCAGTTCTGTTCTTTTCCATCACTATTTTGCTGTCACACAGAATATAGATTGTCATGTAGGTAAAGAGTAGCAGTACTCTCCTCTCCGACTTCAATGGGCAGGCAGATCATTAATGCTATGCAACAGCCAACTGAGTATGTCCTGACTTCTGTAAAACAGACAGGCAACTCATCACCCAAAGTATGGGTACTGACATAAAATGCAGCTAAACAATAAACCCAGTGGATTTTATGAAATAAAATTCAGTGTTAGTTGGTAAATAACTTGGAATATCATGCCTCAAACTTGATTAAATAATGCTTGCCAATGATAAACAACTATAGTTCTAGAATATTACAATTCATTTTGTTCAGATTCCATTTTAAAAAGATGGATGTTTGATAATTTAGTAATACAGTAGCTATTGTATTCCAGTTTATAACTGATATCTTTAAGTATAATTTTCACATTCTTTTCCCATTAAGGGGATATTTTTAGAAAATAGAAATGGAACATAAGAGAACAGAAAAAAATTTAGCGGTGTGGCAGGGTCTGTACAGCATATGAGTTTGGTGTTGAACAGAGAAGCCAAGGGGCAAAAGGTCTACTGTCCACTCACAGGCCGCATTTAATTCCTAGATCAGCCTCTGTGACAGGAACAAATGCTAAGACACCAAAGCAAACTTTCTCCTGGCAGTTTCAGAAAACAGTCTTAGGGCACCAGTTCAGCATGAACTGTGAATAAGCACATATGAAAGCCTTTCAAGAGTGGGGTGTAGTCACTGTATCTTCACCAGCAGGGCCGAGGCCAGCATGACCGATTATTCCTTCTTTATTTACCCTGCAAGGCTTGCTGAGCCCAAGCTGAAGCTCATTTATGGCTTCTGATAATCTCAAGTACACCCCTGTGCTGCAGCAGTTTGATCTGAAGGCTGTTACCATGGCAGGAGGCAGGTGGAGCCCAGCCCACTGGCTTGCTGGGCTTCAGGTCAGGAGCACCCAGCTCAGGAATGTGAATTCTGGAACCTGTCAAGCCTTTGGTAGCAAAAAATTATCACGTACACATGGGCCATTAGTCTCATTAATCCAATTTACTTCAGCAGAAGCAGAAGAATTACTCTGCTCTCAGGCGGTAAGGTAGATTTTCTGTGATAGTATGAGGGAATTAGCAAGACCTACCCCTTTAGAATGATTAGTAAGACCTACCCAAGGTATTTGAAGTTTACGCATGGCTGCCTCTTCAAATCTATGCGGGCATTTTGCCATGAAAGTAGTTTGCAACAGGAAACCAAACTCAAATCTGTTTGCTAATACTAAGCACTTTGTTTCTGTGCTTATTCTCCAGATTCTGTGTATTCTGTATCTCTCAATCTAAATCTCGTTCAGATTATAATATGTAATATGTATTTATTTCATTTATTTGTGAAGAGGTGGATAAGCAAGCTACTTCTATGTTGTTTTTTTTTTTGTTTGTTTGTTTGTTTTGTCTGTGTGTATGGGGGTGGGGGTGTTCAGCAATCAAAATAGTGCAGAATTAAAACTGTCTTGTTCATTTTGCTCACCGAGTGTAAAAAATGATAGTTCACCCTTTCTATTGCTGTTCACCTGAGAATTATGTTACAGTGTTACCCATATGTTTTCTTGTTCGGTGACTCCAAACAATTTCTCCCCAGCATCCATGATTGTATTGATTCATACTCCATTTCATCAGTCTTTGACAAGTCTTGTTCCCATGAGTTTTCATCCTTTACTCTCTTGTCAAATCCTCATTGCCATTTTTCAGTGTACTTCAAAGGGTGCATTTCAGTATAAACTATTAAAAATATCTTGCAACAATAATGTGCTGTGAATATAGTAAATTTTCTTTACCATTTATCCTGGTTATTTATTTCATTTGGAGATATTTTTATACAGCACATCACTATTGAAAATATTTTTAATTAAATTTTCCCATTGAAAATCGTTTCACATTACTTTGGTAATGAAAAAAATCATTTTGCTTACACACCTACTAATTCTACTTCATGTTGCATCGAACCTTGAGAAAGAACGTGGACAGAAAATCATAATATTTCGTAAAATGCAGCCACATTGCACTGTTTAGAGCTTTCTGGTTTGGAAAACCTTACTAGGAATTTGGGTACACAGAGAAACTGTAGTTTTATCATTTACTGTGGTGTAATATTATCCTAACAGTAGTATTTTCCTTACTTCTGTTATGTGTTTAAAGTTTTGTATGTAAGATTTTGGATTAGAGTGTTGTTGAAAAAAAAAGTTTGTCATGAGTTGCAGATAACAGAAATTACTATTCTGTTTACATCTACATTGAAATAAAGCATGGCGTTTCCTGTTTTAAATTACGTAAAATCCAGCCATTGTTAATCAAAGGAAACTTCTTTCTCTGGTATCTCAGATGAGATCTGATTAAAACTTTTCAGCGCGTCATTAAGGTTGGACATAGTTCTTGTGAAAGTCTTTTTTGACAGACATCCTCAGGATTTCTTGGCGGTGTTAGTCTTCAACAAGTTGCATCTGCAAAGGCTGCAGAGCTCAGGGCTGGCTGGGCACCTTCTTATGGCCCTCTGGCTCTGTCCTCCTTTCCTCAGCCCCCTCAACTCACAGCTCATGTGAGTAGAGTCAGAGAGCACCTTGAGCACTCTGATGTGAAAGTGACCCATGTACACCAGCTCCTCTTAATATAATAAAAAGTACTAAAGTAAAATATATGCTTTATTTATACTGTCTTTTCCAGAAGATGACATCTTAGAGATTTACCTCTATATTTGTACAGGCAATCAGTATCTTGAAATGCAGAGTTAGGAAACTGCATATGCTGCTTCTCACTCTTGCACAAGTATGTCACAGGAAGGGTGAAACACTGCCAGAGTGGTCTAAATAAAATGTACAGACTTTCCAGGAATTCTTCCACATAACACAGATGAAAATACAATTCTAAAAATTGACTTTTTTTTTCCTTTTGGATTTAGTTACTACAATCAGAACATAAATTTATGACAATGGCAACTCAGAACAAAAAATCACACAGCACTACATTGAAGTTGATTCTGCCAACTTTAGGGAATCACAAAATTTATATGAATCTCAAATAAGACATATCAGATACAGCAAAATAATTATTTGCATCTAATACTTCTGTCAAGTAAGAAATAATGAACTGTGAGAGTAATTCTAAGATGCATATTAAGAATAATAACTGTTAAACTGTGGACAGTTTTGGTCAGTGAGGTAGTTACTGAACAATTTAAATGCATGATCTCATTTCTAGTTTTATTTTATTTTAAATAACTCTTCCAAAATTCATTTCATATAGGATTCCATTCTCATCTTGTTATTGATTTCTTTCTAATTCAGCTTTCTCTTCTTATTTTGCTGCCCACTCTTTTAGTGTACATTTACTGTTAGTTAGTAAACATAAATCCACAACATTTTCATATTCCTCTTTCTTTCAACTTCAGGCCTTTCATGTAGCAGAAAAATGTAAAATGCTTTTCATAGCTCTGCTCATCTCATTGGTCCACTTATACTTTATTATCTGTAGATCAATTAGAAAACTACTTGGAAATTAGGAGATCTCTTTTCTGATCTTCACAGAACCACAGAATCACAGAATGGCCCGGGTTGGAAGGGACTTCAAGGATCACGAATCTCCAACCCCCCTGCCACATGCAGGGCCACCAACCTCCCCATTTAATACCAGACCAGGCTGCCAGGGGCCCCATCCAGTCTGGCCTTGAACACCTCTAGGGACGAGGCATCCACATCCTCTCTGGGCAGCCTGTTCCAGCACCTCACGCTCTCTCTATAAAGAACTTAATATCTTATAGAACTTATAATCTTATAGGACTTGACTCTCAGAGGTACTGGTACCTCTGAGAAAGTGAAGTTAACTAGACATCTAAACATCTGGTAGTTAGCCTGAGATCCAGAGCACTATTTCAGGATCTAATTTCTATCATTTAGGTCCCTAAATGCCTTTCAGGATATGGGCTATAAATTTGAAAAAAATTATCTTTTACTGCCACCTCGAAAGTCTCATTTGTAGGACTTTACTGTGAGCTGTAAAATTCTTTCAAGTTACCTGCACTCACAAGCAATAAATACTCTGTTTTTCATATTTAACATTTTACTGTATATAGTAATTTACAAGAAAATGTATGTAGCATTAGTTTATGCCTTTTAAAATTTAAAAATTATCTCTTTCATCTGCCTGTACATGTCACACCGGGCCTCCTTTTGTTTCTAGAGGAATTAATTTCAGAACCCTGCTTGGCATCAGTCGGTGTTACAGAAGTCCTCTATTAATGCTCATCCCTAGCAGGGTGCAGGGAAGATGTCTCTTGAATATCTATGACAGATAATATACTCTTTGCCTAATGACAGTGCAATAAATGTCTTGTAAACTGAAATATGCGAGAAATTCCTATGTGTTTCTTACTATGTTTTTATATTACTGATGTTTCCTCTGTGCTATGTTGTCAGAATATGATGTAGTTAAGGATGTTCCACATTTAAGAACCAAAATTAATTATTCATCTTTATTTGTTACTTAGCAAGGCTTTCCATAAAAGATGAAAGAAATACTAGTGTTTCCTCTGCATGCTATACTTTAGACAAGAGCAGTATTTTTCCATTATGAATCACTGAATCTGAAGGCAACACTAGCTCTGCAGTGTAAAAGCATAAGAGATGCTTTCTGTATAGGAGAAGATAGATGCAGAATACTGGCAATATGAGAAGATTGTGATGCCTGGGAAAAAAAAATTGGGTGGAGAGAGGAGGGAAGTAATCACTCAAGGATCAGTTTATAGCAGTGAGCAGGCTTGGCTCTAGGTTATTTGAACTATTCTGTTTAATTATATCATAGAAGCAAATGACAACTCTAAAATTGTCCCAGAAAAAGCACTGTTGTCTCAACAGTGGTTGCACTGTTGGAAGTAATTTTCAAAGTGAGCACTTTTGAATTTCATTAGTGCATTTCCACAGGAGAATATTACAACCCTGCACATTGTGTAACTTTGGACCAGATAACTTATGACAGGAGCTAGGAAAATATTCTGAATGGCACAAGAAACCAACTATGAAAGTACTGGCAACAAAAAACAGCTCAGTCCTTTAAACAGAAGTTCTGTGTAAAAAGAGAACAGTCCATTAAAAAAGCAATAATGAAATTTGTGTGTCCTAAAAAAAATAATGTGAAAGCATTGGGAATCAGCTGGTCAGTTTATAGTAGGTGGAAATTCAGCAATCCTGATGACTAAGAAAATTGAAAGAAAATGAATTTTTAATTTACTTAATATAGTTAGGTCAGATTAACCTGGAAACAATTTTATTTGTCAGAAAGGAACCAATATTTTTCCAAGGAGAGTTCTGGAGAGAATTGTGTTCTGACTAATGAGAAACTGAAGCACTACAACAAGCAGCAGAAGCTTTGAGCTCTATTCTAATAGCAGTTACACCAGTATGAATGAGACTAACATTGCTATTGAGTTTTCCAGTACAAAAATCAGATCACAAATAATATATTCAAAATTCAAATTCTTCCTGGAGGAGGTAAGGAGAGAGTAGTAAAGAAAATGAGTTATTTTAAAAATTATTATATTCAGAAGAGTTATTATGGAATTTGGAATAAAAAATAAAAACAATTTATTATTCCCAAAGGGCATCAAAGAAATGAAATTTCTTAACATGAAAAACATTATTAGAGACTATTTTTGTTACTTCTGTGGTTACATAGTTTACTTTTCATAATGATATCAATTATAGCATATTAACTTACATGCATCAAAAAGAGTTAAACAAGATAAATATGATAGAAGCAAAATGATGGTGATGGGCTTTTTTTTGTTGTTTTGTTTTGTGCTTTTTTGATATATATATTGTTTTAATATTGGAAAGTAACAAAATTGCCAGGGGGGATATGATTTACAGGATGATTTTCTAGGCAAGTATATCCAAAATTCATAGATAGCACAAATAGAGATCTCATTACTGAACTGAAAAGGAAGAAATTTTGAGTGTTATTGTCCATGTTTATGTCCAAAGTTACAGTTTGGGAAATAAGATCCATGCAGAAGGTTGCAGGACTTCAATGGCTTCACAGTGCAATCCTGAAAAAGAGATGCCGTCTACATAATCCACCAGACCCACAAAAATCTGCCTTGGCTTTTGTGAACTTTGAACAGCCTGTGCCACAATCTTACAGTACATTGCCAGTGTCTGGGCTCTTTTTTTTTCTTTTTTTTTCCTTTCTCTTTTTTTCCCCCATTTTCATCTTTTTTTTTTTTTTTTTTTTTTTTTCCTGATATTTGTTATTTTTGCATACTAGCCATATAACCAAAGGCTACTAGACTGTAACTTACCCTATACGAGAATTTAAAAACTATCTTACTCCGTACATGAAAGAGTCCTTTGTGGTCTTCAGAAAAACAAATGAAAAAAAAAGGAAAAAGGTCATGTTCCTCTTTCTTGTGCGACTTTGAACATATATGTAAAATGCTTAGAAACTGAAACACTGCTACCCATTACAGCCACAACAAAGAACACTGCTTTTTCAAGTGAGTGGAAAGTCATTTTGAGCATTACAGGCATAAACAATTACTTTATCAATTTTCTCCATTTTCCATGACATTGGAAGTCTAGCATGTGACCACATTAGTCAGAGAAATTTCAAAGAGGAATTTCACAGATTTAATTGTGTACATTTTTACAATGGAAGTCAAAATAGTAAATGCGTATTGTATATTCATGTTCATTGTAATAAGAGAGATATTCTCATTTGTAATTGCTGTCCAATCCACGAAAGCATTTTTAACTTGTGCTTGCTTGCTTACTATATTACAAAGTTTTAGCATTAATGGTCCCACTGAGACTTTTACCATCGACTTCAAAGGGAACCAGATTAGGATTTATAAAGATTTGGCTAGTACCATTGCTTGTTATTAAAGACTTTCTTTTATGTTGCATTAAACTTTGCCAGACTTTAACTATTTAGGCTGGAATTCCATCTGCTTTGTAGCTGCTTCGGGCTGAACTCTTCTGGAGAACTCCACATGTTTTCATATTCAGTTCTTTTCAAGACCAAAGACTGACTAGGCAAGAAGACTAAGGGAAACCAAGGAACGTGACTGAGAATGGGAATGTCTGGAAGAGGAAGCTTGGCATGGCAGCAGCAGTAGTAATCTGCAATGACAAGGAGAATTTAAGAGGGAGAATCTAGAGGTGTATGTTAGAAAAGGACAAACCTGAGAAACTGGGAATAAAACTTTATGGACAGAACAATATGTCTGAGACAAGAAACCATGAGTGAGAAAGACAATGAGCTGAGAAATGGGTGGTAGGATAGAGAAGCAACAAAGAAGGGGTACAATACTGCAACAGCCTGTGCTATGCAGCATCATCTTCTTCGGAGCTCGTAACAGAGTCTTAAACACTGTAACCTCATTGTTCATTCCTCCTGTAGGCAAATAGCTACAAAAGTCACTAGCAAAATTGCTCATTTTCCTCTAACACAAGTCCATGCAGAGGATAAAATTTGCTAATCTTTCCTTTGACCTCATTAGTTACACGGTCTTAAATCCTTTCTTTTGTTCTATTGTCTTAAACAAGGAATATAAATATTCCAATTTCAATGACCCATACATATGTCAATATGAAATCACAAGAGAACTTCATGTTTCTCCATTTCTTCTTTAAAAAAATTTCTTATCTGACTTCTCTGATTCAGTGAGCATTAATTCACATGTGGAATATCAGATTTAGAGTCAGATCTAAGCAACCCTAATTGCCTCCTTGTGACTATGCAATTCCTACTGCATTTTTTTTTTTTCCTAGTGAGGAAAAATAGCTATGTATTAAAGAGAGACCACTGCCACCACAAACACCACAATGACTGACAATTAAATACTATCGGCCAAGAATGCCAGTGGCATCCTGGCTTGTATCTGAGATGTTGTTGCCAGCAGGAGCAGAGAAGAGATCATCCCTCTGTACTCAGCCCTAGTGAGGCCACACTTCAAGTACTGTTTTCAGTTTTGGGCCCCTCACTGCAGGACACTGAGGCCCTGGAGCATGTTCAGAGAAAGGCAATGAAGTGGTGAGGGGTCTGGAGTACAAGTTTTATAAGGAATGGCTGAGAGAGCTGGGATTATTTAGTCTAGAGAAGAAACTTCTAGACATTGTACAGAGGGACATGGTTTAGTGGGACATATTGCTGCGAGATGGACAGTTGGGCTGGGTCATCTTAGAGGTCTTTTCCAACCTTGGTTATTGATTATAAGATTCTGTTTGAAAATCAAAGAGGAGATCTCAAGAGAAACCAGATTTGAGATTATAACCTTGCCTCTACCTAGAAGCTCCTACTGTGAAAAGTATATGTCTGATTTATTTGCTTCCAACTTGCATATTATGTTCTCTCTTAGAGTGAGGGGGTCAGATCAATTCTTAAGGAAGACAGGAGATCGCTCTTCCTCTTGGGGAGGAGATCATGGAGGCAGAGGAAGCTTACTGAAAGACTGTAGAGAAAAGCAGAAGACAAATGAAGGAGAATGACAGCAAGAAACTGGGAGCACAGGTCACCATAAAGATCATAGAATGGATATGCACCTAGGACAGTGGAAAGAGAAAATCCCTACGGACCATTATGGGATATGTCATTTGTTACGTGACTGATAGCAGATCAGGACCTGCCATCAGCAATGTGGTGTACAAAGGAAATGTGGCCTTTTTATTTCTGTTCTGTTTCTTTTTATTTGGTGAGATTGCACTAGTCTTTACTTTCATTGGATTTTTATTTTATTTTATTTTTATTTACTTGAAAAGCCTTGGAAAGCTCAGAATAAGCAAAGGACTAGGTAGAGTTGACAGAAAGATCTTCTAATCTTGGATATTGACATGACGATGAATTGAACTTTTCAAGGGCAACTAATGATTTTGAATTCATTTCTTTGTAAACAGGAGATTCCATAGGAAGACTGATAGACTTATTCTCTACATGGCAAACAGTATAATCATACCTAATCCCTAGTTATAGAATCATAAAATCAGAGAACCACCAAGGCTGGAAAAGACCTCCAAGATCACCTAGTCCAACCATCCACCTACCATCAATATTTCCTCACTAAACTGTGTCAAAAGTCAGTGCAATAATTAATATTTTTTGAATGCCTCCAGGGGTGATCCTTGTGTTGTGCATCATATGCTGTGTCTACGGGGTTGTATCTGCATTGCTCTTTCACTCCAGCAGGACATCTTCTTCCACTGAGAACTGAAGGACTAATTTATGGGAATCCGAAGAAATCATAGAATCACAGAATCATAGAATCAATGAGGTTGGAAAAGACCCACAGGTTCATCCAGTTCAACCATTCACCCATCACCAATGGTTCTCGCTAAAGAATCAATGAAATGCAAATAAAATCAATGGAAGTCAGAATTTTGGACTTGTACTTGTCATTGAGACAAGGTCAATGCTATGCATCAAGTTCTAAAGAACACTTGTTAAACATGTAATCTTGTTAAACATGTAATATTAACTGATATGTTTTACCATAAACTTTTTGTGCTTCAGCTTCTCTTTTCCTCTTCACAGAGAGGCTTATAACAAAAAAAGTGCGAGTCTTCATAAATCATTTGTAAATTCCATGGGTGCTTACAACAGTGAAATCCAGGATTTATTAAGTTTTGTTATTGCCTGAATAGTGTGCGGTGCATAGAGCAGAACATCATAAAGGGAACAAGGAGAGAATAATATCTGAAACCATGGTCCATTATGTGATAAGTACTTTACCTGCACTGAACAAAGGATGATCTTGCTGAAAAACAGTATATGTTAATGTGGTTGTGGTGCCTGCATGTTATAATGACTGAATTCAAATGAATTTAATTCATTTTTTTTTACAAGAAACTAATTCTGACATTTGAGTGCTTGATATTGAAGTTAAATAATATATTTTTAAAGTAGTTTTCTTAGGTAACAGTTTTCTTGGATAATAAAAAAATGATTCTGTAATCTCTATGCAGAAATACCTTTTGTGTTACTGGCACAAATATGAGAAATTAAGTTGCTATGTAAATAACCAAACTGTTAATGACTGAAGAACTATTTCCATTATAAAAATTAAAATGCCTCTTTAGAATTTAGAAATTTGTTTCCATACACTGTACCTGCACATAGACAAAAGGAAAAATCAACACTGTGTTTATCCATATAAATTCTATACAGTATACTTTAGCATTAGATTTCTGCTTAAAAATACAGGGTTTTTGTTTGTTTGTTTTGTTTTGTTTTGTTTTGTTTTGTTTAATCCTGAATGTCTGTGTAGGCAGCTCTACATATATAATCCTTCAAATTCCGGAAAACTATTGTTGATCTATTTCCCATTACCTATTCCTCTAGATTAGATGGAAAAAGTCATCTACAAAAAAAGGTAGATTTAAAAACCTCTTGTCCTAGCAACAGCTATTACTTGGGATCTTTTAATTCACCTGAGTGGAAAATGGTACAAAAAAGAGACAGGGAACTATACTAGGATGCAGCAATTCCATTACTTTGCTACTGACTGGCAGGCTAAGTGATACTGGCAAACTCCATTCTCTTCTTCTGCCTTGCTGTACTTTGAAAATAGTAATACTATCAAATTTCAGAAGATAATGTAAGACCTCAAGATGAAAATCTTTGTAAGACCTTTCATGAAAGCTTCTACCAAAAGATATAGTAAAACTGCTGCTGAATGTTGTCTTAAAATGTAGACATTTTCATTTTCATTTTCTTCTCATCCATCCTCCCTATCATACACCTAAACAGCATTTTTGCACATTCAAAAATTTGTTCATGAATTTGTCCCCCATTCCTGAGTCAGATAGCTTCCCCAGTACATAATGACAAAAAAACTCAGCTCTTCTAGCAGATGCTCAAACATTGTGGCTTTTCAGTTCAGATGTCATGTGAGAAGGAATGGTTTCAAAAAACATTCTCTTGAGTCACCACTCAGTAGAGCCAAGTCAGTCACAAGTGGCAATGACAGTAACACTGGTAGCTCTTTGTCTTGCTTTTGCTTTGAAACCGTTTTAAGACATGATCCTACAATGATAACAAAAGCCAAGAGACCCTATTATATTTAATAGCTATGGAAGACTCTATGGCATTCATTACCACAGCAAGAAACTCTTGAGTATGCCCTAGATGAGGTATCTTAATGCAGAAAATTTGAAGTGAAACTTACATGCAATTTGTAACTCATACACACTGCACATCCTTTGCAGCAAGAAACTAAGTAGTTTCACAAATATAATAAAGAGCCTTCAGCAGACATAGCAAAAAGCCAGCTATTATTTTTGGAAAATGACTGTTGGTGAATATTGAAAAACTTTGAGTGATAACAACTTTGGAATTGAGGAAGCAATGATTGTTGTTTTACTCTGTATATAACTGATACCCTATGCATAGTTTTCCTGGTTAGCCATAGTGCAGATACTGGACTCCACACATGGAGAAAGGATAGTTTGAGGTCTAGAAAAATGCTGTATGAGGATGTCTCTTTTTCCTATGAAGCAGGGGCACTGAAATTTGCTTTGCACAGAAGCCTCTGTCACTGTCTCCCAGCCTCTTGTGAGCTGAGGGAGAACAGTTTTAGAGAAATAAATCCATGTGCATCACATTAATTCTACCTTCCACACCCGCACTTTCTTGTTAGAAGGAGGGGATGGACAGAATTTCATCACTGATGCATCCTCCGTTCTTCATCATTTCTTCTTCACTCTTAAAAATCTGCTCCCAACCAAAGTGTCCAACAGGAGCCTGCTCTGCTGGATGCATATATCCAGATATGATCCAGATTTTGTAAATATTCACACACTCCCACAATGGTCCCTGTGAACTCTTGCTTCTGAAAGGAACAGTTACATCCTTGTAAATCCTCAGATATCTTAATTGGAGAGTATAGTCAGAAAAGGATCTTCACACTTGAAATGCAGGTGAAATTATATGAATTGCAATAGATATGCTAATATAAGCAGTCACTTGTTTTATGGTGTCACTCTGGCGTGGCTGCAACAACAAAATGGCTATCTACAGATGGATTAAAAACCCACAATGATCTGACAAATCAATAATTAGGCCAGTGTGAAAAAATAAGATTATTTTTCTCCTTTGTAGGTTGATTGTGAACATTCTGATAGCATAGAATCTGTAATTACATCATATTCTGACAACATGGGATAGAAGAAACATTAGTAATATGTGAAGTACTTATTAGACAGTTTCTTTCTACGCAATGAGCCTATTTAAAGGGAGTAGCAACTGAAGAAGTCAGGCATACATTAAACTATGAGTGAGTTTTTGCCAGTATCTTACTGGTTTCACTTCTTTCCCTTGGGTAAAACCTTTTTATTAGAATTTTGAGTTGCCATAACCAGTTCTGAATAGTATTCCTGGATCTGTTTTCTCCCTAGCACTTCCTCCTAGTGATCTATTTATAATATAACTTATGCTCCTTAATTCTTTTGCCTGGCATCAATAGCTGGCTATGAATGACTTCAATGTCAATGTTCCTGCAAAATTTTACACTTCTAAGTCGCATGCAAATTTTTGACATTTATTTAAAAATCTATGCAAATACAGGGAACTCACTATTAAAAGAAAAATTAAAAAGAAAAAAAACTTATGAGAGTTTTCAATTTGTAGAAGGAGATCCATAACATCATCCTGGCAATGACACAATTTCATAAATCACTTGTTTTAGACTACTGAATCCTAAACTGGGAAAGCATTATGCTGCATGCTGCAAAACACATGATGCTTCCACAAAAAATAAGAAAAAATTGCTTCTTGATGCTTGTAACATTATAGTGCATTCATCATTGATGCATCAGCTCTGAAATTACGTTAGGATACAGCATAATCTTTGCTGAAAATTCAGTCCTACCTCTTTGAGAACTACGTGTACCAAATTCCTTGCCAATTATGTGAAGTCAGACCACTATTTTCATTTTTCCTTGAGCAATTCTTCCTAATTTTTAATGCCTTAAGGCTCTTGAAGGCCTTACGTACAGTTGGATTTCTGAGTACATAAAGCTTTGAGTGACTATCAAAGCAACAATTCCAGTTCTTTTGTTCTCTACTTGTCTGTTCCCAAGAACACTGTATCATCTGCCAAGTTAGGCAAAGAAAGGTGTACTTAACTTACTGGAGAGACAAGTCATGCAATTCCATGTGAAATAGCTGTTCCTTTAAGGAATAAATTGAGCTTAAATTGCAGATGTTCTTATTCTTTTACATGTAATTTGCTGCTCAGCATAGGTATGTATATTCAGAGATCAACACAGTTCTGCGGGGATCTAGGATGTTTTCAGATAGCTTTATTTAATAAAATTTGAAAAATTACTTTCCAGAAGCTCCTATCAGAAAATCACATTTGCATAGTTTGTCAACTCTGTTGTATAGTAAATTATCCAAATTATCCAATTCCCATTACAACAGATGGAGTTGGCAATTGGATGACTTCTCATATAAGATCATATGAATTTTATTAACTGTTGCCTGTGCTGAAACTAAATCTGAAGAATGCACTGAAGCATTTCTACTTTGTTCACCCTCTAAATGAAATCCTTCATCCTTTTTTTTTTTTTTTTTTTTTTCCCCTCCTGTGGTAGCTGCTTTTTGTTGCTATTTGTTTATTTTCTTTTTTGTGCAAGCACAGGAGACCAAATCAATAGCTTGTGATTTAAAAGTATATATGTCAATAAAAAGATCTGAGACATTAGATATCAGCATTAGATATCAGCATTAGATATAGCATTAGATATCAGGGGGAAGTTTTTCTCACAGAGACACACTGGAACAGGTTGCCCAAGGAGGTTGTGGATCCCCATCCCTGCAGGCATTCAAGGCCAGGCTGGATGTGGCTCTGGGCAGCCTGGTCTGGTGGTTGATGACTCTGCACATAGCAGGGGGGTAACTAGATGATCATTGTGGTCCTTTTCAACCCAAGCCATTCTATGATTCTATGATTCTATGATTCTATGATTCTATGATTCTATGATTCTATGATTCTATGATTCTATGATTCTATGATTCTATGATTATGGTCTCATGTTTTCCACATTTGTTCAAAGGACATGTAATGCACCTCTTATTCCTCAGTCTTGCAAACACCTTGTTAGAATTTAATAAGTTACTTAACTGGAAGTGTAAATCTAACATAATTACAATGCTCCTGTTGGTGTGCTTGATGGTTTACAGCTCATCTATAAGGAAAAAGTGCACAAGTAATTTTTGCAGCTGTTGTTTTATAGCAGCAAGTTAAGGAGACTTCAGTGTAACTACAGAAGGTTTAAATAGATTATGTCAGTACAGATTCCAAGTCTAATAAAATAAAACCAAGACTGATTTTTAAAACTTGAATTCATATGATCACATGCAGCAAAACCGTCTCAAACCTAGACAGAAATCATGAATAGAAAATTAAGAATTAAAATTGAAGTAATTTGGAAATTTGCAATTTATCCTTAAAAAGGATGTGGCATGCAGCTAAAAACTAATGCAGAAGAAGTAGAAGATAGAATTAATACCTTTCAGCTATGGTATTTCCCTTCATCTGCACGGTTGAAGAAAATAGAAATTTACTTCCTTTTTTAAAAATATATATTTCAATTTATTTTCTCTTTGCATTCATTCATTTTCCCCATCTTCTCACTTTTTATAAGATGTCACACAGTGCTTTCACTTGTAGTCATGTGGTAGTATGTTAGAATTTTAACAGAAGATAATATGAAAGATTTACTGTGTGCAAAGCTGTAGAGACTAGATGACAGAATGTAGAGAGGAAGAAAAGCCAAACTATACTAGCTTGATAGATCCAAACCTAATTCTTTTTATTCACTGACTGATGGAATTCACAACTTTGAATGAATCAGCCATTTTGAGCATAGTTTCTCACTAGTAAGAGGATGATTTTGCGTCTGTTTAGATAGTCATGCTAGTAAGGGAATTTCTACATGTCTTGACATCAGAGGTGTAGGCAATACCTTATATTGCAGGGTGGGAGAGCATTAAAGAATTCCCAGCTTGTGGATTAGTTCAGGTTTTATTTTTGTGTGTTGAATGTTTGTTTATTTTTGAGGTGGCAGGCATGGTGATGGCTGTAACCAAGTCCAGGGTCATGACAATTCTAGAACAAGAAGATTTGCCTGTTCTGGAAACAGTAGTGCTTTTATTACAAGAAAATATTTTAAGGCAGTTTTTCAGGCCTCCCCTTTCCTTTCATCATTTCTTCAACAAAGTTTTGTTTCTGAGAAGCTGTAAATTTTAAAGACAGCTTTTAAAACATAAGGATCATCTGGCTTGATCTTTACCTAACACAGGCCATAAAAACTTACCAATAATTCCTGTAGTAGAACATATCATCTTCCTCTCCTATGTAAGTGAATACTGTCAAGCTCAATAATTTGCGGTTTACTAGAGCATAAATACATCCTGTCCCAATTTAAGGAATCCTAGAGATGATAAATTTCCCTGTTCTTGACAATGGATGATTAGTATCACTGCAGAACAGTTGTTTCTAATTTTCATTTTCAAACAGAAACAAATCTGGGGCTGCCATATGATATGGGTGAGTATGGCCTGAGAGTTTGTCACACCCAAAGCAAGGGAGAAAATACTGTATAGCTGTGTGTATGCCTTTGCTCTGTTGGCTTTTTTATAACTATGTTTTAAGAGGTTTTTGTTATGGTTGGCTCCATTTCAACTTTTAGTTTACTTTTATCCTGTTTCATGCTTAACCACACAAATTCATCTCTCTCGGATTTCACAATAGCTGATTCAGACCACAGAAAAAGTAAGGCTGAAATTATATGACACGTCATGGGATATAACAGTCAATTGTGTGATGATGGTGTTTCCTACATCTATAAGACTATGTGTTGGGATAAAAGCTATGGCAGCACAGTTCAATTGTGAGATTCTCAATTACCTGCCTTGTGAGCTAAACATCTGCCAAGCATAAACTACTAGCTTCTGCATAACTCACAGTGGGACCTCCATTTCTATATGCAACTGATCATATCTAAGCCTGACTTGACAGCATCAGGCACATGGGATCATGGAATAGGAGAGTCTCAGCACATCGAATTCCAGAAATACAAGTGCTGTAGCAGGAAAGCTTGAAATGGGAGGAGACACATACAAATGCATGATTCATAACAATCCCATTCCCAGTGTATTTCCATTTTCGTTGTCTTCAGGAAAAAAAAAAAAAAAAAAAAAAAAAAAAAAAAAAAAGAAAGCAACCTTGCCCCAAAGGAAATCTTACAGATTGAGTTTCTCAGTGGTCTTTATTAGTCAGTGATTTTACGTTCAGAGTACCAGTCTATTCTGTAGATGGTAAAATTGTGCATTTCACAGCATCACAGAATGGCCAGGGTTGGAAGGGATCTCAAGGATCATGAATCTTCAACACCTCTGCCACATGCAGGGCCACCAACCTCCTCATTTAATACTAGACCAGGCTGCCCAGGGCCCCATCCAGTCTGGCCTTGAACACCTCCAGGGATGGGGCATCCACAGCTTCTCTGGGCAGCCTATTCCAGCACCTTACCACTCCCTCTGTAAAGAACTTCCCCCTGGTATTCAACTTAAATCTTCCCTCCTTCAACTTAAATCATTTCCCCTTGTCCTGCTGTTATCTACCCTTTCAAATAGTTGTCTCCCTTCCTGTTTATAGGCTCCCTTTAGGTACTGAAAGGCTGCAGTGAGGTCACCCCTCAGCCTTCTTTTTTCCAGGTTGAACAAGCCCACCTGCCTCAGCCTGTCTTCATAGGGGAGGTGCTCCAGCCCTCTGATCATCAGAGGAGGGTCGAGTCCTCCTCCAGACCCTCTCCAACAGCTCTCTGTCTGTCTTGTACTGGGGGCTCCAGACCTGGACGCAGTACTCCAGATGGGGCCTCACAAGGGCAGAATAGAGAGGGACAATCACCTCCCTCTCCCTGCTGCCACCCCTCTTCTGATGGAGCCCATGATACCATTTGCTTTCTGAGCTGCAAGAGCACACTGCTGGCTCATGTTAAGTTTTTCATCCACTAGAAAACTCAGGTCCTTCTCTGCAGGGCTATTCTCAAGGACTGTTCCTCTCAGTCTGTATACATGCCTGGGATTCCTCTGGGCCAAGTGCAAAACCTTTCACTTTGCTGTGTTGAACCTCATTAGGTTCACCCAGGCCCACCTTTCAAGCCTGTTGAGGTCCCTCTGAATGGCATCCCTTCCTTCCACCATGTCAACCACACCACTCAGCTTGGTGTCATCAGCAAACTCGCTGAGGGTGCACTCAATTTTATCACTGATGTCATTGATAAAGATGTTAAAGAGCACCAGCCCCAAGACAGACCCCTGCAGGACACTGCTTATTACCAGCCTTCACCTGGACGTAGAACCATTAATCACCACCCTCTGTCTGCGGCCTTTCAACCAATTTCTTATCCATCAGGTTGTCCACCCATCAACTCCACATCCCTCCAATTTGAAGATAAGGATGTAGTGGGGAACCATGTCAAAGGCCTTGCTCAAGTCCAGGTAAATGACATCAGTTGCCTTCCCCTTGTCCACCAATGTCATCACTTCATCATAGAAGGCCACCGGATTGGTTAAGCATGACCTTCCTCTGGTAAAGTCGTGCTGGCTGTCACGGATCACACGCTCATTCCTCAAGTGATCAAGCATGTCATCCAGGAGGATCTGTTCCATGATCTTCCCATGCACAGAGGTGAGACTCACCGGTCTGTAGTTCCCTGGGTCCTCCTTGCTCCCTTTCTTATAAATGGGATCAATGTGACCCTCCAGTCATCCGGGATCTCACCTGACAGTCACAACTTTTCAAATATGATGGAGAGTGGCTCTGCAACCACCTCAGCCAGCTTCTTCAGTACCCTGGGATGCATGCCATCCGGCCCCATAGACTTGTATGCACTGAATCTCATGAGGCAGCCTCAGACTTGCTCTGCCCTTACAGTGGAGGGGGATTTACTTCCCCATTCCTCACCTAGAGGTTTAGGGATGCAGGGCTCAGGGACATGAGAAATATTAGAGTCCTGGCTGCCAGTGAAGACCAAGGCAAAGAACTCATTCAGTACTTCAGCCTTCTCTTCATCCATTGAAGCCAGTTCTCCTTTTACATTTACCAAAGGAGGTACGCTCACTTTGGCCTGTCTCTTCTGGCCAGTGTAGCTGTAAAATGTCTTCATATAGTTTTTCACATCCCTCACCAAGTTCAGTTCTGCCTGCACCTTGGCTTTCCTGATCCCATGTCTGCAAGTCTGGATGAACATTTGTCAATAATACATTTTTTAAAGTTTTGATAAAAATTCTGTCTCGGTTTTGTAGTAATCATACCAACAGTCTGTAATGTCTAAAGCTGTTTGCATTAATTACAGGTCAAAATGCTACTTGGGAAGAGTCATGGTCTAAAAAGATGGAAAATCAGATATTAATAGGCAAAGTAGAGATACAAACAAACTGTAAGATAACAGCAACATATTAGTTAATAAAGTAGTGTATAAAAACTATATTATCATTATAAAGGTAATGTAGAAATGATTAAAAAAATGAAGAATTAGCAGGGAATCAAGACAGAATTTTGTGATTTTGTGCAGAAAAATAAGGAATCCATTTTTAGAAGAGATTAAAATATTCTTTCAATGCTTTATTTCACAGAATTTCTTTCAAGAATCAGTTTTGAACTGTTACACCATCCATCACTCATAGGAAGGAGCACAAAATATTTCAGAGGAAAATCCTCATATATATATATATATATATATAAATCTTTGAGAATATACCTCAACAGGGAGTCAAAACAGTTTCCAAAATGCCGGATATTAGGATACTCTTCTGACAGACACATTTTTTGTACACCAATCTGCAGTTCTATTGTTCCATAAATTCAGGTGCAAAGAGTTTTTTTGAGGCCAATCTGTGATTTAAAACTACAGCATTACCAAAGTAATAATTGAAAGACTTTAACAAGAGCACCATAATATCAGCTTAATGATCATTCAAATTTATTGGTTTTGAAATAGCTACTTGTGTTTGATCAAAAACAGCAGAAAAATTTTCAGGCAGTGTTCAATAAGGTTACATCAAGAATTTTATTCCTGTCCTCACTCCTGAAATCAGAGAGTCCCATGTAATCACAAAATTCAAGAAGTTAGCTATCAGGAGATTACAGTTCATAATGCATTCTCCTGCCAAGATACAGCTGTAGAAGAACAGTTAATTTTCAGCAGATGCCATGCAATTACTTTGCTTCGACGCCACAGTAATATATAAGTAATCTCTCTTTCCTGAAGCTCATGGAATTGGACTGCAATGAAATAGTTACAAAAGTACAGGACTTGGTCTTTTTCTGAATGCCTCTGTTGCATAACTCAAATATTGACATAACTACAAACACTCTCAGTCTGTAATTTTAGATATCAAAACCAAATATATGAAATTTTTCTTAGAAAAGAATGCTGAAACCCGCAATAATATGGAAGTGCCTAATCTTCATAGAAAAGAATTGTACAATTTTTCTTAAAAACACTTGAGCTAAAATTTATTTTTATCCTCCAAATTTTAGTAACAAATGAAAACAAAAAGTGAATACTTGCTTGTTAATACAATCCTTCTCAAAGAATGAGAGTGTCTAAATGTATGGGACTCAACTATTTGCCTAGCAAAATAATAATCCAGATGGCAAAAATATACAGTCCTCAACATAGTAAATGTTAAGTAAACCTTACAAGGAAGGTCTGTTTTTTGTGATTATCAGCAATAACAGTTTCACAGCTATTTCAAGCTTGCATATTTAAACATACTAGAACAGTTTAGTGAACATTAGCTAATTCACACATTGTTGATCTATTATTCTAGAAATGTGTGACTGTGCAGTGTAACCTTTGGTTTATGAATGACCTATCCATTTTTTACATGAAAACACCAGGAAAGGAATAGTATCAGTTTATAATTTTGCTTTCACAATTCAGTGTAGCTATAAATAATATAGGAACTACTTCAGTCAACTCATGCCTATGTTATCTAAAAGAATTTTCTGATCCACTTAAACTTTTTCATAAAGTAGAATGAAATAAAAGGCAATTTAATGTATGCAAACTATTAGACTAATAGACTTGGTGAGTTGGGATTTAATCAGAAACCTTTTTCAAGAAAGTGTGAATATCTGTTTTATGAATATTTGGGCAAAATAAAATCTGAAGCAACAGCAGTGTAGCTATTTAATCTTCAGTTTAATACAAATGCATGCTCTTAGAATATGAAATACAACATATCCAATGCAAAACAGGAAAAAACATAAAATAAAAGGGTAATATCATAGAATCATCAAATCAAAGAATCATCATAGAATCAAAGAGTCATAGAATGCCTTAGATTGGAAGGGACCTTAAAGATTATCTCGTTCCAACTCCTTGGCCATAGGCAGCATTGCCAACCACTAAATTAGGCACTAGATCAGTTTGCCCAGGGCCCTATTCAATCTGGCCTTGAACACCTCCATGAATACGGTAACCACAGCTTCTCTGGGCAACCTGTTGCAGTGCCTCATCATTCTCTGAGTAAAGAATTTTCTCCTAATATCTAATCTAAATCTTTTAGTTTAAAAACATTCCCTCTTGTCTTATCACTATCAGATCATGCTAAAAGTCAGTCTTCTTCCTGCTTATAAGCTCCCTTTAAATAGTGGGAGGCTGAGATGAAGTCTTCCTGAAGCCTTCACTTCTCCAAGCTAAATATGCCAAAATCCCTCCACCTTTCTCAACAGGTGAGGTATTACAGCCCTCAGATCTTCTTTTTGACCTTCCTCTGGACCCACTCCTACAGCTCCATGCCTGTCTTGTTCTGGGGACCCCAGGCCTGGACACAGTACTCCAGATGTGACCTCACAAGGACAGAGCGGAAGGGAACAATCAATCACTTCCCTCTCTCTGCTGGCCATCCCTCATTTGATACAGCACAGAAAACAGTAGATCTGCTGGGCTGCAAGCACACACTGCTGGTTCATACCAAACATTTAATCCACCAGAATCCCCAATTACTTCTCTGCAGGGCTGCTTTTAATGAGTTCTCCTTCCAGTCTGTATACATAGCTGGGACTGTGCCAACCCAAGTGCAGCATGTTGCACTAGGCCTTGTTGAACCTTATCAGATTCTTTTGGGTCCTCTTTTCAAGCCTAGATGGCATCCCTACCTCCTCTTGTATCAACTGTACCACTCAGCTTGGTGTCATCAGCAAATTTAAAGATATTTTTAAATGGAAAAAAAATCCTAAAGAACATTTGATCTAACCAACTGAATAACTCAGAAAAAAATGCATACATGAATATAATGGAAATTGCAAAGTGTTGCAAGTAGATAAGACTGGTAGTCACTTATGTAACGTATGGAGATGAGTCAAATCAGAAATGAGGAAAATGGCAAAACAAGCTCTATGTTCACAGTCAGTGACAACCTGCAAAGGAATTAAAATTACAGTGAAAACTGAGTATTTTTCTGTCGCTATAGTCTAATAGAAAAGGATTCTGCACCACTTCTAGGTCATGTATGATAAAAGCTCTCTGAATAAAATCAAAATCAATACCTAGCAAAAACTCTGAATACAGGTGAAAGGGAATTAACAGCCATTTCCTCACATGAATAATTCTTTCCTCCTATAATCTGTAATGGACATACTGACATATACTATTCTCAGGACTCAGATACTACCATATACTATTCTAGCGCTTTGAATCATGGAACAGCATAAACTCTGTATCATGGAAAGTAACTGTGTGGCTTTTTTCAGGTAATATTATATAATCCATCCAACCTCAATACTTTAATCAAACTGATCAAAGTTCACTGACAAATGGTATCCTGGGCTCCATCAGAAGAGGGGTGGCCAGCAGGGAGAGGGAGGTGATTGTCCCCCTCTACTCTGCTCTTGTGAGGCCCCATCTGGAATACTGCGTCCAAGTGTGGAGCCCCCAATAAAAAAAGACAGGGAGCTGTTGGAGAGGGTCCAGAGGAGGGCCACAAAGATGATCAGGGGACTGAAGCACCTCCCCTATGAAGACAGGCTGAGGCAGGTGGGCTTGTTCAGCCTGGAGAAAAGAAGGCTGTGGGGTGACCTCATTGCAGCCTTTCAATACCTAAAGGGAGCCTACAAAGAGGAGGGGAATCAACCCTTTGAAAGGGAAGATAACTGCAGGACAAGGGGAAATGGTTTTAAGTTAAGGATGGGGAGATTTAGATTGGACGTCAGGGGAAAATTCTTTACAGAGAGAGTGGTGAGGTACTGGAACAGGCTGCCCAAAGAGGTTGTGGAAGCCCTGTCCCTGGAGGTGTTCAAGACCAGATTGGATGGGGTCCTGGGCAGCCTGGTCTGTATTAACTGGTCTAGTATTAAATGGGAAGGTTGGTGGCCCTGCATGTGGGGTTGGAGATTCATGATTCTTGAGGTCCCTTCCAACCCTGGCCGTTCTGTAATTCTGTGATTCTGTAACATTGAACTTTTGTATCAGATAAGCTTTTTATCTTCTCTTTAACTGGATCCTAACAAGATGATCCCTCTACTGATCCTCTCTCCTCTATAAAAAGATCATTTCTTGAAAAATGCTTGCCAGTGAGTGGACTGAACACCAGAAGTTAAGTTTTCAAATATTGAAGTGAATTAAAATCTCATCCAACAGCCTAATCAAGTAAAATATGCATACAGTCATAGCATATGCAGAAAGACTATATCTCATGTCCTTACAGAGGATTCAGCTGAGAAAGCTAGCACAGCCAAATGTTTCTGGCATTCTTACTGAAAATATTTTTGAAAACACTATGATCATTTGGTTTTTGGATGAATCATTGATGCAAAAACCCTCAAATTCCAGATGAATAAGATAGAAAACTGGTATCTAATTAGATTTGAAGTTTTGGATTTTCAGTGTGGTTATTTATTTATTTATTTTTCTGAAAAACAAATGTAGCATAAAATGTAAGTACTTTATTCATAATTCAGGAAAAGTGAAATACTGCCCAAACTTAACAATAGGTTGTTATTTGAAAATATTTCCTGAGTTAAACAGTAAGCTTGTAAATCACAGAATCACAGAATTGCCAGGGTTGGAAAGGACCTCAAGGATCATGAATCTCCAACCCCCCTGCCACATGCAGGGCCACCAACCTTCCCACCTAATGCTAGACCAGGCTGCCCAGAACCCCATCCAATCTGGTCTTGAAAACCTCCAGGGATGGGGCATCCACAACCTCTTTGGGCAGCCTGTTCCAGTACCTCACCACTCTCTCTGTAAAGAACTTCCCCCTGACGTCCAACCTAAATCTCCCTTCCCTCAGCTTAAAACCATTTCCCCTTGTCCTGCTGTCACTCATCCTTTCAAAGGGTTGATTCCCCTCCTCTTTGTAGGCTCCCTTTAGGTACTGAAAGGCTGCAATGAGGTCACCCCACAGCCTTCTTTTCTCCAGGCTGAACAAGCCCAGCTCCTTCAGCCTGTCCTCATAGGGGAGGTGCTCCAGTCCTCCAGTAAAACATTATGAACAGCTCCCACTAAAATAAGTGATTTGTCCAGCTGGTCCTGATCTATTGGACACACAAAGAATCCAGAAATCTGATTTAAAAAAAAAAAACAATCAGCAAGCATCATTATGTTTGATGTAAGGCATGTAAATGAAATATTAGAGTCTGTTCAGTATTAGGAAAAAAAAGCCTCTTGCTCTGTGTATTTTACATACCAGCAAAACTCTCTTTGTAAGATAATCATTTCAGTTGAAAGCTTTTGTTTAAGAAAGGACTATGAGACTTCGATATAGTGCAAAATAGTCTGTTTCATTTTAAAATTAAAAAAAAAAAAAGCAAAACAAAACAAAAACTCTAGAATTAGACTATTACATTTTATAAAACCATATCACAAAGGAAATAAAATCTTAAAAAATGAACTATACTCATTTAAACACACTTCAGGAAACAAAGGTTTAATGCATTAAAAAAAAAAAAAAGTACATTATGGGCACTTTAAATGTAGTCGTATTAGTTCTGAAGTGTTTATGTTGTCAGATAGAGACATGAGAAAGACAGTGATCAGCAATTTATTTTCAGAATTTATAAAATGTTGAGTAATTGAGTTGTTTTTTTAAATGCTGTAGAAAAAATACCCTGAAGGATAAACACCTCAGCTCTAGGAAAAGAAAATATTATGCACATAATCATGTTAGTAGAAAAGAGCAATTTATGTTCAAGCTTACTAAACTTGCAAAACCAGAAGAGATGATCTAAGGCAGGTTTAGAAGTCCTTTCTTATGTACATTCCACTTGCACTATTAATGAAAATATTTATCAAGCAAGGAATATTTATATATTATTAAAGAAAATATAATAAAGATCAATCACACATAAAGTAATGCAAGTTACTATTTGCTTTAAGCTACATATATGAATATTTTTCTGAATTAGGTTCATGAATCTAGATTTCTGTCTGTCCAAAGCAATGAGCACAATTAGGCAATCAGAATGATATGATTTTGCAATAATGATTACTTACATTATATCTGTTTATGTCTTTATGCAGTTGGAAATATGCAAAAATAACAAATGATGACTCTGGGCATGTAAGAAAATGAAAAGCCTATTAATCTTATCAGTCTAAAGCTGCAAGTTGAAATTCACAGACATAAGAGCTTCAATCTGTCATTATCATATAATAGAATGTCCTCTGTCAGCAATCTGTGTGTATGCATGGAGCATAATATAGCCAGGAAAAGAATCCTTGAATGAACAATCTGAAGGTAAAGATATAATCTATTAGTTTGGAGTGAAACAAGTACTTGGGGATTACTCAGTTTTCCCAGTGAAAACAAAACAAAACAAAGCAAAACAAAACAAAGCAAAACCAACAAACAAACAAAACCCACCAGAACAATTTTGTCATAACACTGTAATGCTAAGTATATAAATGTATGGAAAATACTGTAAATGTATGTACAATAAAATTATAATTATAATTATGTTTTGTATTTGTATTGTAAATTAAAGAGTCATCATCAAGGGACTGAAGCAGGTAATTAAACTGACTCATCTGCTTTCATCAAATTTGTAAAAGTACATAGTAAGTCATGCAGAAACATGAAGTTTGGGTATTCATTGTATTACATGGAAATTGTTATAGAGGTATTTCTTACAAAGACATATGTGGTACTATTTAGGTATGTAGGAGCCAATTATTTTTGTATTAGCGAAGTCCATTCAATTCAGTACTGTTAACCCAGATGACAGTCACTTTGCCTAGATACATATTGGGAACTAACCTATGCAAACCCTAAAACAATCAGGCTGAGTCTGACAGCTATTCAATATTTCTTTCACTCTGAAGAAATAAGTATTTATTTCAAAACCTTTTAGTACATATGAGTGTAGCAAAATGCATTTCCATTCATTTCACTTTGACATTTCACATTTTCTCTCTCTGGGTAGGTAGAAAGGGAACTGGCTTGAGAGAATGACAGGAAACGAACCCAAATGTTTGTTTTTGCACTTTCTTTGGGGAATAAAAAAAAAAAATGTGGACAGTTGATGCAAATCAGTGAAGATAAAGGGCCATAAATTTTACTTTGGCATGCTAAAAACAGGTCAATCAAGCATATGAAAAGTGTAAAAGCAGATAAAGAGTAAAGCATGCACACTTCATCATCTTGCACATTTATCTAATTTCACAAATAAACAAGTTTTTATGAGATATCAAAGTATAAGATTCAAAACACCGTGAATTGTGTTAATTTATTTTATTAAGAAATATTCTTTCTCTCAACCTATTTTTTTCCTATTTTCTTCTTAGAACATAGTAATACTCAAGATCTACAAGTTGCAGGGGATATATAATCAGGCACATACTGTGGATGAAGATGACATGTGAAAATCAGTACAAATTCCTATGAGTAAAATAAATCTGGTAGAGTGTGAGTGGAAATTACTTCCCACACAGGTATTGTACTGGCCTGCATAGTTATGTATATTCTTTTGCTTGCACTTTTACCCCCTAAGTATTTATAAAAAAGACTCAGTAGAAATAACTATTAGCTACATTCACAGGAACTCAGAGAATACATTAGCCTACTCTCAGCAGTCAAAGCTGTGTTTTCTACTTGTCAGAGTGATATCACAGAGTTCAAAAGATTCTGAGTTGTGTTAATAAATTATTACAAAGATAAGATATCTGATGCATACTTGAGTTTCCATCAAGAGCTGATGAGCCTAAATATAACATTATTATTGAAGTATTCAAATAACATTATATGATAAAAACATAACACAAAACAATATATTAAGGTAACTACCACATATTCTTGGAATAAAAATTCTATAATATCTAGGACTCAAAAATCTTAAAAAAAGAAAGAAAGAAAGAAAGAAAGAAAGAAAGAAAGAAAGAAAGAAAGAAAGAAAGAAAGAAAGAAAGAAAGGGATAAAAAAATTAGCTTTTTAGAAAAAGTTTTTTTTTTCTCTCTCTCTTCCTGAATGTAATATGTGCTAATCAGCAGTCCTGACAATTCTGTCATTCCAGAGCACAGTTGTCTGGCAAACATTTAAGAGAACAAAAATACAGGAAAAGAAAGCAGTGCATCTGGAAGTATTCTACCTTTATGCTATCTAGGTATAGCCCTTTCACTCACTTTGTAAGCTTTCTTTTTTGCAGGCTATGTTTGAACTCTGTTGGAGTTAAACTTCATTTAGTAACTATTTCTCCATTCAATTCATTTATTCAGATTTACATTATATTTTCAAAAGCATAAAACAAATTGATCTGCAAAATATAAACATAGCAATCCTCAGTGTGCAACCCAGAAATTATTCAGTGTTCTTTCTGTCAGCAGTCTCTAGCTCAGAGTTAGAAACCTTGTTCAGTAACTAAGACTTATACACCTAATTCTGAATTTGCAGCATTCATTGAAGAAGGATTTGAGATTAATGACTACATCCTAAGATAAATCATTTGAGTAAACCACATAGTTATAAAAATCTCATGTTTCCTATTCTTTTTTGTTCCCTTTGTGACCCAATATTTAATTAGATATATAGAGTGGACCAGCTTTAGCTGTATCCTAAGTCCTCCTATCAAGGAAATAGCAATTCATGTCTGTATCCCTGCTCCAAATCAGTATCAGACAGAATTTGACAATCTGTCTGCTACCTGAGAAGCTTAACGACCTGGCCATTGGGAACCGATAGTAAAAAATGTCTGGTCCCGGCCTGTCTCTCGTGTTATGTTTGATTTCATAGTCATGATCTAAGGAGACCCAAGTCACTAGATCCTACTGTTGAGATAAGCAGGAGAAAGCCTTCCTGAAAATGCCCCTGGGGCTAGGTGTGAGTTTGGGATTTATCAACTCACAGAAGCAGGAGGCAGGCAGTTCTGACATGCCCGCTGGCAGAAATTGTGTCCACATAGCATCACCACGGCAACTGCCGAGTAAGAGCAGAAGTGTGGGAGTTTCAAGGATTTTACCAGCAGTTGGATGCTGCTGAAAGAAAATGGAAATTAACAATCCATGTGAGTATGGTCATTTTTAAAGTGGGATTGAAGTGTTTCTGAAATTATCATCCTATTAACTCAAAACTGGGTTATAAGTTACACAAACAAAATTGCTTTTTTTGTTTGTTTTAAAGCATCATAAATATTTTTAAGAGTCTATATGCTTGATTATATATTCCTTTACAGCAGCTTCATGCCAAGGAAACTCCAGCTGAATAAAACTATTGTAACAGCAGATCAAGCTCTCCATATAATCTCTAGTTCACTTTTCAAAAAAGTTAAGAGAGATGTAGAGGTGGACTTAAAGATTAACAGATGTCAAATCTACAGGCTTTTGGTCCAAACAAGTCAGAATGCCCCTGTTCACTGAATATCAATATTACAAAGACTAAAGAGTCTGTCTGGATTTAGCAAAGCCTACAGCCTTGCATGTATTAGCTGTGAATGCATTCACAGCTACTCGAGACTGCCTGTGCTTTTAAAAACAAGTGCACTTTTAAGCATACAGATACTGTTTACTTTTCTAGAGCTGTGCTACATTTTTAACATATTGAAGGGATGAACTTCCAAGACAACAAGTCTCATCTATTCTTAAACATGTCCTCCAAAAAATGACTTCTCATAAATTCATGACTGTTTTCAACTATGTTGATAACAGTACCATGTCCCCAGAAGTTATTTCGGAGTCCTGACTGTGTGTAGAGCTAATTCCAGTGTCAGAGTCAGTGTCGTTTATGTCCAAATTAGTCACTCTATGAACAAAATCAGGAACTGCAGTGCTGTTACTGGAGATGCCACTGCCCTTAGGCAGCTCCTCGTTTGATGGAAGCCTCACTTCAATGTTGTCTTTAACATGTAGTAAATTAAATTCTTCTGTAAGAAGTTCATATTCTTTTTCCTTCTTTTGAAGCAGCGAGTCTCTGTAGGTAAGTTCTTTCTGAATGCAGCTCAGGTATGAATTGATTCTGAGACCATCTTTCATACTTTTTTCCAGCTCGTACTTTACACTGTCCAAATCTGAGTTTTCCAGCTGAGTGTTAGTAGCTCCTTCTGTATGAACAACATCTTCATTTTTTTCTGAGCATATACCATGTACCTCTTTTTCTATTTCAGCACACAGCTTCTCTATTAATTGTTTGTGATGTTTTAGTCTCTCTTCAACCTGTAAAATTCCCTCACTTTTGCTGAAATAATCATGCATCTCTTTTTGATCATCTGCCCTACTCCCTTGCTGCTCAGCCTCACTTGGGTTGATCATTAAATATGAGTCCTGCACGTAATTTTCTCCATCATTGGCAACGCGGTCTAAGTGGAATTTTGCTTCACATTTTTCGATTTCCATATCAAGTTCCTTCATTCTAAGGACTTGCTGATGAATGGTATGATCTTGAGATATGATTAAATGAATCAGTGTCTCCATATTATCTCTGTCTTGCTGAACACTGTCCTGTTTAAGTTTGGCGAGTTTCCGGAAAGTCTTTCTAACAATTTTCTTTTGCTTGTCAATTGGCAACATCTTCATGTAATTTGCTGGGCTGAGTTCCCACTGCTTTTCTATATTTTGTACTACCTTAGCTTCAGCTGTTTTCCACAATGGAAAAGAAAGGAAAGCATCGGACTTTACCAACACGAAGTGCAAATTGGGCTGCTCTTCTCCCCAGGCTTTCCAAAGTCTCAGAATCTTTGTCAAAGGAGGAAGGACTCGCTCAGAGCCTCTCCATTTTTCTACAATACAGTAATCACTAGGTTTTCCAAAGAGGACTTTTTTCTCCCCAAATGTTGCTTGATGTTCCTCAAGCAGAGCCTGAATCACTTCTGCACATGTTGTGCGCTTTGTCAGGCCACATACAATCTTCTCTTCTTGGCAAACCCACACCACAATCTCTCGTTCATTTGAAGCCATGTCTTTGCTGGGAGACCTAAGGGGGGGAAAAAAAAAAAAAAAAAAAAAAGGAGACAGACCAAATTTAAATTATTTTTAAATGGCAGAGACTTTAGAACACCACCAGTATTCTGATATAACCAATACACTGAAAAAATTCCCATATTCTTGTACAGTACAATATACTTGTTTAAATTACATTAAAAAATACTTTTGGAATTAGTAACAGAAAAACACAGCAATTTCAACTACTGCTCTAACGTTACTACTTGTCCAGCTAACTGTTAATTCCCACAGAAATGTGGCGTCTATTTTTTGTGGACTTAACAAGTGTTCATTAATAATAAGCAAGAAAATTTCCAAGCTATCCTAAGGTAACATAACTTTCAGATCTGCATATCTGTTCTAATCAAATAAATATTCTGTAATCTCTTATTATCATCCAAGCTTCTAAAGGGAAGAATCTTGCTTCTAACTTCACAGCAAAACAGGGTTGAAAATGAGAAAAAGATAATAGAACATTATTTTAAAAGAGTTTGATGGTAAAGACAGAACTATCACTCAGGCATGTTGACTGCACTCCACACCTTGATGTCATTCGCAAACTTGCTGAGGGTGCACTAGATCCCACTGTTGATGTCACTGATGAAGATATTAACATCAGTTCCAGTCCTGACTCCTGAGGGACACCACTTGTCACTGATCTCCACCCACACAGCGTGCATTGACCACTGCTCCTTGGCTATGATCTTACAACCAGTTCATCATCCACTGAATAGTCCACCCATCAAGTTCATGTATTTCCAATTTGGAAAGAAGGATGTTATGGGAGACCATGTCAAAGACCTTACTAAAGTCCAGATAGATGTTGTGAGTGGCTCTTCCCTCGTCCACTGGTGCAGCTGCATGATCATAGAAGGTCAGGCAAGACTTGGTGATATAGTAAATGTATATAAGTAACAAAATTTCTTTATTTCATATATTTTTTATTAAAACATAAAAAAAGAGGTCAACAAAAACATAAAACTAGTGGGCTATTAGACCTTTTCTTTTTTAAAGTTAATGCATCAATATCTAGTTCACAGGAAGTGGTTGCAGTTCATAGTGGGCTCTCAAGTTGCTCATCAGAGGTTTTTGATGAACTTTTACTCTTCTGATGCTTCAGCCTTGAAAATAGTTGTTCTGGAGTGTATACATTATCAAAAAGTGATGACATTAATTGTGATTGTGAAGCAAGGAATATTTTTCTCTGGTATGACAGGTCTAGTAGATAGATCAATGTCCAGGATTTTCCTATCCTCTAGCCTCCACATACTTGTTTGGAATTGGTGATTAGGCCTCTTGCCTAAAATGATAAAAATAACAAGTTCTCTGAGGCAATGCACATTTCTTTGGATTTTCTGGTATCACTTTCAGTTCTGTTGAATAAATGAGGTTTAATCCAGTCTGACAAGGAAGTCTGAAAATGATAATGGCAATGTCCATGGTATTCTAAGGATTCAATACCACACTTTTTTTTTTTTTTTTTTCTATCTAGAACTACTTATTTATAGGACATTTCTAGTTGATTTTTCTTTTTTGAGATTTACTAGGAATGGAGTTTTACTTAGGTTAATAAGATTAATAGGTTATAACCTATAATTATTAAAGCAATATAACTTATTTCATTTTTCTTAAGGATTATACAACAGAGGAGAAAAACTACAGTCCATTAAAGTGAACTATGATTGACTCAACTATAGGTGCCACTCTGACCAGAGGGCAATAACCCTCAAGAGACAGGAGACTGCAAATGAAAACTGAAAAAACCTACCAGAGCGATTTTATTAGTATTGTCATACAGGAGAACTCTGTCAAACTGTGTTGCTTCAAGTCTTAGAATATTCTTCTGTAAAACCTGTGTTTTGTTAGATAGCTCTGAATGATAATTTCATTTTCTCATTTCAATAATTCCTTCTTACTCCAGGATTTTACTGCAATTATTTTTTAAAACTAGTATTCAGAAGAAAAATGCATTTTTCCTAGACTATTTAAGAAAATATGAAAGAATTTATGGCAGACATAGAAAATGGCAAAATGAATTGTCAAAAATAGTGTCTCAAACAGTGTTTCCTACTACTATACAAGTAACTGACATAAAAATAAAAGTATACTACCAGTCACTGAATTTCAGCTTGAAAAAGTACTGACAGAAAAATTAAAAAATGCAACAGTGTTAAAAAATTCAGAAATATTAGGCTGGAATATTGAGGCAGTAAGTTCAGAACATGCTTTCCCTGTTGCTTTTCATAATCAAAAAATACATTTTAGGCTATGAACATCATATTGTTTTTTTACCATTCTTCTGAGAGTCTTAATACAATCCGTTCCTGCATGGAAATTCTTCCTATTTTTTCTCATTCTCCTTTTTCACTGATTGAAATATTGTCTCTTTCTTGGTATTTTCAGCGTGTAAAAGATTATTTGAGTTACACAGAAGTTTATTTTCTCTTTTCCTTCTGGTTCATTTAAAGTTTGTCTGTGAAGACATTTTCTCTCTGTGATACTAGTGCATTTGTGTACTGATAAATACTTATGTTATACACATTTTTGAGATGGACTTGTTGCTGACTTCAGCAGGTGTTCAGCATACTTCTGATGGAAAGATATCATGTATTGAAAAGCAATTTCTACAAGATCTCTGCAAACTTTACCCAAATACAGATACTAAATACATAGCATTTAGATTGTTGTTTTCAATAATTTTCTAGCTGCTCATCCTCCTCCCCCCATCCACAATATTTTTTCAGTTACAGTGCACTTGGCCAGCCAGACTCTACACTGAGCTTTCTTTGGAAGGATTTTTCTTTAGTTGTTCATAGACAAATATACATATTTACATATTTAAAATACTGAAGTCTATAACTAATAGTAGCTACAACAATGGAAAATTTATCCACATACTGGTGCACAGAAGTAGCTTATACATACGGATATATACTTCTCTATGTGTGCATATAGAACTATGTAACTATACTCTCACCTTTTGCAGGAAAAAAAATCTGAACATTATTTTAATTGTAGGATCAAAATAGGTCTGTAAAGTGCAAATTCTGTCATTATTTTTTCCATGTTTGTCACAACATATATTATCCTCATTTTTATTCAGCAGCGTTACTATATTTTTAATTATGCTTTTTAATCTAAAATTAACTAATGTGTCATTTACACTCATACAGTACTATGAAATTCTAATATCTTGAAAAAAATCAAAGGTGTTCTTTATTATCTTCCACTATAAAGTAGTAAACAGATGTGGCACACCATGGTCCTTTTAAGTAAAATTAATTCTGTAATTCTTTAATCGACACAACCCAATTTATGCCCCCCCCCCCCACCCCCCAAAATGAAACTTCAGCTTGTCTGTCACAGCATAACAATCATGAAAGAGTTGTTTTAGGATGCAAGAAGATGCTAGTAGTAGGAATCATCTTTTATTGAGTATGCTTTCCTTATAGAAAATGGAGGGCAGATTCTGCATATATTAAGTACATTTCATCTCATTTAGATGTCCAGAAGTCAGTAGTCAGTATAAATTCGCTATCAAAGCTCCTCCTTGTCATGAAGGAAGAGGAGACCTCCACATTCTAAACCATCTATGATCTTTGGTATGAAACTTCAAATGAAACTGTTTCTTTCTTTTGTTAACTACAAGAGATCTATGTGATCACCTTTAACTAAATACCTCATTTTCAGGCAGCTAAATACATGTGAAAGTAATCCAATCACATTATGGTTCATTATTCAAGAGAAATGTAACAGGACTGTAAGATTATTCTTTTTTTCCCCTGAAATTTAATATTAAAAATAACAATATACAGCAATGAGATCTGCTTTTAGAGGGTCATTTAAATAAAGAGGAAAGCTTATCTTTTTTTTTCCTTTTTTTCTTTTTTTCTTTTTTTTTTTCCCCATCAGAGTCACTTATTGCACGGAAACAAGTGAGAATTTAAACGTATATTCAGGCCTACGGGAAGAAAAGTAATACATATAGACAAAACAAAAACACATACTTATGTTGCACAGAGTCAAAATATTAAATAACTTCGGCACTTTTGATATTCACTAAAGAGATGACTGGCATAAAAGAACCACACATAACAAAAATGTAATTCGTTGCCTTCTTGGAAATGTTAGACCCCTCATATATGGAATATATAGCTTTACAAGCAGTCAAGACAATCAAATAAATAATTTCCTCCTTTTAGAATTATACCCTTATGCCTACATACTCATTTGTCCTTACTAATTTCAATAAATTTTATGTTGGGTCTAGATTGGTTATGCATTATATTGATAAAAGCTTAATACACTGTTTCTAAAATATAATTGACATTAAAATATTTTGGACTTCTTTTTAATGAGAAAAATTAACCCACAGATAAAATTATTCTCTTCCTTCACTACAATAAATTCTTTGCATACTTTCACATCAAAATAAAATGGAATTCCTTTCAGAATAGTTCTATTTTTTATCTACTTGTCCCAAGGAACTAAACTAACTGAGTAACTTAAAAGTATCTAGGTAATGGCTAGAAAATTCAAAGCCAATACATTTTTATGAGCCCCTTACTAGAACTACTGCTTAATGCTTCAATAATTTTAAACCAATATGACAAATTTCCTAGACAAAATTTTTTTTCTTAGTAAAATTTGATCATGGTCATGATCAAAAATGGTACTAGGTGGATTCTCTCAGTCACAGAAATCACTTACATGGAATAAAAATCTGCAGGTGAGCGCAAGTTACACACAAAACAACATGTTAATTCTTTGCTGGAAAATGCATAAAATTGGTAATAATGTATAAATTTACTAGCAAAGATTTCATTCTGGAAAGTTGTGTGAAATAGCCTAGTTTTATTTTTTCACCTGTTTATTAGTGCAATCATATTTTATAATCTTTATTTTCAGCTATGAAAGAGCTTTTACCTATTATGTGTGAATTTAAGTACTGTTAATCAGATGCCATGATGCTGTATCTGTCAGAAAGTACAAAGGCTTGTAGGTTGGGATATTATTACACTCAGTGTCATAGTGCCACCTTTTTTTCTCTCACCATTGCATCAGCAAGTGTCACATAGACTCTAATTCTCTGTGGCAGAAATACAGTTGCAAGTATTTGATAAATGATGAAAAAAACTAATTTAGCCTGTTTTAGTTTTAAAAATGAATCTGATTTTGTACTTCTGAGATTTTTTCTTCTTGTTATTTTTTTTCTTTTTGATGCTATGCTTCTATGAATACATTTCAACATACATGACACCCAAAAAGCTAAACAACACAACACAGCTATAATTTGGCAATGCAAAAACAAACAACAACAAACCAACAGAACTGTAGCTTATGAACAGTCTCCTACAAACAATATAAACCACCTACACAGTGAACCTGCACATACAGTCTAACCTGCAGCAAATCAGATGATAATTTATCACTGATTTATCACTGCTCTGACAGGGTCCTCAGATGGCTTGAGCTCTCTGGTATTTATGCATCTGTCAGGACTTCTACAGAGTATGACTTAGACACTTCTGTGAAACAAAACTCTACATTTAGTCATGATACCACTTAGAACAATTCACTTTTTCATTGGGCAAATCAAAAGCAACTATGTAACAGAAGATAAATAATAATCTTAAGAAACAACTCTCTTGCTGTCTACCAGGTATTTAAAGTTGAGTCTTTGCGTAAAGCCTCAGTACCTGCCATCTCACTGCTTTTCTGGAGTCCAGAAAGATTTGTAGAGCTCTCTAAAAAGCAGGAAGTGCCAGTGTTAGACAGGCCCAGGCAGGGCAATTCTGCCACCTCTCGCAGCAGGCTCTCCCTTCCCCCTCTCTAGCTGCCTGCTTCTAGCTCTTTGTCAAAGACCTTCTGTGTCTTATCTGTTGCCTGCCACGTTGGACAGTGTGGATCTTTTGGCCAAGCAGGCTCAGTCACCAAGACACTTGCTCTCTTTCTAAAAGGACACGACACAATGGTGTAAAATATCCTGAGAAAACAAGAGACATTGGCCACAAGAGCATTTAATAACCTGATGTTTCAAAGAGCCTTTGAGTATGCTGCTGAGGCAACATATTTGCCCATCTGGATTCTGACAAGTGTGCTATGGTCTTCTCTTTTCTTGGCACCCTTAGGTGCTTCCTCAGAGCACAAGGAGGCAGAGAGTACATGCCTTATTTGGGCACTTGCTAATAAAGTTTTTTTTATCTCTGTGACTCAGATCTAAGCCATAACTACAAAAAAGTATGATAGCTCTTAATTATATTTACTTGTTGGAAGAAGAAGAGGCCAATATTATCTACACAACTCTGATACAAACAACCTGCACGGGACACATGCTATACTTGTCATCTCAGAGCTTCTCATAACATTTATGTGTGCAGGTATATAAGAACTAAGTAATTTATCAGCCTCTACATGACGTTTAGAAGTGACAATGAAATTGCTCTTCTTATTCTTTATCAAAATCTCAATAGATTACTATATATGTATATATGTAGAAAACATATATGAAGCAATGGACAATAATTCTGAATATATGTTTATCTATTTAGGCTATGTTGTATATGTGACAAATAAATATATTGGTGCCATGTATTGCATCACTTCCTTACTTATAGCTCTAACTTAATTTGATCAATAAGGATTTTTAACAAAGTGATTTTAAATACTGAGTCAATTGAGAATAGGCAGGCCTATGTGGAAACTGAGGTCAGAATTTCAATCTTTGGGAAACAAATGAAAGCAATGGAAAACAAACACTGAAAGGTCACACAAATTTTATTCAGACCATCCAAATTTAGTCCACCTTTTTGCTCAGCTTTCTATCACCTTCTGAAGAGTTATTCAGAAAGAAATAAAGGCCAAACCCTACACTCAGTATACCTCTCATCTAAGTAACTTGTTACATGCTTCTGATTTTCCTAAGAGCAGCAAGGAGGAAGTATCTCCTCTCACCACGCAGGGAAGCTGGAATTACTCCAAAGCCTTAGGGATTCAAGACAGCCTATTAACTAACAACACTGCCATTCCCCTTCACTGATTCATAAATATATATATATATATATATATATTTCAGAAATATTAATTTAATGTTGCACAGTTATATCCATTTCATGTAGGGGATAAAAATTTCTAGTATGAGGTGCCAGAATCTTGCTCCTTCTTCTCTTTTGCACGACACTAATGCAATGGCAGTATCTAGTTAAAAGGTATATTGGCAAGGGGCTCTTTAACAATGATAAAAATAGTTAGAAAAACTCATTATAGGTAGTTAGTGTAATTCTGATACTACAGGAATGCTCGGAAAGAACACGACAGAACTTGTGAAAGCAAAGTAATTATTTCAAAATAGATTACTTAAATTTCTCTTTACCATCTGTTTCTGTATCTATTAATGCTGTTTTATGATATAGCTTACTCCTTTACAGAAATGCACATAGGCATTTAATAAAAACAAAAGAGGAAATTAGGTATCTAGATATTCATGTGACTTTTTTCAAACGTATGCATATACATGATAGTTTGGATGCTCTAATCTTAATATTTCAGATATTTGAAACAAGAAAAATGATTTAAATAAAGGCTATTCAAACCAGCTTTGTACCACATACTTCTCTCACTACTAGTTTTTGTGCATTTTGGAATTCCTTTTTAAATGTGTAAATTTTTAACTCAGTCAGGTTTCCAGAGTCAGGAAGCCTTTATGAAACACTGTAATTAGCAACAGCTGCTGAGAATTATGTTCTATCAAAATTATCATTTTTTCAATTAAAACTATAACTATTTCCTTACTCCCTTCTTCAGAGGAATGTTATCACCTCATTTTGCTTTTGTACAAAATTACACGCATTATAATTCATCAATGATCTACAGTAGAAATTTCTGCTCATCCGAACATTTTACACTATATTAGTGCTGTATGACAGTTTTCAGTTAAGTAACTGAATTTGTATGAGATAGTACTGTTCTGTTATAGCTAGATAACAAAAAAATTTATGATAGTTTAAAATACAAAGTTCTTCAACTTAATTGTCTTATTGTAAGTAAGTCATTCACAAGAGAATTCTTGATGAATTTAAGCCTCAAATTTTGGAAAATCTCATGAGAAACTGTTCTTCCTTCTAATAACTGCAGTGCTTGGGACATAGGCATCTAAATGGAGACCAATATTTGAGAAAAATTAAAGGAAGAGAAAAAAAACACATCAACTCATACTGCCTAAAACTTATATAAAAGAAATAAAAGCATCCCACAAAAAGGACTGAAAATAATAACTACCACTCATCAGATAAGTGGGTGGATAGTTGTATTTATGTTACAGAAAAGCATGAGCCAAGGCATTACACTAAATCAGAATGTTACATAAAAAAAAAAAAAAAAAAAAAAAGAAAGACATTCCAAGAGGAATTATCCACCTTGCAAAAGTTACAGCAGATGATATTGTGGGAGAAGAAAAGGTTTAATAATGACACAGTAACTCCAGTAACTCTGACAGATAATACTTTGCAAAATCTCCTTTGCAAATTCCAAAGGCAGATTTTCATCAGAGTTAACCAAAAGCTCTCTATACTTCCTTTTACTTATTAGCTCTGCCCCTTACCATGTTTACTTTGCAATGACTTAAACTAGAGTCAAGTGCAATGGCTGCAGTCTCCATTCAAATGAAGACTTCATCTGCCGCTGTCTTTTTCTTCAGTCTTACTTCTGAAAGCATTTCTCTCCCCGAGGGTACACATTCCTATAAACTATGCTTTAAATTTCCTTCCTGTCAGACAAATCATCCTTTCTGTATTATATATTCAAAGTCATAAGACTGGTAAGTGGATATTATTCAAAAAATGCTTGGAATTTCAGTGAGTAACTTTCCTTGTACACAAACTGTCACAGCAGGTAATGCGCTTATCGTATTGGGTCCGTATTTGTGATGGTCTGACACAGTGGAGGCTTGAAAACAGAACAGAGCTAGTTGTATACCAAAATATTTTCCAAGATGAACAACAATAGTATTAACAATTTGCTTTACTGAGAAAACATGCTTTAATGTGTCTATTGCAATGCTACTGAGGAAACAGGTGTCATACAGGAATGGCAGATCCACGAGGAGCTCCATAGCCAAAACAAACACTGACAGATATCCAGTGGAAACCATTTGTTACCCCATGATGGGGGGAACAGGAAGTCAAGCATTTTCAAATTCCTCAATGTTAGTAAACAACATTGCAAACTTTAGGAACACCAATACAGTAAATGTTGTATTTTGATTTTCAGCAGTGGGTAGTTTTTACTACTTGATAAATGAAGATGCTAGGTGTTTTTTTTAGCTACCATGAAAATTTTGCTATATTGCCAAAATGACTCTCTGTATATATCAAGTTTACGTGTTTGTGTATACTGAAGCACTGGTTATACTATGGAAGCTTTAAGAAGCTCCTATTAAAAATGTGCAGAATGTGTCTAAAATTTGCAGAAGAACAAGAAATATGTATAGTTAATTTAAAACAAAAGCTTCAAGATGACAAAGTTAAGAGCTGCTATTACAGTAGAAATTTAGATTATCTAACTTCTCCCATTAGAATTTTTTTAAACCGTCTTTTAGAATCACCTTGGCTGTTTATAAGCTTTTGACATTAAAAGAAATGAGGGGAATTCCAGGAGCTGTAGGCACTAGTTTTGTTATTGTTGTTTTATGAAATTGTGTTCAGCTCTCATTGAAAAGCTAATGTATACTATATCCCCCCCCCTGGGGTTTGTTGACATCTTTCTCAGTGAAGAAATAAACAAAGCATTCTGAGGCTGGGCTTGGACTGCCAGAACAAGAACAAAGTGCACTACACACAGACCAGTGATAATGAAGTAAGTTGAATAAAGGAACAAGATGCAGACAAGTAAATGATAAGATTTCACGCCGCCTTTCTGATACTCCCAGGGCTAAAGGAGACTGTAATGGTTACCATCTTATGAACCCTTAAACACAGAGTACGGCTCAAACAATTTCGCTCTCAGTGGCACCATGTGGGAACATATGCTAACCTTATTCACAGTGAAAGAAAACAAAGTCCAGATGGACTTGTTTTATTTTCACCAATTCCTCAAGATGAACAGAGCCTCAGCAAAGAAACTCTTCTGTTCCTTACAGTCTTCTCTTTAAAGATAACGATTTTAATTACTTCTGTGGCTGCTCAGCAGCAGCCTATGGTGAATTTCAGAGCATGGACATTGTGCCCATGATTTTGAAAAGAAACATCATATGAATCAGCATTTTTTTATTGATTGATTTTTTAACACCTTAAGCCCATCTCTAAAATACACAAAAATGCTTACAACTATTTGAGACAAATGATAATCCTAAATACTATTTTACTGCAAAGTACAGTTTTTTAGGTTAGCAACTGCAAAACTTAGAATTTCATGAAGTGGTAGGTAATCTGATGACTACCTGTGAAATGTATATATATATATATATATATACACATATATTTGAGCATTGATCTTTGAGTTAAGTCATATGGTGTCAGGTGATAATGGGTGTCAGTGCAAAGATTGCTGAGTATGTCAAGTAGCATGGTATGTGGGCTTTAGTAATGCCTCTTCTGCAACAGCAAGCCTATGGATCTGCTCAACCATCTTATCAAACATCATGTTTGGTTATTTAAAATCTAAACTATTGTGTATTATAAAATTATAGGACCCATATATATATATATATATTTTTTTCCCCAGAAAAACCCAAAGTCCAATCATATCAGCAGCCAGAAATCTGATATTTCCTATGTTTGCTTTCTTAACTTTGCAACATCTAATAATCTTTAAAACAATTTATGTATATATACACACATAGCTTACTCTGAAAGCAATGCTTCCTATTTATTTCCATGGAAACTACAAGAGATACAAAGAACATAATAACACTATTTGATAGAGCAAATTCTCAGCTAAAAAACACTATTTTTCAACACTATCACCACCATTTTCACCAGCAATGTACAAGAGCCTACATGCTTCACTTGTAAAAATCTGCACCAATGGAGGCAACTGCTGTTGTGGTGGTTGGATAATGTTACACACTCAGTCCATTTTTCATTGATCCCAATAGATGGAAGTCAGAAGGCATCAATACAGAGGGTGTGGTAGGACAGTCTAGCCAAGATTGGTGATGTGCTCTATTGTCTTCAAACTGATATGGCGCCTGACATTCTCTTGCTTCAAGGGAAAGCTTGTCTTCTTTTCTGGCCTCACTCTGTAAGCCTGAGCCTTCAGTTTTGTCAGAGTTGTGATGCAGTGGTCAGAATTGATAGTTTGTTAGGGTTCCATGAAAAGCAAAAATTTCCTATTCCAAATCCAAATCCAGAAGTTTCCTACACCAAAGGACAGTGCACATCCTTTTACCACTGAGAGATGCATCTTCAATTTTTTCTTCAATGGACAATTCATGTCACTACTCCATGGACTGCTGTTTTAATTCTGGCTCATAGTGGCGGTACCACATCTTTGCACCAGTAATAATGTAATTCAGGAAATTGTCACCTTCAGCCTTGTATAGTTCAATAGGTCCTGACAAACTAGCACATGGTGTTCTTTTGTTCTTTTGTGAGCATTCATGTAACCCACCTGATGCAAACTTTGTCATATTCCAATTCTGCCACCATTGTTTCCGATGCATTGTAGCTGATATTTAGCTGTGTATATTGTTCCCTGGTCATACTCCACCAATTCATACGGATGAGCTGATCAAGACACTCTTTGTTTTGTAGAGTGACAGCAGTACACAGCTATCCAAAATGTGGCTTGTCTTTCATGTCACTATCAGAACAGATGAAATGCATCACCCAATGTCTCAGTGTGCTCACATCCACTATTTGATCTCCATAAACATTCAGCAAGAGTCAATGAATGCCAGTGAGTGCAGTTTTTTCTGCATGGAGGAATTCAATTACACAACTTTGCTTCATATGCACCTTCATGTCAGATGCCACTTTGTCAGATTGCCCCGCTGCTGCCATCTGTTGCACAGCAACAAAATGTAATGGAATATTGGTGGGAAGATTCAACCTCTGCAGTCATACCACCATCTGACTCTGACATTGTGGGACAACATAATAATATAGAAGGAACTACTTTTGGAGCAGCCATCATAATATATCTTGCTCCATCTATCTATCTATTGTATATACAGGCATATATTTACAGTTTGCCAGGAATAAGAATGGGGTTCAATTTTCTTTTGTATTAATTGCAATATATTTTACAGACTTTAAACCCTTTTGAAATTATACCGTATGGTTTTCTCCTTTTGGCTTGATTTCATTAAAGTGTACTGAAAATGTTCCCTCAAAAGGAATTCTATCAGAAATTCATTTACAATCAGCTTTTGTTTTTTTTTTTTTCCAAATTTATTTCTTGAGTTTTTTGAAAGTTAATTTGATTACAAATGTGTTCCATTACTTACAGTATTTGAATGGATGAAAGGTAAAAAGATGAGCTGACAAAGTCGGCTCAATATTAGAAAAGGTGAATTCAGTACGAGGTTCATAATTATACTAACAAGAAGAGTGGACTTGGATTTTTGAAAAGAAATCTGTAGCATTTTAGTTCCCATTAACAATCTGGTAGGTTTTGCAGCTTATGTTTTCAAGTAATTTTCAAAATTACCTATATTGAATGCTTCAATATGTAGCCCCAGGGAAGGGCTGACAGGGTCTCTGAAAAAGCTCCCCATCCTCCCTGAAGAAGCTACTGAACAAATAAATTGTTAACCTTAGTAGCTGCCCTAGTGATGGATATGCTAAAGATGGCAAAGGGGCTTGCAAAACTAGTTCTAGACAGTTGAGCAAGAGATGGGAAAGGCAAAGAGGGAGGAACTGCTGTCTGGAAGCAAGGTCAATGCTAGATCATAAAGATCAAGAGGAAATTGTCTGCTCTAATGTAAAGAATAAAGAGTAGGTAAAGAATACCAACGAATGGTGTCTGATAGCACACAAACCATTTTAGCAGTGAGAAGATAAAGGAAGTTGACTCCAATGTAAGAATGTCCCATGATTCAGATGAAAAAGCCATGTAAATCCTAAAATATTTAACTGGTCATGATGTAAGCCTGAAGTTTCTTCCAGAACCTCAGGAAACTGAAATGATGAGTACAAGAAAATCTTTTTTTTTTTTTTTTCCTAAACTGCTTTACAAACTTTTGTCATAAGTTCAATTTTTCTTTTCCTTAGTTAAATTTAAGAAAAACTCATTTATGAGTCCTCACATAAATATTCTCTGGTATCCAGATGGGTCCACTTCACTCTAAATCACATAAGATGAATTAGGTCATAAAGATAAGGGCCTTGTTAAGTTGATTGAGATAACCCACCTGAAAGTGACCAAACACTTTAATAAGAAAACATTCAAAAAGTTCATGCAGCTGAAAAGATGTCACACACAGAACTATCTGTGGCCAAAGACTATGGCAGATCCAAGAAATTATGGGGCTAGTTTTGCAAGATGTTTCTGTGGCAGAATAGTCATTATCCCAAAAAGTCTATGACACCAAAAAGACACCGCAAAGTATATGTTGCCTTCAACTCATGGAAAGTCAAACTGAGTCAACATTCAAATTAATCTGATGTTTCTTTATTTCACATATCCAAACATCTTGGCAGCTTGGGATTTTTTCAACACATGACCAATGTAGATGACTTTATAGCTTGAAGTGGACAAGTTTAGTTCTGACTGTCCATGGCAGAAGCTGAATGGATACAACAGTGATAGATAACTGAAGGCATACTTCCTTCTGCCATGAAAACAACTCTGTGATTTTTGGAGAAATATACACGAACAGAATTCTTACATGGCATGCTCACATTCTATTTGTCACTTCTGACTTTAAAAGAACTCTTGTAGGCATCAAGTTTTGTAATATGTTGATGCACAAATGTGCAAATATGCAATCTGCAGAAATGTCTTTCTGTAGATATTACTTATAATGATGGGATAGACAATATATTTTATTGATCTTTAGATGCAGTTGATACAGGTTAATCCAGTAATAAGGTGTATGACAGTATATTTTTTTAGCTATAGATATGAATTACACGATCACATACAGCATGAACTACCATATACGCATTTATATACTAAATATGGGCCTGCCATGCATAAACACTTTCATGAAAAGATATATGCTCAATATGTACTCAAACTTTTGGAAGCACTGTTAAGTTTTCCATGCTACTTAGTTCAACCAAGACAAATTCAATTCAGCATAGCCACAGCAAGGTGCCTTCTCTTCCTTATATTGGCCTCCATCTCAATGAATGCATGACAGTACTCCAGTTTTGCCAGTCATAGAAAGCACTGAGGCTTTGCGGACACTTTCACATGCTTTCCCTGCTGCTGAAATTCATAATCCCCTCTTGGGCACCGAGACTTCCACAAAAAGTGCCATGGAAGAGTTTAACTCCTAACAGGATTTGTTGACACCGCAAGGTCAGGAAAAGCTTACATAAAATAGGCAGAAGCATAAAGAAAAGGGCAGGACTTAAGTATTTACTGTTAGTACTGTTAGACGTTTACTGCATAACACATTGTAATATTAATTAGAATGACAATCAAGAGCCTGATCCCCTTCTCCCTTCAACACAAATCTTTGTATTTGAGTCACTGTAAGTAATTTGCGCAAACTGAGACAAAATTGAACAGTGTCAAAAGGAAATACTGAGAGAATTTCAGTTTAGAAAAGTTGACAGAATTTCCCTCACAAATACATATTGAAGCTGCCAGAGAGGGTATCTCACAGGTGCGTTCTGGTCATTGGGGAACCTGACTGCACCTTGTGTGCTCTGGACAATATCGCTGGATATGAATTCATAGCTCAGAAAGATGAAAGGCTGTTTTTTTCTTAATTGTCGAAGAGTGTGAGGGAGTTACATAACTAGAGTTTTCCAGACTGGTGTGAGACATGATGATAGTACACGTGACTGGAAAATGCTGCCAATCAAAATGTTACTAGTGTCGGTTTTAATAATAATATTGTAATAGACATCAGAAGATTTAATGCTAGTCTTAGGTGAATACAATGAGATCTAAGTATCAAAGCATCTGTCATAAATCTTACCTTTATTACTTACTATTGTTCAGTATCTGTCTATTCTAACCTTTTGTCCTATGTATGATACTACCATTTGCAAAAGATAGCTTTAACTTAATTTTTTACTATGCCTTCTATCACTAGATATTCATTTGCTTCATAAACTGACACATTACTTAATTTATCTTCTCATTCTCTCCTAGGGAGAGAAGGGTCCAAAACTCAGAAAGAGTTAAGCCGAACTATTCATTTTAGCTCCCAGTCCAGTTAACTGAACTGATATCTATAGAGATGTCCAAAGCATGATATCCCTAAGCTTCCTCTGCTCAGCTCTTGTGCAAAACATATTACAGGGTATGGAATTATAAAATGAGGAACATGCAGTGAGTAACCACTTCTGTAAGCTGTGGTTGATGTGACTTGCCCAGAATCACATAGGAATTCTGTGGCAGGAGTAAGTAATAGCATCTCTGCTATTAGGATGGGTTCTCCCTTAATCATATATTACCCACCTGTAATTCACCTCTCTATTTACTATTCCCTTTTTAATTACTGAAACAAATGGTGTAAAAGACAATTAAATAGATGTGCTATGAGGTCTGCGCACGCTCCATGAAGTCTTTTCCTTTGAAAGTGATTGGGGTGGAGCTCAGCTCATCTCACTTTAGCAATGTAAAATGTAGATGTGTAGTCAAAGACAATTTTCTGACCTTCCTCTTTAATCAGTGGCATAAGATAGGCACCTCCAAAGGGATGATTAATCCTGCACTAAAATAGATGTCTGAATGAACTGCCCTCTGGAAGTGTATGCATCTAAAATATACATTAACTACAAAGAGTACTGAGATTAATAGATGCGCAAACGTTCAGTGGCTGAAGTTGACTAAGTTGAAATTCACCTTTTTGCTTTACTGTGCACTTGAATCTAATGGACTGTCTGAGTGTCAGTAAACAGTAAGTACTGTGACCATCCACATGTATGCAGTGACAACATCTTGTTCAACATCTTCATCAATGACCTTGATGAGGGGATAGTGGCCACCCTCAGCAAGTTTGCTGATGATACGAAGTTGGGAGGATTGGCTGACACACCCGAAGGCTGTGCTGCCATTCAGCAAGACCTGGACAGGCTGGAGAGCTGGGCAGTAAGAAACCAGATGAGGTTTAACAAAAGCAAGTGTAGAGTTTTGCACCTAGGGAGGAATAATTGCATGCACCAGTACAGGTTGGGGGATGACCTGCTGGAGAGGAGCTCTGCAGAGAGGGACCTGGGTGTCCTGGTGGACAACAGGTTGGCCAGGAGCCAGCAGTGTGCCCTTGTGGCCAAAAAGGCCAATGGCATTCTGGGGTGCATTAAAAAGAGCGTGGCCAGCAGGTCGAGGGAGGTGATCCTCCCCCTCTACTCTGCCCTGGTGAGGCCTCATCTGGAGTACTGTGTCCAGTTCTGGGCTCCTCAGTACAAAAAAGACAGGGATCTCTTGGAAAGAGTCCAGCGGAGAGCCACAAAGATGGTGAAGGGCCTGGAGCATCTTCCCTATGAAGAAAGGCTAAGTGATCTGGGTCTGTTTAGCCTTGAGAAGAGAAGACTGAGAGGGGACCTGATCCAGGTCTATAAATATCTGAGGTGTGGGGGGCAGAGTGGCGAGGCCAGACTCTTTTCAGCAGTGTGTGGAGACAGGACAAGGGGAAATGGCCAGAAGCTGGAGCATAGGAAGTTCCGCACCAATGTGCGCAAGAACTTCTTTACGGTGAGGGTGACGGAGCACTGGAACAGGCTGCCCAGGGAGGTTGTGGAGTCTCCTTCTCTGGAGATATTCAAGACCTGCCTGGATGCCTACCTGTGCGACCTGGTGTAGGGAACCTGCTTTGGCAGGGGGGTTGGACTCGATGATCTCTGGAGGTCCCTTCCGTCCCATACGATTCTGTGATTCTGTGTGATTCTGTGATTCTGTGACAAGCTCGCACTTCCAAAAATAACTCACATCTTTGACTGATACATCCAATAGTCTTCGTGAGTAAACAAATGTGTTTAGTTATCTACCAAGACCTTAAAGCACAAAAACTCGAGAAAAATGCAGGAAAGTCAATAGCAAATCTAATTTTTTTTGTTAGGAGATTGGATATGTTAAAACAGGATACTGACAGCGAAGTGGCCCTGAGAGATACAGACAATAATCAAGTTGAACAAGTACACTTAGTGCTTTAGCAGTCAGTACAGAAGAAGTCTGTCAACAGGTAATGTCCAAGTGAAACAACATTTTAGCAAACCAATTTGCCGCTTTTAAAGCCAACAGAAACAAGAGCAGCTGAAAATTTCACTGAGATGACACTAATGGACTAACCCATTCCAGGTAGATACAGCACAGATTTTTTTTTTTTTTTTTTTTTTTTTTTAATTCCTGTATTCTGAACTGATCCATATTCTCCCAGGCACAGCTTATTTTTCAGTGTGGTAAACTGCCTATCCATTGGATGGACCATGCTATGATTCTGCATTTATAAATATCACTAGGCCACACTTTGATCAGTAATCTGAATCTGAATTTGATACCTTCCTATGACAAATGAGGCACAAAATATGCTATCAAAACAGTGCCTTGACTTTTTCTCTTAAGTTTTTTGTCATATAAAATGTTTTAGCAATGAAAACTACGTTCAATATGACCTAATGTTATTTTGAATTTGGAGAAGGTTGGGTAAAGTAACATGGACGAAGAAATCTTTAAACACAGAGTAAATTGCAGGGTCAAGACACAAGAACAGACTGCCTTAAAAATTAGTAGTCTTCACACAACCACATGATTCCACTGATGTCATGCATCCTTACAGGTTAAATTAAGGTAAATATATCTGACCAAAACAAAATTTATGCAATATATTATTATTATTACACTTCTATAAGCCTGATTTAGCCCCTGAATGTTATGCTTTTCCATATCTAATCTAAGCCTTATTACTTTTGTATTATTAAAATGAGAGCAAAATAAATATCTTGTACTTGTCTGGAGAGATCATTTTTTTCCAGTATGATAGAAAATTCATAACTCAAAATTCCATACATTAACAAAGTGGAGAATAAAGAAAACGAAAGAATAAAGATTAGCCAAATTGACACATTCTACCTTCAAAAAAGAAAGCTGGTATTTATGTATTTCTTTCATACCAAGTACCTCTGTATAAATATATCTTTCTCCTATCACTTCTAGGCAGCTAACAGAAGTAGAATAAACAAGTGAAGAAAGAGAAAAAAAAAATTAGGAAAACGAGATTTATATCACCTCCTAGTTTACAACATGGATTGATAGCCTAGCTTCTTACTTCTAACACTAATGTACAAAAATGAGATGGTTCAATCTGACAGATGTAAACATGCTCAGGCAGAAAAATGAGTGAAAAAGTTAGTGAAATAGAAACACATCTTTAAATAATAGGCATTTGAGAGATCTGCCAAACTTGCTGTAGAAAAATTTATTTCAGTTGCAGTGTCTTTTCTCTCTCTTTTCATGACATCAAGTTTAAGTTTCATAGCTTTAAAAGTATGATTACAGGACAACTTTGTTATCATTACTACTGAAGACCTTCCATTCTTAGTTTTAGTTTCAAAGGTTATTTTCTTTTCTTTTCTTCACCTCACAAAACCACGTCACTCCCCACAAGACATATTAAACATTATGAAAAATTTTAGAACCTTGAAAATTCCTAAGTGAGTCATGTGAAATGAAATCTAAACAACCCACTATGCATTCTTATTTCTTTGTGTGACAGCCAGGTCTACTGGACTGTATAAGGATTAGAAATAAGGAACTCCCAGATTTTATTCATACCTCTCCCATTGCCTTGCTTTAATACCCTTCACTTCCACAGAATTTTTCACTGTCTAGTCATGTCCTACATATTCTCCTGAGGCATGCAAGTATTAGGTCCTAAATTACAGTTGAGGAAAATTAAGTATGCTTATCAGTTGTCTGAGGTCATAAACAAGCTGGTATCATTATAGCTATTACAACACGTGCTCCTTAAGTGCACTTCTGGATAGGCCAAGACAAGAAAAGGTGACCAGTGAGTAATTTTGGTGATTCCTTGAGGTGAGATCCAGAAAAGTACTCAATACTTTCAAAAACAAATTGTACTTTTAGTAAGAGTCTCCAAAATCTGCAACATCCTCAATTAGTAACTAGTTTTTGGCTTTTATGTGTATGTGTAACATACATACATGAGAAATCATGTACGAAAATTTCTCATTTCTTCTTGCAAGAATTTGGGAGTTCCATGGAAAATGTACAGTCCTGGGAGGTAAAAAGCCATCACCATCATTTGTATGCCAACTATCCTGCACCCAATTCTAGGTAATTTTTGTTAATGAGAGACATAGGCATGAAATAGATAATGCAAAGTAGATCAGACACAAACTGATCTGACAGAAACTTTCAGAGAATTCTGAATGATAATTGTCTGTAAGATGCCATCTTACCTACCCGAGAATTACAATGAACTACAGTTGCTTATTATCTGAGGAGGATGATTCTGATATTTGTTTAACAAATAAACTTAGCCAACTATTTTTCCTTTTAATTTCATTTTGTTGGTCATTCTTTCCTTCTGTTCATCATCCTGAACCCATTTTACTTTGTTATGTTCTATGTGATGCTTGTGGAATTGTTAGCATGATAACACTGGGGAAGAAGACAGAAAGTCAGTCTGTAGAGTAACATAACATGTAAGAGAAACAGTGTAAGTGATGATAGCTCAGTCATCTGTGCACACAAGTGGGTACCAACATGTCCAAAGTTCATTCTAATATTTCATTTGATGTGGTCTTAAGTAAAATCTGTATCTTGCATCAAATTTTTGTTACCATTATTTTTTATCTATGTATTAAATACAGAAGTTGAAGGAACTAACTCATGTTTGTACATAATTTGTTATATTAAAACTTATAAACAAAAATGTTCTGCTATGTGACTATTGCTGACTTTTAATAGTTATAAGAATATTAAAAAGCAATTTCCCACCTCTAGAAACATACTTCTCTACTGAAATCATCACATTTAGCAAATTTGTCTTTTTCTTGCATGGCAAATACTCATTTTTCATTAGTAAAATATGAAATTACTACTGCCTAGAAAGATTTTCTTCTATATTACCTAAAACACGTTTCTTTGTCTGAAGTGTGCCTTCTCAGCCCATACATTGTATGTGTGTGCTTTCTCAGACTGCACATAGTATTAGTATTTCAAATTAGCTCCAACTTAACCTATATAAAGCTCTTTCCTTAGATGGTGTAGTATTACACACTTCTATTAGTCATTTTATTTACTCCACTGGTATGAAATTGCTGTCCGCCCTCCTGGAATAGTAGATAATTAACTCTTTAGAAATAAGATTAGTATTTTGCTAGACAGAAAGCTTTTCCTGAAAGTGAACAAATATGTACAAAGATTGCTAGAAAATGTATGCAACCATTTTGACCCCTGAGACAAAGCTGACAAGACAAAGGTAGAAAAGTAATTATAATATATGAACTTTGGCTAAAAAAATAATTTGTTTGATGGCTCACTAATACCTTTCTTTCTTAAGTAAAAGTAAAAACAAGGAGAAGCTTATGTTCCACCATTATCAAACAAGCACCATCTTTTCAAATTTAAAACGGATAACACAACTGATTCTAAATAAGCCTTTATACACTGATTTTACTGTCCCCCTTTCCCTTCACCCTCACTCAAACATACATACCAAATATCCAGTAGTTTTGGATCAAAAAGCACATTTATATCTTCACATGGACTTTCCTGCAGAAATGCTCATCCAAGAAGTGAAGTATTAGACACCTCACATGATACCGTAAGACTTACAGTGTGGGTCACAAACAGTTCATTCAGATAAGTAGTTGATCTCCAATATCATGTTCAGTCCAAACCTAAATGCTGAGCATATTCAGTTTTTCTGCATCAAGTCTTAAAATGTACAGCTGAGTACTGAAGTGTAAAGCAATAGAAAGGTTCAGAGTAATACCGCACTAACTTAGGTATGATGCAAAATTACTGGAGGGAGGGAGGAAGGGAGGGAACATGGTAATGGTAGGTCAGTATCACATAGATGAAGGCTCTAATCTAATTCATTGTCTTACATTGTAATAGAAATCTTCAGAGAACAATTGAATGTTACTCTTGCTGGGGAGGGGCCTCTGACTTTCAGGACAGGAGGAACTCTATCTATCTATATCTATATGAATGAATGGATACATACAGTCATTCTTTCTACATCTGAATCACAGATTAGATGGTTAAAGAGAGGAAAACAAGAAGAGTAGACAAAGTATGTGATTGCCTCATAAACAGAAACACTATGCTATCTGCTGTGGAAATGAGATCTTGATGGTAAAAGGTGGAAAAAAAAAAAAGGAAGGAAACACAAAAGCAATACATTTAAATAATAACAGATTTATAATACAATTGTTTTATCAGCAAACAGTACTGTGGGTTCAGATGCATTGTATGTCAACAGAGCATACTAATAGTTGTGGTAAACTCAGGACCAGCCTGAATTACATTGGCAAAAGTGTTTCTCAAGCCATTTGTACCTAACAGAATAGCCCTGCATCATCAAGGACAACCATGCAAAGAAGAGAGATTCTCTGTATGCTCGCCCTTTTGGATGTGTACTGCCCTGGTCAACAGCTTGCATGGAGCAGGGCTTCAGCAAGTTTGAGTAACATCTGTGTGAAAAACTCAATGAAGTAGTATAATAAAAGAGAAATACCAATGGGGTCAGTTATTGTTATAAGATCACTGGATAGATAAGACAATGATAGATCCAGATATCCTTCAGAAGATGGATAAAGTTTGAAATATCTATATGACTGATGAACATAAAGACCCACTCCTAAGACTGACCAAATCTAGCACCTGAGGGTAAAGAAATCCTAATGTTACAGAAAATCCGTGGGGCACAGATTCATCTTCTACTTAGCAACCAGGAAACTGTATACAATGTGAAACACTGGTACATAAACACAGTACGCTTTGTATTCATTGCTCATATTTGGATAGAGAGCTGTTTTGTCTCTGTGCAGTCTAATGTGTTAGTTCAATACCAGACCTTATCTGCAAAGAACTAATACTTTATGTACCTCAGTCTTTGGCTAAGCATTTCATCACATCACACACTTCCAAAGTACAGTGTCTTTAAGATATCTGCATAAAAAATTATCTTCTTGAGTTTATTCATGTTGCTGAAGTTTAGTCCTTCAGGAAACTGCTCCTTTTTCTTTATTGTCTTAGAGGATACAGCCTGTCCCTACTGATCAGAGTTGGAATTCGTAGGTGGGTGGGGCATGGCCTTGCTACCTTTTGGGAGTATTGTTCTCCAGGGGACAATGTCAACAAGTACATACATGCTCTAGGGACTATAATTATTCTTGATGTCATTGGAGATTGAAGAACAGTATAAAAACTCTGCAAGTCTTGGAAAAGACATCAAGATATCACCCTCTGGCCAAGAAAAGTATGCTGGGGCTACATTCCTAGTGGCTGCTCCTCTGAAATCAAATCAAATGAGGGCTGAATGGTTACCAAGACCTTGTGTTGTCTCTTTACTGAGGTAGATTTCAGTGCAAGAGAGTAACGCCCACAGATCTTCCAAATGCTAGAAGCAGTTCAGTACAGGTTTTGTCTTCCTGAAATTTAATCTCAGTTTCTTTCTTTAAAGGCTTATGGCATCACAGCCAACATTCCCCTGTTTTCTGATGAAATACCTCATACACACAGATAAAATTAGAGTAAACTCTTTTTTTAAACTCTTTAAATTAGACATTTTATGACCTGGATGTGAAGAGTCTACTGCAAAACAGAGCTCTGAACCTGTACTGGAACCTCTAGGCAATGCTGCAAGACAAGCACTAATTACAGAGGTGTCATCTTGTTATCTGAGCAAATGATTGCAACTCCTTCATTTTCCTTCTGGCTCTTGTTCCAACTACCTTTGCTGCCTTCGCTAAGCCATTTAACTTCGCTTTATCTCCTCCTACTGCAAACAGAATTTACTTCTCATTTGTTTGTCTCCAGGTGCTATATTTGCATGTAGTTAATGTTCATTACATACTTTTAGAAAAAATTCAAAGTAGAAGGAGGGGGGAGAGGATAGAGCTTGCTATTCCTGTACTCCCCCTTTACTCGGTAACTTTTCTCTTACAACAGCTTTTTTGAAAACATTGACAGGCACCAGACCTATTAATCAAAGCAGTACATTAAATATGCATATATATGTCTATCTCTTTTCAATCCCTCTTTACAGGTAGGCAAACTAAGGCAAGGTTATAGGCCACAGATTCTGAGTCCCAGTTGCTTTTTAAGATCAATTTACTTCTTTTTCATGGTTTCAAATGAGTTGGTAAAGAGGCTATCAAATGAAAAAAGAATTATTTCAGTATTTCTTCAGAATTATTTCAGTAATCATACTGCAAGATCCATTTACTAGTTGGATAAATAAAGTTCAATTCTCAAAAGTCAGTATCAGAAGTTAGCATTAAATATGCCAAAATTTGAATATCTGAAAAGACAATAGGAAGTTTCAGAATTATGTATTTTACTTTTTTATTGATTTATTTCCCTCTTAACTTCCCACCACTGCCTCTTCTGTGGTCACAAGACTTTCAAAGTTTCAGCCCCTTCTTATTCTTAGTGCCACAACAACTGTTTGCTCATAAAGGCATTCATTTGTTTTATTGCCTTTTTTTTTTTTTTTTTTTTTTTTAGGGGGGGGAAGGAGGATGGGAAATGAGAAGAAAATGCTAGATGTTCACTGTAATGTTTCCTTTGGTATTTGAATTTTTATTGGCTCTTAAAAAATTTTGGATTATGAGTTTCTTTTCCTGAGGAACAGAATATCTCCTCAGCAAACATAGTGAGATTGATGCAATTACCCTAAAGATATTTTACAAGTCCAAAAGAGAAACAGATTCATTGTTTAACAGTGGGAAACTGTGCTTTGTGATTTAACACAGTTATTCAGGTAATTGATGTCACTAGCAAAACTTCTACTTAAATGGCAATAAATTTACAGCTCTATGTAAAAACAATTTCATGTAAAAGTTCAAGTATATCTTTCTGAATTATATGAACATTGAATAGTTTGAATAGTCATTATAAAAAGTACTTCAAAATATTTCTGCTTCTGGAACTTCTAGCAAAATATACGTCATAAGAAGTAACACGTGATATCAATGACTCTAAAACAGTATCTTATTTTTCAAACCTCAGCTGTTACAGTCTTTCTAATTTATACTACATACAATACATGAATATTTTCACACAATCCCACTATGAGAATAACTTTAAGTTTATCAAATGGGAAATCAAAATGCCAAAATCTGCCTTTGGAATAAAAAACAATACATTCTGATGCCGCTTTTTAGGGCCAGATCATATTCTCTCGGGAAAAAATTTTCCCCTGTGAACCCCTAAACAAGAGCCAAATTTCAGTGGAGAGCACCAGTCAAACCAGGAAGAGATTAAAATTGATTTCCAAGTTTCTCACTGAGCCAAAATATCGCTGTTGTTTCTGTTCAACCTTAGCTAGAATGGGTTTAGCCACTCTAAATTCCACGGAGTCCAAAGTAGCATGTTCACTCCAAGCAAAGTTACTCTTAAAAACCTTAGTGGCATCCTCACTCATCCTTAAAATGCTTACCTAACTCCGCACGGGGCTATTTCTTTTTTTCTTTCAAAAACTTTGTGCGTGTGGCATGTGGAAGCACGCAAAGAAGGGCAAAGTCCCTTGCAAAAAAAAAAAAAACCCAAAAACAAACAAAACTCTGCAGGAGCCAACCCAGGGACCACAACTGTCACCTGGCTCATTTTTCTAAGGGGGGAAAAAAAAAAATGGAAAAAAGAAAGTTATTCAGGTTCGGCCCAGTTTAAAGGTTAGCTAAAAAGCTCCCCCCTTGCCAACGCTGGAAGATTAGGCTCTCCTGCCTTCCAGACTTAGATCTAGAACGTGGGTTAAGGGACGGGACTGATCCTCAGCGGCTCTCTCCCAACCAGGGGAAGGCGATGCGGAGGGGCCCGGCGCAACTCGGCTCTCCCGTGAGAAATTCGGCGAGGTTTTTCCCTTTCGCACAGGCGAAAGGCTCCAGGTCCCCCCGACCTCCCGCCGCCCTTAGAACCCGCACAGGGGGCCTCCAGCCTCGCCTCCCAGACCCGGCCCAACCTCACCTTGTTAACACGGGGGAATTTCAAATGTTGGCGCTGGCGTGGGTTCAAAGTCAGAAAAACTTACGTTCCCTTTGCTGAAAATGCTTTCCGGGACTCAAATATGCCAGACCCGAGAGAAGAGAGACCGATGGGGGAGCGGGACGGAGCGCCCCTTCCCCCACGCTCGCCGCCCCGATGCCTCCGGCCGGGCTCCCGGCCGCAGGTGAGCCCCGAAGTTACAGCTCCGGGCGCTGCGTGGGACCGGAGCAACACATCCGTCCCACAGAATCAAAAAACAAAAAAGTAAAAGAGCTCCATCCCTTATCCCCCTCCCTTTTCCTCCGCGCACGCAAGCTTTTTACCTGTTTTTATGCCGAGTTTTTAATAAATTCCTTCCAAAGGGAGCCATGATCCCAGCGGCAGAAGCATAACATCAGCGATCCCCAAACAATTCGAGGGTGTTCCCTTCTCCCCTATATTTTTCCCTGAGCGCCTTCCAAGCTTGTTAATAGTCACCGAGCGTAGCGATGAGCTGGAAGTTGTGCAATTTACTGCTAACTTTGAACTCCGGCTTGTTGCTGCTGCTGCACCTTTGGAGTCCTGCCCAGCTGCAGTCTTGAAGGAGGCGTTTTAGGAGCAGAAAAAGAAAGAAGGGGAGGGAAACGAGGGGGACGGGACACAGGGGAACACGCACTTGCTGTTGTGATGTGAAGTTATGCACAGAGCTCTCTAAACTTTCAGCCTCATCGCCCCCGGGCACCAGCCAGCAAATGGGAGAGAAGGGGTTTTGCTCCGGTGGGGAACTCTGCAAAAACACATAACAAAAGGATTGAAAACTTTCCCCGGGAGGCTCCAGCCACTTCAGGTCAAGTCGTTCGGCTAAACACCAGCGTTAATGAAGGGCTGGCAACAGTTGCCACACCAGTTCTCAGTACATAATAACGTGCCTTTCAGATCAAGGAGCAGTACTTCTTTACAAGGTGATGGACAAATAATGGGAAGATGAAGGAATAAAGCTAGACCTATGTGGCCCCTCTGCTCTCCTAGATTTTGAAGTAAAATATCTATATGCACGAAAGACTTTGCAGACCTTTGCGTGGCTAATGGGGCCTCCGACAACCTGGTAAGCGTGGCCTAGCAGAGAACAAGCGAGGCACCAGCACGAAAGGTTCAGTTCGTACTTGAACGTTGCAGGTTCTTTTTTTGTTATTATTTTGAGCTCGCTTTGCCAAAAGGGAAATTAATGCACACTACAGTTCCTGTCTGCTGGAACCCTCTGGGAACGAGGGTTTCATAGTAAAGTTTCAGGAGGAAAACAACTTTTTTTTTTCCTTTTTCTTTTTCTTTCTCCCCCCCCCCCCCCCCCCCCCCCTTCTCACCTTCTTCAACTTCATTTGGAGCAGAGCACGGGAAGGAGGAACCATTGCACCACAAAGGCTGATGCCGGTAGGTGAGAGTCCTGGAACAGGCAGCCCCCAGCACAGTGCATTCTAGTCCTCTGCTTTGTACAGTTATTTTAACAGGTACATATTAGATGTAAATTCTTATCTTTCTATTTGTATCATCTTTTATTTTATTTTTTTTTTCCTTTTCAGTTTGCTTTTTCTTCCACATATTTATAGGGCAAGTTCATTATGTGGCTGACCAAATGTGCAACATAATAGTTTACCGAATTATTAACTGAGGTGATGATGGCGGAGGGGTGGGGAAGAATGATTGGATAGTACTCGACCAGACTGAGGACTTATCTGAAAAAGGCCTTTTTTTTTTTTTTTTTCTTTTTCCCTTCTAAAATTCCCCTTTCTTCCCTCAGTCAAGATATTTACAGCAGACTGAAGAAAACAAAGCAAAGGCCCATTCCATTGGTTACCTATTACTAGCAGTGCTGGGAATGCCCCACATATTTTCAGTTCAGTCCCATGTCTCTAAATTCTCTGAGCTGTGGCTACAAAGAGAAGGACTCTTAAAAAGCCTTGTTTGAGTAATCATCCAAGCAACATAAAAATAAGGAAGCAGAAATGAAACTTTCAGATTTCTCATCTTGCTGCCAAGGCGGATTTTAAGTAGTCTGCTTTTGGCATTATGAATATAAGCCCAAACACATTAAGCCTGTAGAAGTCTTTCCTTTTGCTTTCTCAGGTTGCACGTACCATGAAGAGGAAACTTTCTTGTATAAAAAGTACAGGGAAATTTTTTCAGTCCCAATAGAAGTTCAAGGCATACTTGGCATAAAAATCAAATCAGTGTAACATTTCCTGGAGAACAATTAATATTCAAATAACTATTTTTCTCAGCAGAGGTAAAATGAAATAGCTTTATCCGTAGAGTAATATTCTTTTTTTTTTTTTTCCTTAATTACAAAAAGAATTGAGAACCTGGTATATATGTAGTTGTTTTTATTACTCCTGAATAGCTTTCTCACAATTTTAATCTATTGAAATATTAAAATACAGTGTAAATTGTTCCTCATCTACCAGAAGATGCAAAATACTTGAAAACTAAGTTTATCTAATGTGGGAACTGGCTCCCTTTATGCAAGTCAATCATAATGCTGCATTCATGTAGCTGTGCAATGAATTGTAAGAGACTCCAGCACTAAGAAGCAGACATTCTCCCCACAGCTGAGAGAGAAGAGGAAGTGCTTAGTCACAATTAAGTTAACCAGATCCAGGAATAAAGAAAGTGTCTGTAAGATAAAGGAGATAATCCTACGAACAAGGAACATTTATCTTTGAAAACAAAATAAAACAAAACCCAAACCCAAAGCTGACCACCACCAATAGCAAGAATATCAAAAAAGAAAAAAAAAAAAAAAGAAGAGAAAAAGAAAAAAAATACAAGAAATTTAGTAAACCATAAATAAGTGAATACATACTATTTCACTTGGTATTCAATTAATTTATAGAACCCCAGACAAAAGTATCATAAAGAGCAAAAGAACTTACTGATTTTATACAAATACATGTTACAGAAACATAAGAAAATGCAGTATTAGGGAAATCATCTTCTGTTCTTCAGCATATAAAACAAATGGCTGGAGCAGAGAGCAGACAAACTTGTCAGAGGGACAGGTTAATTTTGTAGGCAGTGTTGACACAACAGTTTAGTTAGCTGGCTCTTAAACTTCCAAAGCACCTCAGACTTTCCGCATTTGTATGTACACGTCCTTGGTTTTCTTTAAACTGCAGTTTTGATCTTCCAAGAACATTGGGCCAACATTCCAGACTAGGGCCTTTTCCAGCATGCCATAGGGACACACAAAAAACAAGAAAGCCACAGCTTCACAGCTCAAGTCTTGAGCACAGTTATCTCCTAATCATTCTCTTTTCATGTGAAAAGTAAAAGGCAAATAGCTGGTAACATCCCATTTTTAACCCATGAGCTGCTCTGCTCAGCCAAATCATCTTCCCCTTAGGTGAATGAATGACAGCCAGTACAGCTTGCAGGTACAGGTTTTTTGTTGTCCACCACCTGGTGGTGGTGATGGTTGTTTTTTGGTTTTTGTTTTTTTTTGTGTGTGTGTTTGTTTGTTTGTTTGTTTGTTTAGAGCACTCCATAAAATGTTTATGTAGTGGACTTAAAATCCTAAGAAAGCCTATCCTAGCACTCTGATATTTAATGGGGAAAAAAAAGGAACTGTAGACATTAGAGTATTACTTGCCACATAGATAGATAATGAACAATAAATATGGATGCAAATCTTTGGTGCTTGATCAGAAAGCTTAAAGTCAATAAACAAAAAAGTTTATTTTGCCATTTTCCAAATCAGCTCATAGTAAGCATTTTACTCATTCCTTTGGAAAAAAACACTGTAGTACAGAGATGTGCAATGTAGTTTTAACCATATCACTCTACAGGTATAATTTCAGAGAATGCAAAGAGCCAAATTAACTTTTTACATGCAATAAAGTACAGATGTGCTACTGCCCTCCCATTCCCATTTTTCCCTCATACCCATCACAAGGTTCCAGCACCTATCTCACATTGCCTCTGTGACCTCATCCAATCTCCTGGAAAGCTGAAGAAACTCGCTCAAATTCTAACTCAGCAGTAAGTGTTTGCTCTGTCTGTTTTGGACTGATTGACTCTGCGAGTTGACTTATCTCAGGATCAAACAAGATCAGTCAGACAGTATGATTTCCAAAGCTGATGAAGGGAAGAGTTGAATCAGAAGCAGGACAAAAAGAAGGAAAGAGATGGAGCAAAGTAAAAGAAGGAATCAAAAAGAAAGGGAAGGCACGAGGCCTCCCTCTTTGGCTATGTGGTAGGACAGCTCGGCAGCTCAGAGTGGTTTTGTATGAAATGACTTCATCTAACCTAATGTTTTGCTGCCCTAAAAAGACCGGAGGTCTCTTTCCACTCCCACTGGGCAGACTCCTGACTCTTTCCTTGTGTCAGATCTGGTTGTCAACAAGCTTTGGGCTTACGTCATTTCACTTCTTAAATGAATGGAAAACTGATTTGGCATAGGAAAGTGAATAAGCAGTTTTTTGCTGTGCTAGCTAAAGTCACTTACTGAGGTGTCTGACAGTCGTCAGTAAAAGCACGCAGGGAGACAAAAAGGATCGAGTTGACAAGAGATGTGGGAGGAGGATTTCCCATCTGAGCAAAGCTGAGCAGCTGGATTGGCTCAGCCACATTGTGGGACTTCATTCTGACTGCAGCAGTGAGCACCTCCATGGAAGCAGCAAAAGCTCCCTTAGAAACAGAATAAATTACCCATTCCTTGTTTGAGATTATTATGCACAGTCTGCTTCTAGTACTCTGACAGCCTCATTTTATAACATCATAAATACTTCTGTCTGCCTTAAGTGCAGCCAAATGTATGAATATGTGACACTAGACTAAATGGTCCAATAGGTTAAGAGGGAAAGCTCAGTGCTGGGATTCTAACTGTTTTAAATGCAGGAAACTGGGTGATGTATCCTCAGAGAGCTCATGGATTTGTGCTTTTCAACTTACTTCAGAAAATTTGCAAGAGAGACTCAGAAGACTGGTGGCTGATGATAAACTGACAGATAAAAGCTATACTGATGACCTCAGCTCAACTGGTCAAAGAAAAATAACAACTATTCAGGATGAAATCAGGAATGAAGCTGAAAAGTTCATTTTGATACTGTAAACATTCATTCTGAGCCTACGATTTCAATATAGCAGGTAACCCAACTGAAAAAGAATATAGTAGTATGAGGAAAATGGGGACAGCTAATGGCAGTGAGAATTTTAAGATACAGATTAATATATGATGAGAAATCCATTAGCAATAGCACTTTTCAATCTGAAAAACTGTGAATATCTGATTACTATGAAAGAAGTCTATATTATGGAGAAAAATGTAGAAAGAGTGATTACTTATAGTGTAAATACAAAGGCTTGCAGAAATAATCAGACAGCAAAGTTAAAATATTTTAGTCGCTCCAAAACTAATGCCATCTATTTATTCCCACAGAAACTACAACAGATACAAAGAGCACAATACACTATCTGACAGAGCAAATTCTCAGTAACAAAACACTTTTTTTCAACAGTCACCAATATTACCTATGTATTTTTGTCAGTGATAAACAAGAGCCTGCACCAATGGAGATGACTAACTGTATCACAGCTATTATGATGGTGGCATTGCTACGAAATTTTTGCCCATGCAAAAATCTTCATCAGCCCAAACAGATAAAAGTCAGAAAGCACTAAATCTGGACTATACGGTGAGTGTTTTAGGGCAGTCCATCAAAGACTGACAATGTATTCCATCATGTTCAAACTAGTATGGGGCCTGGAATTATTGAGTTGCCAGTAAAAGATTATCTTCTCTGGCCTGACTCGGAGAGTTTGAGCATTCAGCTTAGTCCATGTTGCAATAAAGCGGTTAGAGTTGATGGTTTGTCCAGGTTCCAGGAAATCTACAAGGATCACTCCTTTCCTATCCCAAAAAACAGTGCACATCAGTTTACTTGTTGAGGGCTGCATCTTGAACTTTTTCTTCAATGGGGAATTCACATGGACTCCACAGACTGCCATTTTCACTCTGGTTCATAGTGGTGACACCACATCCTACTACCACCAATGACATGATCCAGGAAACTGTCACTTTCAGACTTGTGTGGGTTGAATAGGTTCTGCATATGATATTCTTTCTGTTCCTGTGTGAGCATTCGTGGCACCCACCTGATGCAAACTTTGTCACATTTCAACACTGTCACCATTGTTTCCAATGCATGATGTTCAGCTGTGTACACAGTTCCCTAGTCATAAACCACTGATCTGCATGGATGAGCTGACTGAGGTGCTTTTCATGTCATGGTTTGACAGCTGTTCATGGCCATCTGGAATGTGGTTTGACTTTAATGCTGCTATCACCACTGATGAAATGTACCACCTCCACCTCACTGTGCTCACATCCATGGTTTGGTCTCCATCAATGTTCAACAAGTGTCAATGAATGTCAGTGAGTATTATTTTTTACCCATGGAGGAATTCAATTACACGCCTTTGCTTTATATGTACTTCCATGTCAGATGCCATTTTGTCAGACTGCTTCTCTGCTGCCATCAGTCACACCGAAACAAAATGTAATGGAATATTGGTGGAAAGATTCAACTTCTGCTGTACCAATAACATCAGTCTCTGACGTAATGCCAACATAATAAAGTAGGAGGCATTACTTTCAGAGCAGCCCTTGTAAGTCACAGAACTGCTCTCTGACTGCCAACTCTGCCATGGAGGACAGAAATGAGTGAATTCCAAAAGCAACTAGGCAAAACTAAATGGTTACTGGAGTTCATATGAATCACAATTTTCCTAAGTCTTCATTGTCTCTGTACATTTCCTAAATCTTTTTTTTTTTTTCTTTTTTTTTTCTTTTTTTTCCACTATCCTGCATTTCCTAACAATCATTGGTAGCCCTCCTGCATTCCCGAACAGTGAGGCATAGCCTTCACTGCAGGAAATCTTGTAGGTTACAATTTGCAAATTGGATCCAGCTGGTGCACCACCTCAGCCACTATGTCCTTGGTAGAGGACTTCCATTTAATACAACAGTAAACAAAACAGACAGCTTGCCCCTCTGTAAATAGGGTTTTTATTGATAATTTCAGATACAGTACTAGTTTTACAGTCTACAAGCCCTAAGTACTCCTAACCATAAACATCATTTGGTCTCAAGGGATAGAACCACTCCCTAGATGTAGAGTCAAACTCTGTCTCTGCAGAACTTCCAGTCAACACATTGTTCATCCAGCCCCAAATCTCTTTCTGTCCTTGCTCTTTCATTGGGTATTGAGCTGATGTCTTGTGACTCGACTGACCTTTTTTTTTCATTTGTAATACTCTCCCCCATTATATGTTTCTACTCTTTCTCTAATGGTAAATGTCTGTCATTTAGGTCTGCAGTCTGCAATAAAAGCTGAAGGAAATAAATCAAAGACTGAGGTATACAAATGAAAAACCTGTCTATTGTAGGGCTAGTAAATATAATGGATTAAACAAATTAAATATAGTGGATTAAACAAGTTTTTGGCTCAAAATGTACTTAAACTGCCGATTACCTGATTTAGGGAGTAAAAAGACTATTTCATATTTGCCTTGTTTTTACCTTAAAAATCTACCAGTGCAGGATGTGTATCAGGGATAGTATGTGACACCAATAAGGCATTTGGTGTAGTAAACCAGTTCTTCTGTTAATGATTGGACATAACAAAACAATTGCTCCTTTCCTTATGTTTTTTTTTTGTTGTTGTTGTTGTTTGGTAGGTTGGTTTTGTTTTGTTTTGTTTTCCTTCAACAGCCTATTAGATCTTTTTTCTTCACTCTATAATTTTGATTAAAGTGTGTTAAGAGACATGAGTTAAATTCTCATTTCTTCCAGAACTGCACAGTAATCATGGAAACATCAGATTGAGCTAAATGATCCATCTAATACCCTCCTTTACTTTCTTTCTTTTTTTTTTTTTAATCTTCTTATGAAATATATAATTACTTTTCACAGCAGTTCATATGGCATGCTACAATAGTGCTTTGTGGTTATATTCTTTGGTGTAAGTGTCCGACTTAGTAGCAGCTCTGACTATTGTTGCATCTGTATCTAATAAAGCAGTTTGGATGAACTACTGTGTCCCAGGCTGCTGTGTCTGGGTCACCAATAACTGACATAAAGCCTTTATCAGAAAACCTAAAATGGATCTGAGAACAGCTCCAGGAGCCCTAGCTGAGATTTTACCCATTACAAAACACATGTTGGAAATACACCAGGTACACCAAGAAAATTTCCTATTCCTGGAAGAGGCTTAGCAGTTGAGAAGACATATACACATAAAAATAATTTTCCTTATTTAAAAAGATACCAAAAAAAGTTTCATTCGGGGGGGTGGGGATGGGGGAATATAGATACAATATGGGGCTATAAACACATCTGAATAAATGCTGACATGTTCATGGACAGATCTGATTTCTCAGATAAATACATATCTTGGGTTAATATTTTATTTTTCATCTGATATTTCTCTCTCACTCAATTGAGCTGGAGCAATTGGTTCATTATCCAAGTTAGGGGTATTATTTAACACTTCAAGAGAGAAACTCATTTTTAAGTAATTTTAAGTAGTTAGACAGCATTTAGAAAAACTGACCTTTACAACTGAAAATGATTTTCAGAAAGAAGTAAGTGTCTGAGTATTGGTCTGTTGAACATCTTCTAGAGCCAAACATCTGAAATGCATGCCCCCTGGAGGTGAACACTACTCTAGTTATTAGAGAACTTCTTATATTCTTTAATGCTGGTTCCTGAGATTTTGACAGTACCTGCACCCATTAAGCCTATCACTTTTCAACTTTACATCAAAATCCTTGGTATTGTTTTTCTGATGTACATTCCCAGCATGTCTGTTTTCATCTGCATGGAGATCATCTCCAGATGTCAGCTCATATATGGGCCAGATATACAAGCTTTCTCTCTTTCAAGATACTAGCCATTCATGAAAAATGCACAAACCTTCTCTAAATGACAAAATACCTCCATCCCTGCAGCCTATTTTCATGCAGGACAATAACAAAGATTTACACCCCTCAATCCTGTATCATGTAGGGAAGGATGGAAAATATCACACATAATTCCACAGTGGCAGAAAGCTGCTGTTTCACAATCTTATTCTAGCATACTGACAGTTCATGAATTACGTTTAAAGGAAATTAGCGTACCATGAAGAATAAGAAAGCTTCTTAATAGATAACATATGAAAATTCTAGGCTAAAACAGCTCCTAAATCTTTCTCTCACTCCATTTCTTATTTAAAAAAAAAAAAAAAAAAAAAAAGGAAAAAAAAAGAAAAAAAAAAAGATTTTTCAGTAAGGTTGGAATCTGTATATGATGTAATACCTGGAAACAATTAAATCCACATTTTACATGCTTTTTTGAAGCTTCTGCATTGAAACCAGTGGGAGTTTTTTCTGATCAAGGCCTTCTTACACAAATGAACAACTGCAAATGTGTTAGGAAAGATTGATCTCCGGAACAATGAATGATGAATGTTTCTCTCCTTTAGGAGAAAAGAACAAACTCCTGAGACTGGCCAGTAATTCATATTCAAAGGAATTTCCTACCTTCATCCTAACTGGAAGGCAAATTTATTTGACAGAACATTGACTTAACATGAATCAGGTGTTAACTTCAGAATAAAGCAATGCAAATAGGACCAATTTAAGATATAGAAATGAAAAAGAAAAACAAAGTAAAACCAAACCACCACTTCCCACCAATAAAAACAAACAAACATACAAACAAACATACAAACACAAACAATTTTAAAAAATATTGAACCTACTGTCTTGAAGGGGCAATATATTTTATACTGTATTTTCTGATCCTTTGCCAATTTCAAATTTAATATTACATTTGAAACTGTTTATGTCCTTCAGAAATTTGAGTCACAATTGTTTTGACAGATTTAGCATTAGCTCCAAAGGGGAAGAGGTCTCTAAGGAAATATGTAGGAAGATTGGACATGTATGAATGTTTATGACCTAAATTCAAAATAAGAGATAGTATTGGAGACCAGCTGATTACAGGAAGATTTTCAAAGGGTGCAAAGCCATGTGGGATGCATGCTTGACTCTGACAAACCAAAAAGAAGCACTGGGAAGAAATAGTTAACATAGAAGAGAGTGAAATATATATTAAGACATACATCTTCTTAATATTGGATTTGACTAGGATAGGATTCCTTACAGTGGAGCAGACGTAATTCCCTGTAAACAGTTGCTGCTGTGTAACTATTCTGTGCCTCTTGGTCAAGGACTTATTTTCCCCAACTAATTGTTTAATTATTGTTTCAGCAAGGAAATTGTCAAAGGCCCCGGGACCTCAACTCTAGAGGATAAAAGGAGTGTACCCCTTGGTTTCTGCCTCATCCTCCTGGTAGCCAGTATCCATATGACTGACAAGTAGTATATGAGGATTATATTTATGTAACAAAGAGGTATTGGCGCTTTTGGCTTAGTATTGCCTCCAGTCCAAATCCTCAAAGTTGCTTATATTATTAACTCCCACTGATTTTAATGAGTAAGGTTATTTGTATTATTTAAAACTAGCTCCCTATAGAAGGTATACAATTAGAGTGAAGTCAGTCAGTCCCTGACTGTGACATGATCAACCATGTAGGCCTGCATAATGACATGAAGCACTATTCAAAATAGATCTAGTTGATTAGATGCATAAATCTATGACCAGGACTGATATATAGTCGAATCTATGACCATGAAGGGTATGGTTTGGCAAGAATCTGCCACTGAAGCTTATATGCAAAGGTGCAATAAATGACAGAAGAGCAGTGTATTGTTACACGTGGCTAACAAGTACCCTTTCCTTATATCTTGTGAAGAATAGAAATTACTGTCAGAACCATTTGGGAAATCTGCCTCTAGTACAAAGCCTCTATGCAGTGATGATGCTAGTGCTTGCACACTGCAAGCATTTCCAAACACAACTGCAAGCCCTATTCCACTAAAAGAAAATGTGCAGGATCACCCAGTACTGGTTTACCTGATAAAGTTAGAATTATATCTGAACTACCCATCATAAACTAATATGAAAATAATGGCCAAATCCTTATCTCTAATGTTTGTTTCTGTGAAACTTCAGAAGTGATTTTTAGAGTAGTAAAGTTGGTTGTATTCTCTGTTGAGGTAAATGAGCTGAACTTCTGAAAACCTACACAGAGGATAATTCTCTCTACTCGTGATGTACATCCTCCTGCTGCAGCTTTGGACTGCAAAGAGTCAAAGCTATCTACACTTGTTGTACCTGTGTAAGCCTGTCATAGATAACATGCCACACCTGTTAAGTTTAATTTCTTCACTCTTTCTGCATACCCCTTAGCTCTATAGTGATGCTATCTAACATTATTCTTTCTTCATTAGGACCTCAAGTGTCTGTTCCCACAGTAGAGGGACCTCATTTCTCATCTGCATAACCAAATATTTTCCTTTTGATGACTTCTGTGGAAACAGAGGCAGAGAGGCTCACTTGCAACAAGTTGCATTGCTCATAGAGGTACAGCCCTATAGAGTGAGACCATTGCAGCTGTGCTTGTTAGCCCTAACAGTGAATACCAGTCTCCAGATGGAGTATTTGTTCATCCAGAGGAGGCTGGGAAAAAGGAGCAAAAAGAAAAGAAATTGAAGTTTGTTTTCTTGCCCTAAGCTTTTATTCCTGATTTTCAGAAATTTCAGTTTTACCTATATCAACAATATGAAATGTTGCAATGGACCACCAGGTACATTTAATACTCTTTAAACCTACTTTTAATGTTGTATTGTTAAAACATTTTCAGTTAATGTCCAAAGAATTTCAGAAGTATCTCATTAAAATGAGGAGTTGCAATCTAGGGCTCTCTGTTTAAATCAACAGTTCATATTCTTCTTCACTGTGGGTACTTGAAATTTGCAAATACAGACAAGCTAGTGTTTCAGGAATTGAGTCATGCTATTCATCATAGAATTAGGCATGTATGAAGGTGTCTGCAGGACTGGGGCTACGTCATGTAGTGATTAGAAAACAGTGGCCTCTGGGTCTCAATTAAACATGGCTCCAGAAGCACTAATCAATGCACAAGGGGTGTGGTCTGAAGCTGAGATCATGTCTGCAGCACAAGGTATGGCTGACATCACTGTGCTAAACTGAGCTGTGAGCACCCTATGCTAGCTGAATCCCCCAGCTTACCTGCAGTGAAGACAGCACTACTGTTCTTTTCCCAGTCTAATATATTTCTGTTGGGAAGAAGTGGGGGAGAAAAAAGCTTGGAAATGGATGGCAATTGCACATGTGGAACTACTATCATGACACCTGGTCAGGAGCAGGATGCTCTGCTCTTGATGATTTTGATAAGTAATTGGGGTAAAGGTTGCATCTCTTCAGCAGTCCCAGTGATAAGCCTTACCAATACAAACAAGGCTACAAGGCTGGTATAGCCTGCTGCAGATGACGCTTCTTTTTTTTTTTTCTTCTTCTTCTTCTTTTCTTTTTCTTTTTTTTTTTTTTTTTCCAGAGCAGCATATACTTTCAGCTGCATACTAGTTTAGACACAGCTTTAGTTAATTAATGCTTGAAAAGCACTGAAATTGAAAGGTGTTATGCAAATACAAAATATTCATAAGATGAAAAGTCTGAATTCATTTTTTCAGAAAAATGTTTGTTTGTTTTGTTTTGCTTTGTTTTGTTTTTGTGTGTTTGTAAATGATTCGTTGCTTGTGTTTGCTGTTGTAAAATATTCCTATTACCACCCTGTCTTTCTTTATTTGGATGTCTGCTTTTTGGTCTCCAAGGAATTTCTTAAATGCTATACATGCAAATTTCAGCTTACAGATGTGCAAATTACATAGATGCTTTTCATCCCTCATAGGCTGCATGTTACAGAAAGGATGTAGGTTTGGAATTTGCATGCTGGCACAGTACTGAAACCACAGCTCACTGTGGTTCTAAAGATAACTAATACATCAAGAGCAATCAAATCTAACATTTTTAAAAATGATTTACATGTAAATGGCGATACCAAGCACCTTGTATATGAATAATAAATTTAAGTAAAAATAGTTCTTTTGCCCTGCTTAATGAAATTTTCTGAAAAAGGAAAATAAGTAAAAATAATAAACAAATGCAGGAAACACTTCTACAAAATGAGGTCATGATTGTTTTTTCTCATGCTACAGCAGCACTGTGGAAGACTGTCAGTGACTCCTGAGGCTTCCCCTTATGAGAACTGAAAGGTTACTGATAGTTAGGAAACCTGTTACAGTCTCCTGGTGAGGAACCCGTATCATGCTAAATCGAATCAGCCCGATACGGTATCAGCATGATCTCACTGATTTACAGTAATAATAACATGTTGCTTCTCTACTGTGCACAAAGGAAATATTCCTCTGCATTTTTAACACAAGGTAGTTTCGTGGCTATACGATTTCTAAGTAACTACTTAAACTGAAACTGTCTCTTGGGTACAAGGAAATAGTGAGATTATTTAAGAAATTTGTGAAGGTGGCCTAAGAGACAGAATAGAATAATTTCAATAATTTCACAGATCAGGGTCCAATTCCTACCGACATTATATAACTGCAAATAACAATGAATACTACATATATTTGGTTGCCATGTTCCAGGGAAAACTGAGGAACAATTGTTGACAAAATCAGAATATTGTTGGAAAAAGGCAGTCACCCTTCTGAATTCAAATCAATTTCATTTCACTCTTTCAATTTAGCACAAAATTTCCAAGCAGAATCTCTCCGATAAACAGTGAATCACACAAATATGCAGTCTTCAATAGAGTTACATCAGGCTGTTCACCCATGTCCATTGTATATATTACATGCTGAAAGTTGCATTAAAATATTCATGGTTCACTGGAGACAAATGAAAAATTGATTAAGTTGGCTATTTGGAGAAAATATGTAATCAAGAAATGACAAAGATGCAGTCTGGCCTGGGGATGCACTGCTGAGAGGTGAAAGTAAGCAGGAGGTGTCCAAAGCATAACTCCCATGACACACTGTGGTGGCACTTTTAAACTACACTGCTTGCTAGTATGAAGATACCAGTACAAGCAAAAAAATGGAAAGTAGGAGAAGGAGGGAAGATAGTTTTCTTCCAGCCTATTCTATCCAAAATAACTTTTCGTAAACAATGCCCAAACAGTTACACATACATATGACTGAAAGGTTCACAATTTTAGCAGTTCATAATAGTTTTAACTGCACATACATATAGCTGCATATATTCAATACTTGCTTTACAGTCATAAAGACAGAATCTATTTTGCCAGCAGAAGGGTTACGGAATCTCAGTGCCTCAAAAATTTAATGCCTATGTTGAAAAGGGAAGGGAAGGGAAGGGAAGGGAAGGGAAGGGAAGGGAAGGGAAGGGAAGGGAAGGGAAGGGAAGGGAAGGGAAGGGAAGGGAAGGGAAGGGAAGGGAAGGGAAGGGAAGGGAAGGGAAGGGAAGGGAAGGGAAGGGAAGGGAAGGGAAGGGAAGGGAAGGGAAGGGAAAAGAGAAGAGAGAAGACTTCAAATCATTCTATTGAGATGATAATACCTAAAATATTCTGTGATTGGAGAACTGTGGGCCTTTGGGGTACTAAGGTGTTGTTGCTATTTGAAGTGTCAAAGTATCATGAATAAAAACCTTGCCAAACATGTAGTCCTCAGATGCAGAGGCTGCACAGAGTGCCACTTTCACAGCTTCAGACACTGGAACTTTAAAACTTAAAGAAATGCTTTCTTCTCCATTAGATGTGTATAAACCTGTGCTGATTTGCAGTTCATTGCAAAATGTGTCATAGATTTGCTGTGTATTAAAAAATAAAATCTGATTCAGATAATAACATGATTGCTTATAGTTTTTTTGTTTGTTTGTTTTCTACAACAGTAAATTTTAGTATCATTCCATTGGATCTTTAATGTTTCCTTAAAGTGCACAACCTCACAGATTTCAAATATCATATGACAGAATGCTTAAAGGAGATGGAGTTTAGAATGGAGGGGATGGTTAATTTTTTATTTACTTAGGAATGATCCAGTGTGTGAAATGTCTTCCCTTACTTCTGAGGTTTTTTTATGATATTGTCAGCAGCAGCACAGATGGTCTCCAGAGTCTTAAGACTTTCAGCATATGAACACAGCGCTAAAATTTGAACATCACTGTCCTGACTAAACTGAATGAAAAACTCTAGACATATTTTGTGACAGAAAGTGATGCTGCAGACTTAAACTACCTGAGAAATTCATCTGCACTGTCTACTTTACGCTTCAGATGTTCTCTACTTTTCTTGAGCTTGAACATGATAGAAATTAATGTTCCCAGTTTTATATCAAGCAAATTAACTTAAACTGCTGGTAGCCAAACTGCTGTAGGGGCAAAGCAGCTTAAGTCAACTAAATTTGCATTTGATATGATGAACTAGCATCTTGAGCCAGTGTGCTGTTTAAAAATTTTGTCTTGTGAAATAATCCCTAGGTGAATGAATCTTGAATGATTCATCTTCCAGTTGCATACTTGTTACATCTTCTGCATGGTTTGGATACAATACCCTCTCTCCCAAACAAAAACCACACATGAACACAAAAATCTCAGACAAATTAATATATTTAATATCAAAATACAAACAGCCTGAATTGGATCTCATTTATTCTCACTGTGCTTATTTTTGTTTCTGAGGCATAAGACTGCTAACTGGAAACAATGACTCTTCCATATTATAGTCTCCAGTATCTCCTACGGCAGAGTGGTTCTCCCCTTTCTGGTGCATTTTTTGCTTTTGTGTTAGATGTCATCCATATATAGAGACAGTATTTTTATGTTCCAGTGATGAGTAAATAAAGATATCTGTTCTTTAATGAATCTACCATTTGCCTGATAGTTTCACTATCTTCAAATGCCTCACAGTTGTGAATGGAGATGATTTGTGGGCCTGGATAGACTGTTTAAATCACGTTAAGGACAAGCGGACAAAGTGAGATTCTCAAGTGGACCAACACTAATGAAGAGCTATACATGTTTTCTCCAGCTGAGAAATACTTAGGAAGAAAGAGGGATAGAAAGAGGTCTAAGAAGAATTTGTTTTCCTTATAAAAGCTTTTCTGGGACATTTCTTTGCAGGAACCATCTTTCTCATCAAGAAAAACTTCATATGAAGATGACTTGTAGAAGACGATGTGATTTAAGGTATTAATTCTTAAAAGGCTTAAAAATACTAGTATGCAAGGAATAGAAGGAGCTACATATGTAGGAAAGAGTTAGAAAAAGCAAATACAGGAACATCTGGGAAATAGAAGATAGTTTAGTTCTACTGGGAAAAAAAATGTGATTGTCCAAACTCAGTCGTGCCTGATATAGGGCATCTGAAGATAATATGTGAAGAACATTCAACGTGATGAGAAAGCAAAGACTTTTAATACTGAAGTTTCTGCTTTTACATTTCTCTTGGGAAAAACAAAACAAACAACAACAACAAAATGACAGCAACTAAACAGGTGAAAACAGAACAATTATAAGAAATATTATGGCTCATAACATAACATACAGTAATTTCCTTGGAATCACAAATATTAGAATTCCAAGGTTATTATTTTTTATTTTAAAGTAATTAGGTGATTTTTTTAATGGCAGGGAAACTGGCAATTGCTCTCTTCCTGAGGAAAAAAAATAAAACGTCATTCCTATAAATTCCAGTTACATAAGAATATGGGCAATTACACTATTGAGGAAATCTGTGACAGAGAGTAGGCACTAGAAAATACCTATGAAATATGATTCTCATTCATAGAGCTGCCTGAACTGCAAAACACCCACAGAGCAAAATCAGCTGAAGATTGGTCTTTCTACATCACGGAAATAATAGAAAATGGGACTGGAGGGGAATGTGAGTGGCCATCTAACCTCTGTGCTAAGGCAGATGAGCTGTAGCTGAAACTTTCTGGCAGACTAGCATAGCCCACACAATTTGATAAATTTTCCCTTCCATCCTTCCTTCCTTCCTTCCTTCCTTCCTTCCTTCCTTCCTTCCTTCCTTCCTTCCTTCCTTCCTTCCTTCCTTCCTTCCTTCCTTCCTTCCTCCCTTCCTCCCTTCCTCCCTTCCTCCCTTCCTCCCTTCCTCCCTTCCTCCCTTCCTCCCTTCCTCCTTCCCTCCCTCCCTCCCTCCCTCCCTCCCTCCGTCCTTCCCTCCTTCCTTCCTTCCTTCCTTCCTTCCTTCCTTCCTTCCTTCCTTCCTCCCTTCCTTCCTTCCTTCCTTCCTCCCTTCCTCCCTTCCTCCCTTCCTCCCTTCCTCCCTTCCTCCTTCCCTCCTTCCCTCCCTCCCTCCCTCCGTCCTTCCCTCCCTCCTTCCTTCCTTCCTTCCTTCCTTCCTTCCTTCCTTCCTTCCTTCCTTCCTTCCTTCCTTCCTTCCTTCCTTCCTTCCTTCCTCCCTTCCTCCCTTCCTCCCTTCCTTCCTTCCTCCCTTCTTTCCTTCCTCCCTTCCTCCCTCCCTCCCTCCTTCCTTCCTTCTTTCCCTCCCTCCCTCCCTCCCTCCCTCCCTCCTTCCTTCCTTCCTTCCTTCCTTCCTTCCTTCCTTCCTTCCTTCCTTCCTTCCTTCCTTCCTTCCTTCCTTCCTTCCTTCCTTCCTTCCGTCCTTCCGTCCTTCCTTCCCACCTCCCTGCCTTCCCTGTCTTTCCACCTCCCTCCTTTCTGTCCTCCCCTTCCTTTCCTTCCCTTCCTTCCCTTTCCTTCCTTCTTTTCTTTTCTTCCTTTTCTTCTTTTCCTTCTTTCTGTTTCCTTCTTAGTAAGGCAGAAAATATGTTCCCACCAGTACACAAAAACAGAGCTAATACCACTGGAATGCACCCAGCTGTATTTTTGCATGCATTTATGCATCTACAACCCAAAACAACTTACAAATTTAAATTTTATCCTGCTACAAAAGTTGAGTCAGGGAAGAAGGGATTCAATTAATTGAATTCTTCTCACCAGGTGTTCCCTGCAGCAGGGTTTTGAAATTTCTGCAGGTTTTCTGTCAATGAGGTATCTGTTTCATGGCACAGAGAGGCATAAAAGGTAGAAAAGGACAGAGGCACCCATCTCTGGATGTATTTCAAAGGAAACTTTCTATAGTGAGGAGAACATTAGTGCTAGCAGAATTCTACCAGAGTGCATTTCTGCTATATATGGCATGTGCATCCGTCCTTAAATGCATTCACAGAGACCAAAATGTTCTGCAGTGTAATATCTCCATTCAACAGATGGAGCATTTGTCTGTATCTGAGACAAATCATGCTACGAGCAGTGCCGCGATGGAGGCTGATGCTAGTCTTCAGTTTCTCATTTGCACACTCCACGTTAAAGGTTAACCTGCCCTACCATCTATTTCAGACCATTTCCGTGCCTTTTATTTTTTTTACGGCCGGTCTCTAGGAAGCAGAGGACACACCGGGACGGTCCGTGACAGCCCCCCGCTCCTGGCTGCCACCTCGCCCGTCCCGGGGCAGCGCCGTCCGCCCCGTGCTGCCCCCGCTTCGTTCCGCGGTGCCCCGCGGCTTTTGCGCTCGTGCGTTCCGGGCGCTGGCCGCAGAGCCCCCTCTTAGTGGGTTGTCTTACCAACGTTGTGAAATTCAAGCACTACACCTACACCTTAGAATAAACATCTTGAGGGAGCTTTTTCTCTCCTTGAAACAACAGCTGTTGTTTCTCTTTTCGAAAGGGGTAGTCTGGTTGTGGCGGACGTTAGTACTTCTTTGCTAACCTATGAAAAACCTTGATCAGGTGATTTTCCCGTTCTCTCTCGCTCTCACACAGACTTCATTTGTTTCTATCATCCGCTGTCTCCCCCCATGTTCCCCCAAGCTGCAGGGAAAACCAAACCAGACGACAAAGCGCATCCCGCGACGGCCGCACGAGGTGCTCGCGTCTCGTCGCAGCCCGTGACCCGGCGCATCGCACGCGCAGGTGTCCGAGAAACTGCGGAAACTTTTTCTTTTCATAAATAATTATCATATCTGCAGATGGGAACTTTTCGAGCTCGGCGGGCAGGTCGCTGCCGGGATACGAGCACTCGGGAGCGTGGGTGGGAGTGGGGATGCTGCGCGCCCCGCTGCGCGCCCCGCGGGGCTCCGCGTGCGTCAGGCGGGAGGTGGCGTCAGCGGCGGCGGGTGCGGAGCGGCGGAGGGGGGCAGCGGGAGCGGGGGGGAAAGAGGAGAGGGGAGGGGGGGACGAGGGGGAGGAGGGAGGGCTCTTCATCATGAGGCGATGGCGGCACCGCCGTGACATCACCCCGAGGCTTATATAGTTGGGGAAGGGTCCGGGTCCACCATCTGGTGCCTGCGGTCGCCCGCCAGTGTGCTTGCTGAGACGCGGAGCGGCGGAGCTCTCTCTGTGTGTGTGTCTGTCTCTCTCTCCGTCTCTCCCCAGGATTTATGGACTTTACTTTCTAGAGAGTGGCGCGGCAAGGATGAGAGCCCAGCTGGTGTGCGTGGTGCTGCTGGCCCTGGCCTCCTGCAGCCTCTGCTCAGGTAAGCCCCGCCGCGCCCTACGCCCCGAGCCTCCGTGCGGCGAGCAGCACCACGCGGCCGGCCGCTCCCGCAGCCTCGAGCGGGACCGAACGGGGCGGGGTGCGCTCGGTCTGACGCGGCTGTGCTCTGCGGGCGCCCCCGGCTCGCACAGAGTGGGCTCTGTCCAGCATCACATTTTCCATCGCTCCCGTAATTTACTCCCTATCTGCAAACCATTCCCCTCCGCAGCATCACTACCATGGTGGTTAGTGTAGAGCGATCATTGAGAAACGTCGATGTAGACTGTCCCGTTAATTATGTTGCTACATTTGTGATATTTGAATCCCAGGTATTTCCAAGCTATCATAAATACTGTGTTTTCTTCTTCCTTCTGTCAAAGTCCAATCAGCATGACTATATATGTACTGTAGTCACTTTTTAGTAGCTGAATTACCGTTTTAGGATTCTGGGGGAAAAAAAAAAAAAAAATCACTAGTAACTGTAATGACAAAAAATGCTGGTCACAAAGATGCTGATCACACAATAGGATGCTAGATGAAAGTGCATTTCTGCTCTAAGATCAGTTGCTTTAGAAACCTAAAAAATAGGCTTGTTTGGAAAGTGACATAGCTAAGTGTGTGTCATTTAGATCATCAGTTTGTGACTAAAAAAAAAAAAAATCGTTGCAATTAAACAGGTGTACAGTGACAGATGTGTAGTAGAATAGGCTTCAAAATCCAATCTCACTAGTGTACACATTACTGTTACTTGTAACTCCATGAAAGGTAAGGAGTAGGTTTACAAGTAGATTAATTTTTCAGCTTCAGTATCCAGGAGGATCCAGAATTCCTTGTTTTGGATGCAAGTTTCCAATATACATTCCCCCACAGAAGATAAACGTAACACACTTAAACTTGTATTTTGTCATGGCTTAAGCATAATCATTTTGTGTACTTTACAGACCTGGTGTTCTTAGGGACAGGGCTAAAAGTTTATTATTTTCTCTGCATATGTATGTAGCTTTTTAAGCAAAAACATGACTAATATTTTCTGTGAGACAATTTAAAATTCATAAACCACTAAAGGCAAAGATTCCAGTGGAAATTAAAATAGACTCGTATAAAAAAAGAAGCAGAATTGCATGTGTAACTAACATGATGGTTCATTTGCTTGAAAATTTGGAATTATATATAAATGAGAAATGTCACAGAGAAGTTTGAAAAGCCAAATGAATTTTTGCTAGTGTGGACAATTAAGTCATTAGGAAAATGGTCATTCTAGTTTTCTTTTGAAAATATTTGCTCTCGGGGGAAAGTGTGTTTTGATAGAAGACAACTATTTCTGTAGAATGTAAATATACAGAAAGAAGCTATATTTCCTATCAATAATAAGGTAAGCATACAAAAGACAGCAAAGTGTTTGGATTTTCCTCTGATATGAACAATAATCTGTAATCAGATTGCTCTCTTGAGTGTTTGATCTTTTTCTACTTTACCCATCATCTGTCTCTTTCACTCCTGAATTATCTGAATACGCTCCGTTTTCCTCCAGGCTTTGTTTCATTCTTCACTATACGAACAGCTTCCTAAGTAATATCCTCCAGATATTTTCTCATTAAAGATGTTTCTTAATACCCATCTATTCAGCAAGATTTCCACTTCTGCATCTGTCTTCCACCCTTGGTGGTGGGGAAACTATATTCTGTTCTATATAGCTTTAACAGGGTCCTAACCAGATGCGAGTCACAGAATTCACAGAATTCATTTCATTGCCCCAGAATACAACAAATTGTGATGCTGTCACACATGCACTATTCATCCCTTTGCAAGAGCTGTTACTATCAGTAGTCAAAATTCAGCTGAGGTGAACATGTGCTGCCAGCAGAAAGAACTTAATCACTGGTGAAGCTATTGAGAAACTAGGTAATGATGAATACAAGTAGTGCTGAAAGGACTGAAAGGCATTAGGCTATATAGAGAAGTTGCTAGTGACATGCTTCAGTGCTGCTATCCAGTCTTTATCGATATTTTAAGTAACAATTTTTAAGTAAAAACAACTAATGTAGTGTACTAGTAATACTAAGCCGAACATCAGCATCACTGCGGAGGAAGACTGACATAAGACACAGACATTTTTGGCGACTTCAGTACAAATGGGAAACAGTACAACTATGCAAAGTGATTGTTTAGTAAATAATATTCACTTCTATTAAAAGCTCCTTTTAGCAGAAGCACAACTGGTAGAAATGTCTGAGGAGACAAAGAACTTGGTGATGCTATCTTACCTTGCTTGTATTAGGAGATGCTAAGATTTTTCAGATATGAACGAAGCAAAATCCAAAAATGTTCCAGAAAGCTACTTCCTTAGCAAGTGGTAAGCATAAAGGTGGTTAAGAACTGAGACTTCTGGTCTCTCCTTTGCTGTACTGTACTGTTCTGTACTCAGGCACAGAACATGGTCACTCTAATGACTAGGTGAATAGATGGCTATTGTGTGAGAGCAGACTGGATCAGAGACAGAGACAGTCTAATAGATCTGAGCATAGCCCTTCAGCAAAGAAATGTTCATAGAGTTTCCAGAGGAATGGCTTATGTCCAATAGACTGTAGTAGAGTGACTTTGCATTAATTTGCTGGTCACCATTTAAAAACACCTTGAAGATCCAAGTTGAGAATGTTTTCGATTGATCCCAAAAAACAGCAGCTAAGTAAATGTTAGTTAGTAGAGGTGATGAGTAGTAATTATGAAAATCAGACTGGTTTTGAATGAAGAAAATTACACCAGTTTTTGTACTGAAACGGCTGAAGATTAATGGGCCTGTCTAGGAGAGGACAGTGAATTCTTTCATTCAGTTCAATAAGCTTGATCATGCTTTGAAATGTAGTGAATATCCCTTTCAAAATAAAGTTTTGGTACCAAAAACATCCTCATAGTCCCATTAGAACACAATGCTGTGAATCCACTTTTATTACTGTTTTTTTTTTTTTTTTTTTTTTTTTTTTTTTTCCCCCCAAAAAACCTCATTTGTATACCTATACTTTGCTTGCTGAATTCAAATGTCCATGATTTATGATGAAATAATAAACATATGTTACTGGTTTATTCCCAGATTCAGAAGAGGAAATGAAAGCATTAGAAGCAGATTTATTGACCAATATGTATACATCAAAGGTAATTATTTTTCCTCTTTTAGCTGATGGTTAGAAAGCAAATGAATTCTCATTACAAACCTGAAAATCTTTATACAAAGTAATAATCTATGGTCCAGACCTGAAAGTTCAGTGCTAGACATCACTTTGGTGCAAGATTTTCTCAGTTCAAAGGAAATTTAAAGGTGTTGATGTGACACACACACACACAAAGTGTTCCTCACGTGTAACATTGATACTTTCATTAAACTGTCAAAAATGTGTAGAGGGATAAATTTATAAGAGGAAATGTGTTTCCAATAAGATTATGCCTGCTGAAAGTTAAATTAACCTTTAGTCAAATCTCTAAGTGAGATTTTTATGCGGAACTTTTTTTCTATGTGCATATAAAATTAAGACAGTCATAAAGCAAAATCTGTTAATACATATGCTGATTTTGGTTTAGGAATTTCATTATAATGTTAGTACAAGTACATGGGGACATGACTATGAAACTATTAATATGGTAAATGACATTTCCTTGACAAGTAGCCAGACTATGAATGATATACGTTATTTAAAAACAAGTAGACAAAAGTTCTGTTCCAAACTCATACTAACGTAGGTGAAGTAGCAAGTGTTGCACATATGTATCGAACAGACTGACAGACACTTTCTCAGCACTGTTATTTTCCACAAATGATCTAAGAAATGCCTAGTGTTTCTTCAGCAATATTTTGAAGAAAAAACTCTGAAACAAGATTCATAGGCTTAAAGCAGAATGATTTAACTCTACTCCTGGTGCTTGATTTCAATGAAAAATAAAATTACATTCTCCTGAAAATTTTCAAAAAAATAAAAATTCATAAGCCAGTGGCTAGTTGTAATAAAAGAAACAAAAAAACTGCCTGCAAGACTTATGTATATACTGTATTTTCTTATACGTGAGCTTCTTCACCATATCATTTGAATGAACCAGGATAAGAAATGAGGCTGGAAAACACATTGTTCTGATCTGGTCCAGCAGTTCTTTAGTTCCCACGTTCTTTACAGGCATGGTAGATCGCAAACAAACCTGTTTGCCACTGGTTTCTCTAAAGTAAAGAAAGATTTAATAGAGATTATTTCCCAGAGACAAATTTTAATGTTCTTTAAATAGTTCTTTCTTTGCCTGCCAAACCATAATATGCCCTGGGAGAAAACCCTGCAGCTATTCTATTGCTGCTACTGCTTAGAGTGGAACTGTGACTGTAAATGCCACTTCCATCTTTTTTTTTCTCTTTTACTGTAGAGTGCAATGTCAGGCAACTAAAAATGCCCATATACAGTGCACCTGTTGATAATACAAAGATGTTTGTTATATACTTTCACACATTGTAAGTTACATCATGTAACTTACTTTTTAATAGCTTTATGGCATATATACTGCAAGTGACATGACACGTGAAGTTGACAGAAAAAATAGATGATGGAGACATTCTAATTCTAAGTGATAGAATTTTAAATCACTATTTCAAATTAATTAGTATAAAATGTACTCTTTCTTGACAGTAAAGGCATAGTGGAACCACTAAAAAGGTGTATGAAACTACTTCTGTAAGAGATAGATCATTATTCCATTTGTTACTGAAATAATAAATTATTATTCTGATTTTTTTTTTTTTTTGTTGGCCTCTTCTAGTTTTTAGTCTTCATTAGAATAGAACCATGGTTCTAATTTGAAAGACTAGTTTTAGGATGGTATGTATGATAACTGACTGGCTTTGTGCCTGAGATTAGTCTCCAGTTGAGAGCAATTATCATTAAATTGTATTAATCATCTTTAACACTGACTTGGTAATCAACAGCAAGGGAAATCCAGCCAACTAAAACAGACTCAGTGGTTCTCATCAATAAAATGGAAGGAAAATAGAAGGAAAAAAAAATATGTTTATGAAAGCCCAGATCTAATGCTGTAAAATGCAGTAAAATCACTTATGTTTCTGGTATTTCACAGAAAAATTCTAGCTAAGTAGGTACTTGTGACGTATGGCATCAACTCTATGCAATATTATGGAAATATGCTTTTTTACCACATTCTTTTGACTTCACAGACTGTTGACAAGTGTCTACTGGTCTTTTGCAAACTAGTCTTTAAAGTCACCCATATGCTGAATACATCTCCATATTTAAAAAATTACATTCATGCTTTCATGAACTGCCTTCAACATTTAATATAGCTTATCATCTTTCCCTGCTGTTACACCTCAATGAACATACAGGGATCAAACAAGACCCTAAAAAACTTTATATATCTTTCTTCTAAGATAAAGTCCAAGGAGCCTTTTGGAAGATTTAGTAAGGTAATATAATCTGAAGTATCACAAATATGCAAATGATTACCTGCTGACTGTCTTTTGCATCAGAAAGATACATCTACTCCCAGCTTCTTAAGTGCTAACGTGAATCCACCATTTGCATGAAGACTGTCTTGAACTCAAACAAAATTGAAATGCTATTAGTTCAAGGAAAAAAAAAAGAGAGAGAAAAAATGTTTATTTGAAAGAATCATTATTACTAGGATAGCATTTGAGATCCCTACATACACAAATTTTTATGAAATCTTGAACCCTCTGAGCTTGAATGCCTGTTCCTAACTGTATGTGCCCAGAAAGTTTAGCCTTCATATCAGGCAGATGAGGCTGCAGCTGCCTAAGAGTTTCTAACTTCCTGACTCAGCTATTGCATGCAAGTCCTTACATTTATAAGCATTAGTATACGTCACAGAAAATCTTAGGCTGTAATTCACATGCTTAAAAGGCAGAAAATATTTTTGTTATCATTTCTACTGTTACATTCTGAACAAAATTCAATTACTGTTCTGAAAAGGAACCATTGAAGCACCTATGTAGGGACAGTGCAGACCTACTGATATAATACATTTTATACTCCTGATACTTTCACATATTCCTCAGTGTATTACTGAAGTTATCTGGATACTTTGTGTGTTATTAACATTGCTGGAAAAAAGTGGTCTCCCTGTCATATTCTGTGTAGAGGAAGTAATTAAACAAAACTAAGGACAGTGAGGTACACCAGAAGAGGCACTGTAACAAGCCCTCAGTTCTCTGCACTGTATCTCAGGAATTCTGTAGGCTAAGTCCAGGTGTTTTACCTAGTTGTTCAGTACCTTGGATTTTCCTTGGTCATGAATCTTTTTCACCTGCTTTCACTAGATAAAGGCAAGATTATAATAAGCAGAGAACTAAATATTTGTATTTATTTTATTTTAATTAACATTTTGGAGGTATTCATTACAAAACAGAAACAGCAACAATTATATTAAAATGTTTGGGAGAATCATTCAACCATAAATAAAAAGGCATATATATTATCACTTGAGATTCTCTGTAGTTTTCACAGGAAAATGTACTGTCAGGGAGGGAAATATTCCCAAGCTTATTTCAGTTTCTTAGACAGTTTTGAGTTCATTTTCAATGTAAAAAGGTATGGGAAACCATATATCTGAGTCATATTTCAGAAGCATGTTCAACAGTGGAAATACATATATCATATTCACTTCATGAATTCTTCATCATTAATAATTTTTAATTGTGATTCATATGGCAGTCTCTTTTGTTCCACCAGATACCTCCCAGATTTTTTCAAGTTAATCTTCAAAACAATTTAGTCCTTCTTGGCAGATACAATTTCTTTGATCTCTCATGTAGGTGTTTTTCCAAAACATATCTTGAGCAACTGTAGTTGGTATTGCTTAGACCTCTGTGGAAAATATTTCACAGATTGAATATCTATCTGAACATTTGTGTTACAGTCATCTGAAACTGTATTTTTGTGGGGTTTTTTTGTTTGTTTGTTTTGCTTTTTGTTTATTTATTTACTTTTTGTTTATCTATTTACTTTTTCTAACATACCCTCTTCAGTGATTTTCCGTAACCTATAAAACAAAGCTGTGTGATTGTAATACTTGCTGTAATAGTGAAGTAGATTATAAGAAAGTAAGATGCTTACACTGTTCAGAAACTGGACGTGATCTAGAGAGGTCCATGTTTAGTTAAAAAATTATTTCACTCTTGACTGAAGTTCTTAATGCTTTATGGTCTTATTCTGGGAGCTGGCAGCAGTGTAAGTCAGAAGCATGCGTATCCAAGTGAAAATACTTTGAAGTGATGCATGTTATTAATGAGAATTAGACTCCCTTGACTAACAAAGTATGCTTGCATACAGCGCCGTAAGATTTTTTCTCTAACCTCATAAGTAGTAGCCAAGACCAATTGCACATAATGGAGACTGCAATTTAGGTATTTTGCTAATATAGAGAGAAATGTTCCTTAAAAAAGAAGACATACTTCAAGGTAACATGAAATAATAACTTCAGATCAAAAAGATTCTAAAAGTTAAGCAGGAAAGCATAACACATTTCTCTACTCCTTTTTTTTTTTTTCTTTTTTTTTTCCAGTCCTATCCATCAGCATAGTCTAGTTTTCAACTCTGAATTCTCACTTGCTCACACAGTACTGCTCTTGGATTTTATTCTTTATTGCAGTTTAGCTGGGGAAGCTCTATTTCGTATTTCTTTCATATACAAGTAGAAACAATTGTATTGGAAAAGGCTCCTCATTTAGCAAGAAAAGCTCTGTGTTTGCATTTCACAAATATTTTAAAACAGAGTAAAGATTTTGAAACTTCAGTGGACAGTTGCTTTTTGGCTAAATTAAGTTTTATTAATTAAATCAGGCATCCTGTAAAGATGCCAATTTTGTTTCGAACCTGCCACAACATTTTCAAATGATTAGACTAATGGGATGCCTGAGTGGAGAGCCCAGATGCGATAGAACATGAGCCCAAATTGAAAAATGTAGAACCTTCTGAATAAGAGATTAGTTTGCTTCTCAATAAATAAATAAATAAATAAATAAATAGGTACTGTTTGTTATCTAAGCCCTAATAGAAATCTAAGAACATAGCAGTTTTTACTAAAAAGGTTAAATTACTCTCATTTTGAAATTCATGCGTGTATTAGTTGTATACTGAACTAATGATTATGGTCAGAAGGGAATTTCTTGTAACTACTGTTATTAGTGGTGAGAACTTTTCTTGTTTTTTCTTCATTTATCTAAATTTTCTTTATTTTAGTTTAAAAAATAGTTGCAAATATGCACAAATCTTGCATATAATACCTCTTTGTTAGAAAATTTCCTTAAGCAAACAGCAGGTTGTGTGATTACTCAGTGTTCAGCTAGGTAAAAACTGCATTCACACACTTACTTAATGCTGTTGGTGAACAAAAGGCAACGCACGCAGGACAAAGAAACAACAACAGTTCATAGGTAGAGTATAATCCTAATATATGCCTCAAGGGCATTAATTGCCATTAATAAATAGGAATTTGCTATTTGACTTTTGATTGGAGATTGCTGTGTCACTGGTTCTACTTGAATGAAATTAATCTCTATATTCAGCTCTAAGAGGAATACAATTTAGAAGAAATAATGACTAGGGTAATAAATAGATAATAACCAAGGAAGTGGCAAAGACAACAGAGAAGGAAAACAGTGATTGAGGTAGGAATTAGGTTTTTCTAATGATAATTAAAGAAAACTACTTCAATATCTGTTTTAAAATAGTGCCATTAAAAAGCAAAAATTCTTCTTATCATTTTCTAAAGGTTTTAAAAATCAAATTGCTCCGAAATAATGTAAACTATTGGATAAAATTATGGTGATATTTCTCTTTTTATTTCTGTCTTTCTGTAACATCTCTGAGTTGTTCCATTATGGACCACCCAAAGACAGCTGATCTCATGAGGTATTTCAGTCAAGTCACCAAATACACTTTTTGCACAGCTCTATTTTGCCTTTATTCCATCTTCATCCAAGCCCCTAGACCTATTCACATCACTTAACACTCATGACTTTCCAGTATCCAAAAACCCTGGGGCTTACAGATTCCACAACACTGGCTCCAGCTTCACCAGACAACTTGCCCTGAAGCAGGGACTCTGTTCCATTTCTTGGGGAATTTTGAAATGACTGTTATTTGTTCTGAACTGGGGAGGAGCATTTAGTTAACCACAGGCATCTAGCTTGGAATCTGGCACTGGAAATTTATCCACTGGGCCTGACTCACTGTCCTGATTTACACCTATGAATTTATATTATATTAATTTCCATATGTGTTTTTGTTTGCACCTGTGCAGAATGACTATGAAATGCTACCTTTCTGGTTTGGTAACAGTTTATTTTTCCATAGTGTATATCTACTTGGGGGGTAAGGCACTGGGGAAACACTCTTGGTGTTTTTAATAAAGGAGTTGTCCTAATTTCAGTGCTCTAATTATTGTCTTAAAGCTTGACAGATGAAAAGGACTTCAAACAAACAAACTTGTTCCTTCCAAAATGTTTAAATATCATGCATTACCACACAAAACAAAACAGAAGTTGCATTACATTACGTACCATCCATTTGTATTTTCAGATGAACAGAGCAAAACTTTCTTACTGGAAAGTGACCCTGCTAAATGTCTGCAATCTTATCAACAACATGAACAATCAGGTGGGAGAAACGGTAGAGGTAGATGATGAGGATCTCATTTCTGGAAGACAGTTCCCTGCTGCTCTGGATGGCTTCAGCTTGGAAGCAATGCTGACAGTATATCAACTCCAAAAAGTTTGCCACAGCAGAGCCTTTCAGCACTGGGAGGTAAAATGAAGTGTCACAAATGCATGTTTCAATGACTGTTACACTTTCAAGCTCTGTATGTTGTCACAATGGTCTTTTATATTTCAGATCCCAAGTATTCCTCCAGATCTTAGGTGCTCTTGGCTTAAATCACTCCATCACATTGTCTAAACTATCCTATGTTTTTGCTATTTTCTAATATTTAATACTGATAATATGCCACTTAGTGAAAGAGTTGTGACTTAATATAGTTTCTGAAGAGCTGATTTTCTATTTTGGATAAAGACGTGTGGACAAATGTGAAATATCCTTAACTGCATAATTTCTCCACTCTTTGTCACTATTCCAAGGAATGAAATAAAATAATAATAATAATAATAATAATAATAATAATAATAATAATAATAATAATAATAAAAAGCACAAAATTAATATGTGCTTAACAGACATGAAATTACTGCAGATTTATTCAAGCTGTAAATTTACACAGAGTTTCTGAAGGGCACTAAGACAAACAGGATTAAAAATACATACATGCCCATGTATAGTTGTAATTTTATCAGGTACTCTGAACTTTTTATAATTGCTAGGAAACTAGTAGCAAGGGAACTCCTGATTTTCTGTCCCTCCAAACCTTAAGGTTGCTACTCCTAAATAGTAATTGTTTTGTGATCCATCCGTGATATGTACTTTAGTGTAACATTCACATAAACACACTGGACAGAATCTTCTCGTGCTGTAAAAAAAACCCAACAAAACAAATATATCTAAATATCAGTACCCGCTTTCCAGTAAACCCAGGTTCTTCAGCTATCACAGTTCATGAGCAATTATACTGAGTCCTGATCCCCTTTTGCCTGCTGAAGCAGAGCTATATGTTTGCTTAGGGTTCTCAGTCCATTTTACCATCTAGGATGACCCATAAAAAAGACTGCAGCATCTTTGAGAACCAGAATTTTCTGAGTATTCTTCATTGGTACATGTATTGTTGAAAAGGATCTACCATGGAATCAATCACATGCCATAGCTTGGCTTAATCATGGCTCCTTATTTTACAGTTGTATCACCTTTTGTGGTGGTTGCAAAGCTCCACTTCTAATAATACTGCATGTGAAATTTAAAGAGGATGCTTCTGTATCAACCTAGGAGCATGGTTATCCAGTGCAAAAATTTCTAAGGCACAATAGAAGAAGAAAGAATAGAGCTAGAGGGAGAAGAACTGAAGAAGACTTGAAATAAACACTTTATGTAATGAAACAAGTTCTTGCGATCTTACTCATCCAGGATTGACTCCAAACTCTGTTGAAATCAAAAGTTTTTTTCCATTTATATCAACAGGATTTAGATGAGCACTCATTTATTAAGTAATTAAGTGACTAACAGAATGTGATTGCTTAGGAAAATACTGAGGTGAATCTAAAATGTTTCTAGCTTAATGCCTTTCAGCCTGGCCATGGAAGAACATGGTAAAAGAATGGATGAAATCTTAATAGATAAAGCAAATATGAATCTGAAGAAAATACTTTAAAAACTATAAATAAAACTCAAATGCAGTTAAATAACATATTTTAATTGAAAAAAATTGGCTTTCTTGTACTTTATTTCCTTTCTTTTAGATTTTTTAACTGTAGAAATTCTGTGATAAAAATATTCCTCAAAATCTGAGGTAAGCAAGGAGTGGATGTTTTAGGAGGTTTTTAGGATAAATTAACCATTACTGAGTGACAATGATAAGGAAACTTTAAGTAATATTTAGCTCCAGAGTGACATACCAGCTTTCCTATAGCTAAAACCAATGGTCTTATTAGTTTCAGTGGAATTTAAATATTACTTCCATAGGACTCTACTTGTCTGTACCCTGATCTTATGGAAATGCCTGAGTTTGGGGCAAATAAAACTCTTGTGGAATTGATGATTTTCATTAGAAAAAAAAGCCATTATAATATCCTGTCTTTTCTTACATCCTACAGTTACTTCAGCAAGACGCTTTTGATCTAGAAAATTCAAGCCAAGAAAAGGAAATAATGAAAAGAAAAAATCCCTATATTCTGAAACGGCAACTACATGTGAACAAAGCCAGAAGACCATACATACTCAAGAGAAGTTCATATTACTGATGCAGCAGAGCAAAACAATGTGTATTTAGTTTATAGGTAACTGTGTGTTATAGTTATCTTATTTAACTTCAAAATCATAGCTGTGTGAAAATATAATATGGAAGATCATCAAGATGATAACATAACTGTGTCTTTTTTGCAATTGCTGTTACTTGATTGTGATTTTTTCCTATTTGAGATTAATTAGACCAATACATTTTCAAATAAATCTAGTTTCTAAGCATGATGTATTGTACACAATTGAGATTTCAACATCTTTCCAACAATATATCAGTCTTTTCCTATTTTAGAAAGTACACTGTCATACACTGAGAAAATGGATACCATCCATAAATCTTACTGAAATTCTTAAAAATTTCTTACTGAAACACCTCAAGCATGTATAGGCTTGCAGGTTTTATATGATACAGTAGTCCGACCTGCCACACTATTTTATATATTGTCTAGTTGAAAATATTAGGGAAAAGATCTAAATAAAGAAGGCAATATGATCCACTATTAAATGGTAATTTCAAAATTCATATTTAAAATGGCCTGCTTGTAAGTGAATTTAAGTGCTTGATTCCTAACTTGTCTCTGAAGAGCCATAATTTAAGAAAATACAGTAATGAGGCTTCAACAAAGTATGCTGCTGAGAGCAAAGGCAGATATGCTTCAGAATTGTGGATATCACTGGTTAAATAAGGAAAAGAGTTTAAATAATCAGTAAACTAATTTATGGTGTTTACGTAATATATGAGTGCTCAGGAAAAAAATAAAGGCAAAAAAATAAAACATGATTCATGCTCTTGTGGTGTTACTGGAAAATCAGTAGACTATATATCCAGTTATATGAGAAATTTTGGAAGAATATTTAAAAGAGGACTTTAAGTAAGAACAACTTAAATTTACTATTGAAATTCATTTCCCTTTCTTCCCTCTACAAATTCATAATGTCAACAAGTAGCTCCAGGAGTTAAAAATAGTGGAATTCCACAGACACAGGGAAGATTTCAGCATGAAAAGAGGTGTTTTCAACTTGTTAAGTACTCAAGAACCACTGAAAATTCACGCTTCATCCATCCTTAAGTGTCTGATCCTTATATCAAATTTGGGATCTCATGCTCCTGGATTTCAGCCTGGAAAAGAGTCTGAAAGAACTGAATGAAGCAAGAGTTAAATGAGAGAGACAGTCCATGATCCCTTCCTAAGGGAACCTTTGATTCTCAAACCAGGAGACAAAAAAGTGGGAATAGACATTGGTTTTGAAGTCTGACTGTTTTCTATTTGAGATATTTCCTCGTAATGTTCCAACAAATGGCCAGAAGAAATCACTCAAGGAATTACCATATCCTCTCATCCATCAGATTTTCTGTTAAGTACTGTTAAACATATAGAAGGATACACATGTGAAAACATACCCATACCAATAGTTATACCAATTTTGATACATGGAGAGGGATTTCATTTTTTTTTTTTTTTTTTTTTTTTAACTGTAAAAGGTATTTTCACTACTCCAATACTCTAATTCTGTTTTCTTATTGCAAATGTTACTAATCAGTTTATTTATTGAGTAGGCACTAAAAGCATGCATTCACAAGATATAACTGAGCATACACTAATTACTACAATAATCATAATTTGAAACAGCTAAATATTTAAGCACATTTTGTTTCAATGATTTAAATGCTTATGAATTTAAGAGCCTTGCTTAAATATGGTTCTAGTAGAGTAATACCCTTTTTTTTTTTTTTTTTTTTTTTTTTAATGAAACGGTTATAGAATTAGACTAGTGACAGGGTATGCTCTCAAGTGAAGAACATTCCTCTTTCTAAAAGCCGACAAGCTCTGTAGTTCCATCATGACAGCTTAGATTCCAAATTACCTGTTGATCTGAAGTAACAAGGCAGAATGGAACTTGTTCTAAAATTTAGAGCACAGGAAAAAAAAAAAGAAAAAGTTGCCAAGGTATTTTTTTCTGTGTATTCATTTTAAAAGCATTAAGAGTTTTAACAAGCATTATAAAGTAATGTGACTGTCATCTGAGAGAAAATGCTAGAATTTTCAGAAACAAAAACAAGCATCTGTGTTTCATTTTGCAGGTAATTTAGATACTCAGGGTGATGGCAGTGGATTTCCTAGGATGTTCTACCCGTCTAGTGGAAATAACCCTGTGACTGTGTGCTTGCTCCTTGCAAGTCACAGCAAACAGATTAGCCAGGTACTCTGGCTAAAAATGGCTTAAAATAACCCATTTACTTTCAGCACGCTGAATCCATGCAGGGTCAGCTATTATGTGTCACTGAGGGGGGCAGCTCTTAAAGCGTGACAGGGTAGCTTGTTAAATTGATCCCTAGCATTTGATAGAGGTGTTCAGGGATCTATGAGAGGAGTGTCATTCAGAATGAGAGGAAGTCCTAACTAGATGAGGATACAATATCCCTGACTGTAGGATGGTTAACAAAGATACAAAAGCTAGAGCTGACATTTTATGTTATTGGTCACTGGTGAAAAGCAAGCATTAAGATGTTAGAAAACACACTAAATCCTCATGGTTAAGTCAGATAAACAGAGATGTAAAGGCATGTTTTGGTTATCTGGGGGACTTTTATTTTCTTGAAATTTCATTTTACTTTTAGCTATTGCTACTTCCAGCTAACCTCACTGCTGTGGAATTGCAAACTTTCTTTAACCCTCCTTTTCAGATGATGCAAGCGAAAAACAAATAGGTAGGCAGGCATATTTGTTTCTGTTTCACTCATTATATCAATGTCAATGAGGCTCTCAGGATGTGAACGTTGGCCCTAGTTGTGTATTCTCTGTGAAAAGAGTGTTCTATTTATAATCATAGAATCATAGAATTGATCAGGTTGGAAAAGACCTTAAAAATCATCAAGTTCAACCGCAAACTAACCATACTACCCTAACTCTAAAAACCCACCGCTAAATCATGTCCCTGAGCACCACATCCAAGCGGTTTTTAATCACAGTTCAGAGATGGTGACTCAATCACCTCCCTGAGCCTATTCCAGTGCTTAATAACCCTTCCTGTAAAGAAGTTTTTCCTGATATCCAACCTAAGCCTTCCCTGGTAAAACTTGCGGCCATTTCCCCTTGTCTTGTATTTGCAGTAACAATGGGCAATGAATGGACTTGAAGACAGAGAATGCCCTCACAGTTTGAAAAGATGTGTAAACCCAGGCTTTTTTTCTTCTTCTTTTTTCCACTGAAGTTCAGAATTGTCTCATGTCTAAAAGTGTTGTTTTGAAGACCATTAACTCAGATTGTCACAATGGCTTAAATGTGGACAGTTTTATTTTCCAAAAGGCAGTTACTGAGACATGTATTCTTTGTCTTCATAGAGGAGAACATTTTTCCTACCTAGTCCATTACTGATGTTTATAGATGAATAACTGTCCTAATTTTTCAGAAATTTGATACTTAATTATTTCAGATATTCCTCAGATACTGGATATTGTTATGCAGACTAATTGCATAAAACTCTGAACGATTTTTAATGTAGAATTAAACGTAACTGAGATTTAATTTGATTTGGTATATTTTTCAATAGCAATCCTCTATAAAAACAAAAATGTCCTATACAAGAAAAGTTAAGCATGCATAAACTAACATTTTAAAATCTCTGAAACACATCTTTCTTATTCTTTAAAATAAATAACATAACCACTCTATGGTGATAAGTCTTTAGCTTTCTTGTGCATTGTTTGTGATATATATCTTCTGTTTTCAGTCTTTTCTTGAAGCTCAGTTTTAGGGAAGAGTTCAATGGCTGTGATATGAACAGAGTAGATGAAATGTGTAGTTTTCAGATTAAATAGATGGCTGATTTAATTTTGTGATGCATGAATGTGGCTGTGCCTCATGATCTGCTCTTGACTAACACACAATATAGTCATGATAATTTGGCCTCAATCTTAGGCTGACTGAAGGCAGTCGTAAAACAGTAGTTTCAGAGAACCCTCTAAACAAAGGACAATGACTTCTGTGACATGACAGGAGTCAAAAATCATGCCTTTCTGTCTAGTAAACAAAGAGGGGCTGATCTCCTCAAGAACCTGGAAAATAATATTTTAGTTTCTACAAAACGGAAGCATTCAAAAGCCATGATTGCAATAATCTGCAAAGTTGCATAAACAATACTGACTTCTAAATAAAGTATTAAATAGATCTCAAATGATTTTTATTTCTTTCTCTTTACTGTACTGCCAAGATATGTAAGAAACAAATTTGTAAGCTTTGGCAGCAGGAGAAACTGAAAATATTTGACTGCTTTTTCTCATTGCTACTGAAATTTGAAATTTCCATCCAATCTCTTGAACCTAGCTGGTATCACTTTAAAACACATACACAAAATACAATGTTGATTATCAGATTTCAAAAATTGCCAGATTCAGGATACTTGGATGGGTCTGAGAAATACAGTACTCAGTCAAAGGTCTCGACTAAAATGAATGTCTAACTCTTCTGAAGTAGTGATGTTGGGCAATGACATGGGAAACATCCAGGTGCTTTTGAAGGGAGGTCAGATAGATATTAAGGAACATAAAGCCTTCAGATGCTTCTTGTGGTCCAGCTAGTGTTTTCCAGGTAGATGAGAATGCACGTGAACAGACATTGTTTCAGGAAACTCCTCCTAGGCCCTCTTACAAAGGAAAACTTTAAGACAACACATGATTGCACTCAAATTACCAAGGTATAGCATTTGCTTTTTTACAATCCTATTGGGTCGGGTACTGGGTTGTTTTGACTCAAAAAATGAAGTGCAATATTAGCCTAGCACTATTTTCAAGTCTATAAGCTCAACTGAGGGATATGAAAGTTCTAATAAGAATGGTTTTATCTATTTTACTCTTGAAATTCAGTTACAGAAATGTTTTGTAGGATGCATTTCTTTTATGTCTACCTAATGGGCTTCTCAGACATTCTAAATATTGCATCCATAAATATCTGCCAGCAGCATGAATACACTAGTACAGAGGTAATATCTAAGCTACTTAGTAAAGTGTTGTCACAGAGTATGTGAATGAAAAACTGATTTTATCTATTTATTTATTTATTTATTTTACATCAGCAAATCTTATCTTTGACTGGAGAAATTCTAAAAGACAATCATGTTATCATTATTATTATCATTATTATTATCAGTTTTTCTTCTGATTCACTATTTAAAAAACCCAACCTGCATAGCAGATTTTTGTAATCTTATATTTTAGAAATTAAGATATTTGGTGTTTTTTTTCCCTTGATATATTTAACTCAAGGTCTAAAATAAATGTGTACACACACACATACACAAATATGGGCTGTATTGTGCCTTTTTTTCTTAAAGGACGTTATTCACAGAGCAGTGTGTTTTGGGAATCATTTTGTCTGTTCTAATATGGTACAGTTCCTTCAACAAAAAAAATTCAAATCCATAATGCTTTAATGCATTTAAAGACAACTGCTCCAGAATATAATATTGTAAGGCCTTTTATTAGCAAGTAAAAGCACTTTAGCTAATTCAATGTATAATCCTTGTGATTAAAAAACAATTCACCTTCTTGAAAAAATGGAAATTAAAGATATTCTATTTTATAGCAAGTATATAAGAGATATTAGAAATAGTTTACTTAATAGCTAACAGTTCTTGCATGAATTAAATCACTTGATTATTTTTGTGTACTACCAAGCCTCTAGGGTATTTGTATAACATGTATAACCAGTTGTTATGTTTTAGTACCACATTTACTGAACTTTTAAATAAAGAACAGTTTGGAACAGACAACAAGCCTTTTATTCTGTGCAAAAAGTAGGAATCAAAAGAATGAAAAGATGAAGAGAACAGGTAGATGTCTATATACTCACAAATGGATTACTTATTCCAAATTTTGCAGTAAATAAAATATAACTTACGGGGACATGTAACTGCACAGTACAAAGGTACCTCGATGCCCTTTCAGTTTCATGTAGACAGTCAATAATGGCACAAATTTCTCAATGATTGTATTTAATATGTAGAAGGCACTGAAGTAGTAAGACTGCAGATGCTTTTGCAGCTGGAATCCTTGGTGAATAGTTAACTGATATTTTCCCCAAAATTTTTCATGTACTGAAGGTAGTTTTTACAGTATAGTTGTGCTAAGTTAATATTCTGTGAAAATTACACGAATTATGAACATTATAATTTCTTTTTAAAATAAGCATCACATCTATCTACACTTCACCTTGTGATTTTACAGATTTCTATGTTAGTTCAGCTGAAAGCATCTGTTAGGGAGCAAGCGAGTGGGAAAATGTAGATAACTAAGGGTCTTAACAGAAAAATGTGAGAAGATATTAACTCAGTATTCTTTCTATCTAGCTTTCTTGTGGTTTAAGACCAGCAAGCAGCCAAGCATCACACAGTCACTCTCTCATTCCCCCTCCTGAACAGAACAAGGGGAGAAAACATTATGAAAAATCTCATGTGGTAAAGTAAGGATATGGTGATTGTTCATCAAATACCTTCACAATCACAAGAGTCTCAGCTTGGGAAAGATTATTTATTTATCAGTTAATTTGAGACCATTGAGAACGAAAAGCAAACTAAGGCTTTCCATGGGCTGTGCCCCCTTCAGCCTCAACCACTTCTGTACAGTGGGCACCTCAATGGCTGCATGTATAGATTTGCTTCTCAGGGTGCCCTCATGGACTGCAGGGGGACATCATGCTCCATCAGGGGCTTCTCCCAGGCTACAGGGAGCTTCTGCTCCAGCTCTGGAGCACCTCCTGCCCTCCTTCTGGTGGCTGCAGGGCTCTGTCTCTCCCGTTCTCTCCCATTTTCTCCTTCCTTTCTCCCAGTTGCTGTTGTGCAGCAGTTTTTCCCTTTCTGAAATCTTTCCCAGAGCATACCTAGTGTCACTCGTGGCTCAGCTCTGGCAGTGGCAGATCCCTTTTGGAGAAGCTGGATCTGGCTATGATCTGATATGGAGCAGCTCTAGGCAATCCCTGAAATACCTTTGCTACCAAAACCTTGCCACATAAATCGAATATAGGTTCCAGTAAAAACTGTAAGGTTATCTCTTCTGGGATATACTCAAAGTCAAACCATTCTAACTATCTAATGCTAGCATAGAGAACGTTATATTTTAGGGAAAGCTCACCTTCGTTTTGAACAGAAGTGTCCAACTAACGGTCTGTAGGCCACATGCGACCCTGGACAGTTAATATTGCAGCCCCAGATTATTGTAAACTTTTATTATGTGATTTTTAGTGATATTTTTCATAAGTCAACTGTGTGTAGCTCAATGGAACGCTGTAGGAGGGAGGGCATGGTATGGTGCTAACACCTCCCTTTGTGCCTATCACACACAGTCAGTTGAACTGAAATATTACATTATATGCCTTCGTGCAACTTGGTGAATAAAACACAATGATTACTGATTACACTTCAACTTACATACATGTGTGTATGCCCGTGAAGACACATTTTTTGTTATTAAGTTGATATGTAAGTTTTCTTATTTAATTAGTAAACTCATCATCCAATCGTTATTAAAGCTGTGAATTTCATAAAGTCCAAGGGATTGAATCATCAGTTCCAGAAGTCTGTTAAGTGGATGCTGATTATGGGGACATTGTTTATTTTTCTCAAGTAAGATGGCTAAGTTGGGATAAGATGCTAGAAAGATTTAATGATTTGCGAAATGGAATCAAGTACTTTATGGAATCAAAAGGATTTTTTTTTGCCAGAATTTGAAGATGAAAAATGGCTCACGGATTTAGCATTTTCAGTGGATTTGACCACTCATTTAAATGAATTAAACATATATTGTCACAATGAAAATCAATTTATCTGTGCTGTATTTCAAACCATAACAGCATTCAAAATGAAACTGAAATGATGGCAAGCTCGTCATTGCAGATAATTTTGTGCATTTTGATATGTTAGCTAAACAGAATTTCGCAAGCAGTGAAAAATATGCAACACTGCTTTCCGTTTTGAGAAAGGAATTTGAGATTTCAAGATTTACATAAAAATTATCAATTTTTTGCAATATTTGTGACTCCATTTTCAGTCAACTTAAATAGATTGTATTCAGATTTTTCAAAGTAAATGTGAAGAATTGCAGTCAGACATGTAAGTCAAAGTTTTAATCCTGTCTTTTTACTAAACTTTTATAAGACATATCAGAGAAAAATATGCCTCGCTCACAATCATGCCTTATTCATGTCATCCCTTTTTGTTGGTGTGTACATTTATGAACAATTGTTTTGAAAAATGAAGTACAGGAAGAGTAATACTTCATTAAAAAATTCTGACAAGCACCTTGAGAACTCACTAAGAATTGCAACCTCTTCAATCCAACCAGACACTGATGTATTATTTTCACAAAAACAAGGTAAAATATCCCTCTGTTTTTATGGGTTTGTTGCCCTCTTTTTCTAATGTTTGAATAATATATATATTTATAAAAGAAGTTTTGTTACTTCTATAAATTGATTATATTATGTATTAAATGAGGCGCAAGACAATTCCTCTTTACTCAGTGCAACTAAGGCAAGTCAAAAGGTTGCACACCCATGGTTTAGAGGGTCAAAACATGATATGTTTTACACTTTATTCTTTTTTTTTTTTTTTGATTTAAATGATTTTTTAGTACTGAAGAAAAGTAAGGAAAGTATTCTTTGAACGGGCAAAGGAATGTTTCCGTAAATACTTGTGTAGCAAGTATTTAACTTCAGACAATGAAGTGCAGGAACTGTTCTAATACAAAAAATGTCTAGGTAATAAAAGATAAACCGAAGTGTTCCTGAAGGCAGACTAACATAACTTTAAAAATTCTAAATTACAATTTTATATTTTTTCTTTGCTTTTTTTTTTGATATTTCTCTTTATTTCTATTCTTAGTCCTTTTGAATCCCTTTATTCTAACAGTTTGTTGCTCTGCTTCAAATAGGACACTCATAATTTTAAGGAATAAAGAAGGTCAAAAAAGGATATATGGGGCAAAAACAAAATAAAAACAAACAAACAAACAACAACAACAAAAACCAATCCTAAAACAAACAACCTGAGATACATCTGTTTCTATGAAAGTTCTCTTACAGTGTAAAAGCAAGGAGTGGCATTGGGAACTTTAGCTTCTACAAGATACGTTTATAGAATAAAAGTCCAGAAATTTATATTATCTTTAAAAAGTTATCTGGAAATGGTCTTTGAACAAAGTAGATCTTCTTCAAGTATCTAGTTCAGTGATGCAAATTAGAAGGCATACTTCAATGCATAGTTCTGTGATCTGTCCTCCAAATTCACATTTCTCCAACCTGGATGATACAGATTATAAACAACATTCGACAAGGCAGAAGGCGAAAAAAAGATATGCTGTGATGAAACACTTTTGATGCCTTATTAGCAGTTCTTAGTAGTGTGTGAAGAAACATAATATACTATTTGCACCCCTTCCCAAGGCACGTCTTAATGTGAAAGGAGCTGACATTTACTGTGAAAAGTAAAGTCTTTATTTAGATAGAGTGAGTGTTAAAATCTCTGAAGTATGGTGCTTGTAAATCTGACTTCTCTTCACTGAGGCACTTCAGTGCTTTTCTGTTAAAAATACATGCGGCCCTTGGAGGATAAAGAAAGGCACTCTGACTCATCTTCCTCATCTAAACTTTAATCAAGAAAATGTGGTTGGCAACTGGTATGAATGAGAACAGATAGCCATCAGATTCACCATTATGGATATTCATCGAGATTAATAATGTAGAAAGCTGTAGATTACTGAAACAGTATGGTTTTATACGACCATATGAAATGCTTGGGAAAAAAGAAAAGGGCTAATAAACAGATAATATTTCTTTTTCTTCTATGTAAGCACACTCTATTATATGAAGATTTTATTACATGAAGATTTATTGCTGATATTTTAAAAATTGTTATGTATTAGCAGTGCTGACCAAAACAAAGACCAAAACCCAATTGCTGCACTACAGGTACCTCATGGTCATCTTCCAGCATTTACAAAGTTAGTTCCCTATCTTGAACAGTCACATGTTGACCTCAATTGAACACAAAATAGGTAGTACAAGAAAGGGAAAAGAGGCTTTTTGACCCAGCCTGGAAGAGAAGCCTTCCTCTTTTAAGACAGCAGTAGATTTATTTTAAAAAGCAGATATTGCAAATAGCAATAGGACAGCCTTCTTGGAAGTTGAAAATGATGTATGGAAAAATAGTATAACTGATCCAATTGAAAAATGAATTGTTACTATTAAAGCTAGACAGTGAAGAAAGGAATTAGTCCCCCACAAAGCATCAGATCATTATAATGTAAATTTACTTGAAAAGACATCTCAGTTCCTGAAAGTTACCTCTCTTCTCACACTAAGGACAATGAGATTATGTCTATTCTCTCCCGAGAATGAGAAACAATAGGTTCTTCCCTGTCCTATTGCCCACCTGGGCTTGCATAAATCAAACAGGTGAGATCTTGTATTTTGATTTTCCTACTGAGTTAGAACCTAGCTAGCAGCAGAAACTTGAAGTGCACAAGCCAAAATCTATTCTTGACTTTTGAGAAGAGTAAACCGACACGTGGTTATCATACTGTGTTTTTCTTTCTTAAACTGCTGTCTAGTATCTTAGGCCTGTGTAAATTATAGTAGATCAGGACTACTCAGTAAAAGACAGGTTCTTCAATTCCCTGAGAGCATCCTAAGTGAAGTTATTACAGAACTGAAAGTTCAGGAATTTTGATGCGAAGTAACACAAAAAACAACAGTAATAGAAGTTACTGTCAAGGTCACCTAGTTCAATCCTTCCCAACTGCAGACAGGTGTTATAATTTTTTTTTGCATGGAATGTATCTCACCTGGCTGGAAACATCTCTAATTCAGATACCTAGGTCTAAACTAGTTATGTAGACTTCTATGAAAAGACAAGCAGTTTAGGGGAGAAACCTAATCAAGTATTACCTATCTATAATCAGTGCATCTTTGAGTGTTACAGAGGCCAGAAGAATCCTCACTTGAGCCTGAAATAATGCATAGAAATTTTTCTTTACACAATATTTATCATCAGTTGAAAAAAAATGACACAGCAAGAGAACAAGTTCTCTGAAACAAAGGTGAAAAGGGATAAAGCATCTGAAGGGATCTGAAAGGGATCTGAACTTACTGGTCCTGCTGTCTGGTGTCATAGATACAGCATCATATAGAGTATTAATTGAGTAAGTGTTTGAAAGAATTGTCAGTGATTTAGGAAACATATCTTGAAATTGAAAGGGAAGAAAATTAACATTTCAGATACAGTGAGCATAAGGTAAAAAGAGAGAGCATGTATGTCTGAGGAGGCAAAAGTCACCTGGCAAAAAATAACTTGGCAGAGTATGGATAACATACTCTGGGCTGCTTCATGTTAGGGACCAAAGGGTAGAATATCTGCTTTAATTATGCTTAATTTCTGATACTTGACTTTCACAGGATAATTAGAATGCAGGCCTGTTCTAGGCTTAAAGCCTAGTTTTCACATCCACACAGCTTAGGGTGTAATGTCAGGGCTTGTGTTGAACGTCATACTTCCAGGATTAGCAAAATGGACCCTTTTATTTGTTTATGAAATATCAAGGCATGACTAGGAGAAACATAGTGAAATAAAACATAGACAATGGCATTATTTCACTTTTCACCTTTTTCCTTTGTGAAAATTAGTAAGAAACAGCTTTCATTCTGTTTGGATGATGAAATTACTATTTTTCACTAGAAGATAATCACTGGTTTCACAGATGAGAATGTAAAGTTTAGAGGTGTGAGCTCTTCATCTTTCTTTTTCTTCTTTTTTTTCAATTATTGTAAGCACTGAAGTGAATGCAGATGCAGATTCTAATTCAATACCACAGTACTTGAAGGTGAACATTAAGAGTATTAACTTAGCTAGAATAAGGCTCAACACATCACAAGTCATGCAAACCCCAGCTACCAATGCCCACGGCTCTTGCAAGAAAAATCCATGCTCTGTATGAGCTTCAAAATCTACTGTTTCTACCAAGTTACTCAGTTGTAGAAGATGATAGAAGTGTGATGAACACACTCTCACCTTTTAGCCAATGTATTTCTATTAGAATTAACTGGAGTTTTCTTGTGTTGAAGACAAGCCCCATCTTTAAGCCAAAGTTAACTTCTGGGCTGATTTCAAAGCATTTGTAACATTCAGGAGTTGTATCATGACATCTAAATATGCTTTAAATACTTGCTTTGCAGTTCCCAGGAACTTACACTTTATCCATCAGAAATGTGCATCTGTGTTACAGGTGCAAACCAGAGGAAAATGCAAATGTAGACTCTGCTAAGAATAAAGAGGTGAAAAGAGTCACTGCTGAGTTGGGATGGAGCTTTATTAAAAAATATATATTTCATTTTATTTAACACCTTTCCTATTCACTCTTTGGAAAATAAAGCTATCTGACCTCTGAAACTATAAATAACAGACTTGAAGAAAAGTAATTTCACTAATGAAGTATTTCTCTTTTGGAGAAGGGAATGAAAGGCCTTGTGATTTTTTGCAGTATACCACCATCTGGTGGAAAGAAACAGAAAGATGAAGTTTTTCAGCAGTTATGTCTCGATGATTGAGTAGGTTTACTGTAAAAAAATAACTAGTGCTAATTAAATTCAGTAAGTCTTTCTGGATTTATTGTTACAAATCACTTAAAAACATGAACTTTTAGTGCTGTTCTTACAGAAATCTTACTCAGCTTATTAATTTCAAACAGATATTTAATCTTAAAAGATTAAATGGTAAGGGACTTAAAGATACTCTTAAAGCTAGACATAAATTTCAGTATCAAGAATAACTGGTCAATAAGACGACAAAATTTTTCACATGATGTTATTAGTTCAAAATATTTTGCTAATAAATCTAACAATATGTCTCATACAAACTGCAAAATATTACTATACATTCTTAGTATTGGTGGAATTTGATTATTTGTAAAAAAATCTGTATCAAGATAACTTTTCTTTTTTTTTGCTATTATTTTTTTCCCCCCTCACATTTCGATTAAAATTATGAAGTAAAAATCTGGTCTTACTATCCATGCATTCTGACTTCTTTTTTCTTCTTTTTTTCTTCTTTTTTTTCATTTTTCTTTTTCTTTTTCTTTTTCTTTTTTTCATTTTTATCTTTTCTTCTTTTCTTTTCTTTTCTTTTCTTTTCTTTTCTTTTCTTTTCTTTTCTTTTCTTTTCTTTTCTTTTCTTTTCTTTTCTTTTCTTTTCTTTTCTTTTCTTTTCTTTTCTTTTCTTTTCTTTTCTTTTCTTTTCTTTTCTTTTCTTTTCTTTTCTTTTCTTTTCTTTTCTTTCTTTTCTTTTCTTTTCTTTTCTTTTCTTTTTTTTTCTTTTCTTTTCTTTTCTTTTCTTTTCTTTTCTTTCTTTTCTTTCCTTTTCTTTTCCTTTTCTTTTCTTTTCTTTTCTTTTCTTTTCTTTTCTTTTCTTTTCTTTTCTTTTCTTTTCTTTTCTTTTCTTTTCTTTTCTTTTCTTTTCTTTTCTTTTCTTTTCTTTTCTTTTCTTTTCTTTTCTTTTCTTTTCTTTTCTTTTCTTTTCTTTTCTTTTCTTTTCTTTTCTTTTCTTTTCTTTTCTTTTTTTTCTTTTCTTTCCTTTTCTTTCCTTTTCTTTCCTTTTCTTTCCTTTTCTTTTCTTTTTCCTGGCTGCTGGGCTCCTGTGCCATGGTAACCCACATGTCCACTAACCATTTATTTAGGGAATTGAGGTCTGATACAAAAAGATGTTGGAAAACTGGCTACTGAGTGATTTGAACAGGCTTATAGCCATATAAGTTACTCAATCTTGGACATCAGAGCAAGCCAGCAAAAGCTTTTCTGGGTAATTAGGACTCCTGCTGAGCTCGTTCACACATTCACAACTGAACAGTCAGCCTCTGCTGGTTTCTACTGGAGCTTTGGCAAGACCAGCAACTTTACAGAAGTGTTCCAAGGCCAGACAATTGTCATTTTTTTGATGGCAAAATATTTTCTTATAAATATTTTTATGCTTTCTTATAATATTTTGACCAGACCTAGTATCATGCTGTGGATAAAACTATAACTGACTTTATGAATAAAGACACTTTATCTCTTAATAAAATGTCTCTACAAAGCTGGAAGGGCACTCTGCTGGCATGAACCATCTTTATTGATGAGCTGTTGTTCCCCTACCACTGTGCCAAGGAAGAAGAGATCTTAACAGTGAGGTTAAGATAAATGTTTAACATGCCATATGTTAATAATGGCTGCCTCACTTAAGTGATGGGGGAAGATTTCTGTAAGTGAATCTAAGGATGACAGAAGTCATAACTGTACCCAGCATATGTGCACATCTGCTTTCCGACTTGGGTTCTGCCCACTACTGGATTCAACCCATTACAATGCTTCCAAGAATGGGATTTAGCCTTTAATTGTTTCTCAGAATCCAAGTTCAGATTTTTCTCTCTCCTCCTACCTATTGAAATCATAGAAATCATAGAAATTATAGAGTGGCTTGGGTTGGAAGGGATCTCAAGGATTTTCACGTTTCAACCCCCTTGCTACAGGCAGAGTTGTGAATTGCTAGATCAAATATTAGCTCAGACTGTCCAGGATCCCATCCAGTCTAGCCTTAAACACTTCTGTCAGAGCTCAAAACTAATTTTTAAGTAGTGAATCCTTTGCTTCTGTAGAATCACTAGATGTGTTAACTCTTTTCTTTCTTTCTTTCTTTCTTTCTTTTTTTTTTTTTTTTTTTTTTTTTAACACCCTCCTCTTTTTAAAAAATTTCAACTCAATTAAGTTTTAAAGGAAAAGCCTAGAATAATTTAATTGATTAATTAAAGTAGTGTCATCTTCATAGTGTACCTAAGCACATGGGACAGAGTTTACAGTTTCACTTCTAATAGAATATTAGTTTTAAGTTATAAGGCTAAAGAAAAATGGAAAATCTATGTCAAGTACTGCATCAAGTTCTGCTGAAATAACTCAGAAGATTGTATGATTTTAGTTCCTCATATATTTATGAAACTAAAGATTCAGTCTATTGTATCAATATTGAAAAGCTTTGTTATACCAAATATTGCCACTTTATTATGTAACTGCTCATTCCATATTGATCACATGACAATGAGTTTCACAAAATAATCATGTCATATTAATAAGTTGCCTTGTGGTGAGCTGCCATTTCCTTTTTAAAGCTAACATGATATGGCTAAATTATATTGCTCCACTACCTAAAGTTTTTTTGCACTACTGGACAGAAAAATATTTGTTGAGGAAAATGCTTTCTTCCTTAAAGAAATTACTGTATGGCCTACAGTAGTTTTTAAATTATTGTGGGGTTTTTCTTCCAATTCTATGTTACTATTACATTTAGCACCATTATATCAAGCACTGAAAACAGTTTCATACACATCCTTCAATATAGTAAAAAGTTCTATCCCACTTTGTTCTTTGCCTAAAGGAAGTACTAGATTCCCTTCTCACTTTCAGAGTCTCACTTCTTGCTTCTCAGAAGATGATTTTATTTGTCCTATTTTTTGCCAACGGTTCAGTTTCCGCTGGTGATAAAATCAGTAAATACTCCTTTGTCAGTCTATCCTTCTAACTGAAAAAAGCCTGCAAAATTCTCTAATTCTGAACTTTCTATTTGGTTGTATGATTTGATCCAAGGTTACAAAAATTTGCTTTACAAATTAGCATCACATCTTTTAATTTTTTTTTTTTTTTTTTTTTTTTTTTTTTTGTCTGGTTGGAATAACCTCAGTCTTTCTGATCTTCTGAAACAAATGCTTGAGTTTTGTCCCTTCTGTCCGCAAGAGTGGTTGCCTAAAAAAACAGGTCCTACATTAAATATTTTAGTGGCATTGTACAAATGATGCTATTTTTCTGTATACATTTTACATCCCTATATATATATATATATTTAGACTTGTAGAAGGCAAATGTTTGAGGTTTATAATCTGTCTGCTGAAATTTGTGTTCATTCAATCTTTATTAGTAGATAGAGTTCAAATAATGATAATTCATAGGTGAAGGATGACAGACTAGATCATCAGGTCTGCCTTCTTCTATAAGGGAGATGACAATTTAATCAAGGCTAAAGCTAATTTTCCATTTAGCAACCAAAGAATTCAAAAGACAAATAATGCACTTCTACCTTTGATAATCTTCTCCAAAGACAAATCATACTAACCACTGAAAACTGAAATAAATGGTACAAGTTAGAATATGTCAAATGTTATTTTGTAGTCATTTTTTTAATGCTTTTCTCTGCTAGATGAAATATCATCTAAATTAAATTATTTCCTCATTCACTGTATAAAATGTTTCTGTCTCAAATCAGAATGAAATCCAGATTTTTTGCAAGGGCAAATTCTATTTGATAAGAACTGACTGATGTGCTCTGGGGGAATGGAAAGCATGAGACAGGAAGAATCAGATGTGGTGGTAAGACTTTGGGTACGTTCAGGAGAACAATGTTATTAGGCTTGTGGCAAGGAAAATATGGGGCTTGTTTTTACTGTGTGATTATGACCAGAAGTAAATAGGGATTTGTGGAAATTTGGCCTTAGAAGGAAGGCTACGAAGGATTAGCTGTGTTTCACATAGCTGACCATTCAAGGGGAGTGGTGCTCAGCGAGCTGAGTGACGAATGAGACAAAAGACTGCTGAGTTTCCCTGATCCAACCCAGATCAATCTGCTCCTAGTATTCATAGGACATTTTGTTCTGTGGACTTTCAGTATTCTAATAAGGAGTTCTACCTCTTCTTCTTGTCTTCTGTGCTTTATACAGATATAGAGATTGAGGGCTGAAGAGGAAGAATTTGGACATTCCTTGTTGCTGTTGCAGAGGTAGAAAATAGTCAGGGCAGAGTTAAATGCCTGAGATGATAATCATGAGATTATGTTGTTCCTTATTTATGTCTTCAAAGGAAGGAGAAGTAAGAATACTCTTCCACATTTCTTTTTAGGAAAGAAGACCATTCCTGTGTAATGCTTGAGAAATCAAAACTTCCTGTTCATGACTGCCTCAGTAAAATTGATAAACTAAAAGAAGTTGGTCTTCTGCACAGTATTTTTCTCAATGCTTCACCCCTTAACAATATGTATATTTTCAACAATAAAAATTATTATTCGAATCCACATCCCTGGAATGGTATGAAATGGTGGAAAAGGTATGAAATTAGGTTGTTTCAATCTGTAAAGCAGGAATGACACAAACAGAATTAAAAATGTATGGCCAGTAGGTGGTACCCTTATTCCAAATTAAAAAGGAGAGTCTAAAGCTGGAACACAGCATTAGATGAAAACTGAAAACTTTTTCTCACTTTGTAAGAGCTGTGAACAAGGCTGATAAGGGCTTGGACACAGCAGCTGTATGTGCAGAGGGTCTGATTCAGTTGCTGAGAAGCCCTTAAGATGCAATAAGGTATTATGTAGTGTTCAGTGTTATGAAGCTTTGACAATTTTGGAATCAAGCTTTTATCCATTCAGCAACTTCATAGTCACACTAAGCATGCAAACCTCTGACTCATGAATTGCACTACTGATAAATAAGATTAACTTAATAAAACTAAAAGCTGTTTAAGAATTTCATAATTTGTGAGAACTGTATATATATCTATCTTAAATGAGACAATTTATTATTTTAGACAAGTCTAAGAACACAGAAGGAATTTATGAAGAAAATGAGTTTAATAACATAGAGCATTAATTAGTCAATGTACTGTTCCTTGCACACGAATACATAAAAATATTACAAAATGTCAGTGTTTGTGAAATAAAAGTCTTGCCCAAGACATTATGGTAGAGTCGATATCCTTTGAAACTGATCCTCAAGTTTTTGTTTAGTAAATCGAGACTAGAAAAATTGAAACCTCTGGCAGTAATTATAGCTTTTATTTTTGGAAAAGTATAAAAACAAGTATGTTCAGTTTAAAACATCAGTCTGAATACTCTTTGGGGTATAGGTGACAGAACTGAACTAAGAGTCAAAACAGTTGAACACTGAAAGTCTTTAATCCAAGTCTGATTTATGATCAGAAATACCCTAAGAGGTTGCTCTTTTCATTTTTTTAGCTAAACCTAGAATGTGAGTAATAGTTTTCTGGAGAATGGTTATCTCTCCACTGATTATAAATGGTCTTACCCCATCCGCTGTAAATCAGATGCTCCAGTTTAGGCTGCTTTAATATTGAGGATTATTGCTTTATTTTTGTATATAAATCCTGATAGACAGCAACAATACTTGGCCTCCAGATGACACTTCTGATAGCTGTTTGTTTCTCATAACATTTAATCAAACCCGAATCTCAGATATCTGTGATATGCAATATCTAAAACGGCAATGAACATCAGTACTAATGAAACTGAATCCTATCCAGAAACAATCACCAATTTTCCCCATTTATTGACTCCAAGCAAATAAAATTCATTTGAAAGTGCTTATACCTTAGATTATTTTTTCTTTTTTTTTCTTCCTTCTCTTTGATTTTCTCTATTTGTAATTAAATCAAAATGGAATTCCAAGTGTGAGAAATGTTGAGCACAACATCTTTGGTATTTTTACATTTATATAGAAATACATATAAAAGATCTCGCTAAAAAAAAAAAAAAAAAAAAAAAAAAAGGGCCTGTGTAATAACATAAATTGAGTAGCCTGATAATAAACAGACTGATTTCATTTGAAAATACCTTCTGAACTGAACTCAGCTTTGGACATTTCAAGATGAACATAACTTAGAACCTGCCCTTCACACTGAAAACTTGAATATAACAGCAGCTGAGATTTGATGTCTCTAAACTCAACTTCATAGGTCTCATTAGATCATTTCTCTGCAGTCAGCACCAGAAACTATATTATAAAGAAAGAATGTAAATTGCACAAACATATGAATCTAAATTTTGTCTAAATTACTCTTTAAGTGAAGGAAAAGTACTCATGTGAGTATAAATTCTACTGACTCTCTAGTTTTGCTGTTCTTTCCTGACTTCTGGATCCACTTGTTATGATCCATGCTGTAGCCTCAGATTTCTGTGTCTCTACCTGCCTCCCAGTGAGACTGGCTGCACTAGAAGCTTTTTCCTCCACCTTGTCATTTTTTTAAAATTACTCTACTAAAGGTCATAACTTTTGTGACCAATCTGCTATGAAATTGAAAGGATTGATGTAGTTTTATCCTTTTTAGCTTCACCATCTCTCTCCCATCCAATAGTGGAGATTTTTGATATATTTTTTTAAACTGAGGTCTCCTGTCCTTGTACACAGAAAATTGGAGTTATTTTACAAAGCTATGCAATCCCAAATGTCTTTTTCAATGTTAAAAAAAATCAAAGAATTGTGAAAATTACATAAGAATACTGTACAAGAATGAGTTCAGTTCATCTTCTGTTTTCTCTCTCTGGGATTACAACTATGCATAAGAACATACTCTTTGTTTTCCCCACAACATTCTTTCCACAGTCCCAAGACTTTTCATCCTCTCACTATGAAACTTGTTTACTGGCAGTGAAGTTTGTCTCTGACTATCTTCTGTTCACACTCTTAGTTGTCATAATGTAGTTGCCTTCACACAGTGGTGAGAAGTGTTGAATAAATGAAAGTAGACATACAGACACAGAACTGGGACAGTCACCAAGGTTCCAAAGCAGTCTCTGTGTCTGCTCTCTGCAGCCTCATGCACTTGATAAACAGTTATCCACTGACATTATGTTATACATAGTTATTTCCATTTATGCTTTTATGTATATTAAGAAGTATATTCATAATATATATGTGTTTACAAATTTTTGGGAAATACTTAACATACTAAAACATTTAATTTGAACTTTTTTTTTTTTTTTTTTAAATACAATTCAAATATATTTCTTTGGTTTTCTGTTTGTAGTTTTCTTAACCCATGCATAAAGCTTCTGTTTAATACTCAGTTGACTTTAGAAGTCAGCTACCAACAGTGTTAATTTTTTGGCTATGGAGGTGGAAAATTCAGAGCTGGTATTCCAGTAAGTTTTAAAATTTATGTATGTCAAAGTAACTTTTCCAAGTCAGCATGATTTGAAATTGTGGAAAATTGTGGAAAATTTTGTCTGTGACAATGGTTAGTAAAAATGTAACAGGAGACATGAGTGAAATTGAAGAGAATTTCTTTACAAGAATTGCTTTTTAAGATACACAACCTAATTGACTTTTTTTCTTATTGCAATTACAGTTTATGTAAAATTATTACTGTTTATGTAAAACTAAACGCAAAACAAACAAAAAAATATTTGCAGCTGAAGAATGTGAAGACACTGAGACCTGGACCCTGTCTGGACCTTTGTTACAGTTGCATTTTCTGGTTTTGAGAAATCCTATCAGAGTTTACTTTACTTCATCTGTTTGTATTAACACTTTTTTTCTTTCCTCTGAATATGTTTTTTTATCTTTTTTGATCTGCAACAATGAAATTATTATGTATGTTGGTACAGACACTAAAGTAAAGGGGTTATAAATTTTACAAGGACTATAAACAACAGCTGGGTCAATAAATACACAATGTCTTCTTTCTGTCTAACTGAATTCTTTGAGCTCCATTCCCTCAACTATACTAGGACAAGCATACGTACAGCCAAATGGTAACTGATCGGGTCCGTATTTTATTCTTCTCTTTGATTCGTTGCCTGACTGTACTGGGTAATTGTACAAGCAACATGTAGGGAGATAGTGCAAAGATGGGGACAAAAGTGGGGAAGAAAAACAAAACCCTATTACAACTTACGGAAAATCACGTTAAGTGATTTTTTATGAAATTTTGAATAACTCTGAACTCTAAGTGCTATTGCAATTCATCCCACTTCTTCCTGCATCCTTTCATTTATAGCATTTGTAGTTGTAAAAGAAAGCAACAGATCATTTTGATATAGGATGAATTTATTACAACTAATTTCCATTCTGATAAAAAAAAAAAAAAAAAAAAACGGAGAAAAACAATTTTCAAAGTGAAGTAGTTAACATGTCCTCATCTGACTTTCAGTATAGCCAAAGAAAATCTACCCAAACAAAAAATAGTTAACTAATCACAACAAAGAAAAAAGAAAAAGCGAACAAAAAAAATACCTCAGGTTCATAACAGACAGTGATTGCTTAAACACAACAGAAAACTAAAAGAAGAAGTTAATGACAAAAAAAAAAAAAAAAAAAAAAAAGGTGCATTATCTTTTAGAAATGTGCTTCAAACAAGAGCCTGATTGTCAAAAGTCTGTTCTGGGGTGCCATATGGGAGAAAGGATCAGTTTTCCAACAAAAGGGATTTAAAAATCGAGCAGTTCTCCTGAAGGCTATAAACAGTTTTCCTAATTGTTTCTTTGTGTCTCTCAGAAGATGAGGAGAAAAACAGTTGTGAAACTTTTTGTCTTTAATATCAAAACCTGAAAACCAAGTCTTTTGGCAGAAGTGCAGTGAAACCACTTAAGCTACTGAGTGCAGCCCAGATCAATGCATTCCCCATTTATGAAATTCTGATTATCCTTTTGAATAAAGACTGTTTTAGTAGAAAGGCTTAGCCATAAATTATATGATGAGGAATGAGATTCCAAATACTTGAGAACAGTTTTCAAATGCTTGGGAAATATGCATGAAAATACAAAAATGCTTTTGTAAGAGTGAATGAGTTAAACTAAAGATCTTCCCCTTAAAAACATTTTGGAGCTATTTTATTAACCTGATTCTGTTGAATTATAATGAAAACTTGAAGAAAATAAAGAATGGGAAAAAAAATATAGCTTCTGTTTTTAATTGGTATTGGAAGTAGTTATTTGCACCACTGTAGCTGAGGTAAGTGTCTGGCCCAAAAACCACACTGGCACAGGGAAAGATTTTATTTATTTTAATAAGAACTAGGAATTGTTCCAAGACAGTCTGACTACTGGGAGCAGAGCGTCTGACCAAAATATGCTCACCAGATGGTAGATGTTTCCTTGTGGATAAATGCTGAAAACTGTGCAAACTGTGAAGTAAGGGTGGGAAGGTTCGCTCTTGTTGGTTTCAGTTTTTTAGTTGTCTCTGCAGCTAATAAATGTGAGAGGGAGAAATAAAGCTGGATTTAATGGAAGAAAAGTGTGTCATTATTTATTGCTGAGATATTGTAAATGATTAACTAGGGAAAATTCACAAGCCCTTTTTTCCCCCCCTACCTTAATATCTTTATTACTTTGCTATTCCAAAACTCACTGCAGTTAAATATGACAGGTCCACAATCAATAACAAGAAGGATTGTTTGCTATATAGAAAAATATTTTTAAAAAGAAAGCCCATCCTATGGGCCTGTTGGAAACACGGTACAGTGAGCTGCCCTGCCAGTCTCTGCTTACTGATGTGGCAGGATCTGTGATGTCTTGAAGCCCAGCCTGTCAACTTGCTTGAAAAACTAATGAAGTAGATTTGCCCAAAGGCCCTGCACCAAGCAGTGGCTTTGTTGCTCCTCTTCACAACTCCAGCCCCAATGATGTGACTTCAGACAAAGAGAGCTAGAAAGTACCTCTGCAGAATATGGTGCATTTTGACCAGGAAGCAAGTTGGCTGACATGCCAGGTGATTTATAGCAGGAGAAGCTCAGCAAAGTACTGCAAAGTTGATGGAAAAAAATTTCAATCATAAAATTACACGGAATGGAATGAGTGTCCCAGTGAGAAGGCAGGGCAGCAGGAGAAAACATTTTTAACTTTCTTTGTACTGAGCTTGAAATAAAGACATGTTATAATTCTCTTTCTCATGCTCTCCTCCCCTTATTACTTTCAATGCATTTATTTACTTATTTGTTTTTTTTTGTTTGTTTTGCTTTTTTTCCCCACCCTGTGAATATGTGTCTGCAGTAAGTGTGAGGAGTGGCAAAATCTGGATATGAAGAAGGTAATGGAAATAGATGATGGAGAAATATAACCTGTCTTCACCTTTGCCCTTAGAAAGTCTATTTCTATGAAAATAAATAAATAAAAATAACTTCTAGCCAGTGATTTCCAAAGCAATGAAACATTAACAACGTCTTTCTAATATCGTCATATCTAAGCCTGTGGAAGATAACAGTTCAATATTTAGTAAGTGTGAAAAAATATATATTTATTGAACTGAATTCATTCGTGGGGATTCAGTAGAGGGAAGGGAAATATAATTATAGAAAGAAACTGGGTTTATTGAAGTAGAACTGGAAAATGTAATGCTTTGCAGCTGGCAGAAGAGATGAAAGTATGTGAAAGGAAATTTTTCAGTAATTTTATTTTATTTATGCATTTTTTTACTCATAAAATCGTGAAACAAAGATACTCTAATATATTTTTAAAGACAAATAATTTTTTAAAATGCATCTATGTGGTTCCTAAATTCTTTTACCAAAGTTTTTATTCTAAATCTATTGTAAATAATAGCTGTTTTTCCACAGTTCAAAAAGAAATTAATATTAAGGTCCCAAATACGACAAAGTAATAAACATACGTTACCAATTGTTTATGGTCAAGGTAAATATATCAATTATAATCAATAAGCAAGAAAAGTAACATCGATTTACAAAATATGTGCAACAGCTTGTTGGGTATATATTGACCAAGAGATTGTATTCTATAGAATTGGCTTAGTTTCAGACAAAAGAGTGATTTGCTGAAGAAAAGTTAGTTTTCAAATTGTTTTTAATACTACTTTGATCAAAAAATGTTTTTTTTCCCTTATCCGGAGGTTTAAAGGTCTTTGGTGCAGAAAGTAGTTATAGATGTCGTTATAGATAGATAGCAGTCTTAAGGAGAAGGATTTGGGGGTGTCAGCTGATGAAAGAAACTGCTTTGCAGCACAAAAGGCAAACAGTATTCTGGGTTGCATGACCTGGAGGGTGGTGATTCTGCCTGTCTACTCTGTTCTTGTGGTACCCCACCTGGAGTAATTTGTCCAGTTCTGGAGCCTGCAACACAAGAAAGGACATGGAGCTGTTGAAGCAGGTCCAGAAGAGGGCCACAAAGATGATCAGAGACTCGGAGCACCTCTCCTACAAGGACAGGCAGAGAGAGCTGGGGCTCTTCAGCCTGGAAAAGAGAAGGCTTCCAGGGGAACATTATAACGGCCTTCCAGTACCCAAAGGAAAGATGGGGAGGGAGTTTTTATAAGGGCATACAGAGATAGAATAAGGGGAAATGGTTTTAAACTGGAAGAATGTAGATTTAGACTTGATATTATGAAGAAATTCTTAACTGTGAGGATGGTTGGACACTGAAACAGGTTGTCCAGAGAAGTTGTGGATACCCCCTCCATGGCAGGTGTTCAAGGCCAGGCTGGATGGAGTTCTGTGCAACCTGGTTTAGTGGGAAGTGTCTCTGCCTATAGCAGGGGTCTTGGAACTAGATGACCTTGAAGGTCTCTTCCAACTCAAACATTTCTATGATTTGGTGAGTTTCTTGCAACTACTTTATTAACACACATACATGCGTACATGCACACATTAGCCTAAAAAGCCTCAGTGCCTATTTCTTGGGGGATGTGTTTTTGTGTGTGAAGAGCAGTTAAACAGTCTCAAGTAAACATTTTATCTCCTTTGAGGGAATACACTGCATCTCTCATTCTGAATCCTTCCAATATCATAGACCTTTTTAAAAAAATTCTGGCTGTTTTGTGTCATTTATCCCCCAAATATAAGAGTTTCTGGTTAAAGTAGAAGTATTGATTTCCAAAAGAAAATGAAAATGTGCAGATGGGAAAGAGCTGAGGTATTAGGAAGACGGGAGACCACATGTTGATATTAATATGCAGTTTTTAGTGGGAGAAGGGAAGGAACATATGGAAGAAATTGCATCTTTGAAAGGTAGCAGACAACCACTAGAGAGAAGACCTGTTTGGGGCTTCTTTTTTTCTTCCTTGAAAGACGCTATTCAGCTATGTGGAGGAGAGAAACCTGGCTCAATTTGCAAATGCAAAACCAGACTGCTGCCAGGAAACATTTTCAGGAGTGATTAACAAAGCCAGTTTGCTTTACTAGATTTTCATGAAGGTAAAAAGGTATGCATCTGATTTTGACACAATCAAACAGAGCATCCTTTGCTTTAAGGCAAAAAAGAACTAGCAGTTTTTCTTTGAAAGGGTGTCTCATTATAGAATGCTTATTGCCTTCATAAGAGATGTGACATTTAAATCTACTGAGCACGGACTAAGTGAAAGAAGTAATTTTGAGAAATAAACAACAGAAACTGTCTCAGTTTTCTGAATGAAGGTGAAAGGGTTTTGACAGTATTTACCCTCCAAGATGTTAATTTATTCAGTACTTAAATTAAAGAGAGGGGGAAGGACTGCTTGTATGTGTTGCTAAAAGTGTAGCATGAAATTAGAATTGATTCTGAGGCTGCAGATAAACTGAAATCTCACAAGTGGTAGCAGCACAAGAAGGCTCAAGAGACTCAGGATCAGCACATATTGCTGTAAAGGTATAATTTATGCCTAAAGCCCTCTGCTGTTGCAGGTACAATGTGTACCGAGGAAGGCAGAATATTTTAAATATCAGTTTAAGATTTTGGTTTGAACAGGAGCCTAAATCCAGATTATCAGAACAAGCTGAAGGTACGTTTGGGAAAGGAAAGTATACAAGAATCCATTGTCAAATTTCTTTTCTTCTTAGGTCACATATAGTTTTGTCCCAAGTTAAACATATGTAAACATATGTAAATTTAGTACATATGATTAAAAGAAAAGTGAATCATAATATGATTAAAGAGAAGGGCATTAAGCCAATGTGTCTTTTCCAATCTTACATTTATTTTTAAAAATATTCTGGATACCATAATAAGAATATGAACTGTTCCTTGTCACATGTTCACCCCCCAGTCTGTTAGATATAAGTATTCCAGTGCTACCATACAGCAAGCTGGACAAACAGCCTGTTATCCTTTGTGTGTACTCCATCAATGTGCATGCCCAAGGCAATGCTTTTAAAAACTGAATCTATTATTTTTATTGAGATGGCAAAAAAAGAGCAGTTCTGAGGGACATCACAGGCTCCCTTTTACTGTAAAAGGGATAGTACAATGATGATAGTCTGACAAAGAACAACCCTTAAATAATAAGTTAGTTTAAGTGCAATCATACTGCAGAAATATACCTGGCTGACCCTGTTGCTCAGCAACACATACCTTGTCTCCATTGCTAAAGACACAGCATTTATTTAACCTTTTCTTACCATCACGTTACTCTCATCTCTTCTGCCCAAATTGCTACAGATAGATGAAGCCTGAACACAAAGGAAACCTTGAACCTGTTTTTAAAAAGTTAAATGCATAATGATTTTTTTTTTCTTGTTAATGTCTTTTTTAATGCCCTTTCTTCATGTAGTTATCTAGGAAGAAAACCCTTTCCAATTATGCCAGGGGAAAGAGACCAAGAAACTAAGCACTGTGCTTTCGCTGGTGTTTAAAAAAAAAAAAAAAAAAAAAAAAAAAAAAAAAAGCGAGTGTGTTCAGAAACTGGAACGTTTTATGCAATACAAACACAGTATCTTCTACTGAGAATTTGCAAACTGAGATCTCCATGGCTGCCAGTCAGGTTTCTCTGAACTGGAAAGAGCAAACCCGGTGTTAATGAGTAAAAAGCAAAAAAGGAGGGAAGGCAGCTATTTAACCAGCTGAACAGAGGAAATAAGTGTCAGCTGTTGATATTTGGTTTTATTCATTAAATGTGAACTTCTCACATAAGTCTAGCAAAGAGCCAGAAAAGGGTTTAATTAATAATGTAACTCTACTTAAAGTACTTTCAAGTTCAAGAGGGAATTTTAAGAGCCTTTTACTGGCTTTAAGGGCAAAGTGGAATTTTATTTGAGAGTTTGTAGTTGGCAATATGAGAACTGAAAAACATCTAGAAATAGGGGTAAAAAAAATAGATGCCAGTTCAATTTTATACCAACAACACCAAATCAGTGTTTATGGAAATGTTATTGTAATTAATCCATATCTGTAGTTAATTTAATCCTTAAAATAACATATAATAAATACTAAGATTGAAGGGGGAGGTTTATCTTTCTTATTTTAAAGCTGAACAAATTATTTTCATAAAAACTGCAAATTAACCTTTGTGAAGAAGACACTGAATATCTCTTCTGTGAAAAGTAACTACAGCAGCAGTGCTTCTGATTAGAAAGTATATTTAAATATTTGGTTTCTATGTATCATATGTCTTTATATAGTTTTATATGCATTATGTTCAATAATACAAAAGGGATGGATCTCCTGTATCTTTAGTTGTCTAGTAATTGAATATTCAGGCCAAATGACTTTCATAGCGTTCTCAAAGGAATAAACAAAGATAGATGGACCTCTATTGTACACTGATGTGACTCCAGACATGTTCCTCCTTCTCTTCATTTACAACAGGAGCAGCAGTCTGGCCTTAGTCTCTATAAGCCTGACTGTGTCAGTTAGAGCTCCTGAACCCCTTAGCAACACAGTATGCATTTGCTGAATCAAAATTAGTAAAAGAGGCAGTAACTTAGAAAATGCAGTGCAGAGATAACAAAATACATCTGTTCGGAAATTATTTGGATTTCAGCCTACTTAGATGGCTAAAAAAAAATAAGGGAAAAATAAAAAGATAAGAGAAATATTAGCTCCTATGCAAAAAAAGAAAAAAAAAGTTAATATGTTCAGACTACTATAGGTCAATATTGTTTTGGTTAAAGAGGATAGAAATGTTATAGCTTTTATTTCCAAAGACTGAGAAAAGGATGAGTATTAAGCCCCTTGTTTTGCCTTATCTGCAAAGCTGTTCGAGTAGTGGAGACACTTCAATACACTTGTCTTAGTATATAGAATATGAAAACAAAAGTTCTTAGTTTGTTTTCATTATAATTCATCCATATTTTCCACCTGTTTACTGTAAAACATTATGCTGTACCATCTGAGAATATGGCATTGCTTGTGTTCATAATTCGTGTTCTGTATTACTACTGATAATTTAGCAGTTACTGAACATGTAGTCACAAAGGACTGTAAATTTAACATGAGATGAAGCTAGTAAAAAATATAATTTCTAGTGGAATCTCTGAAGTGCTTCACAATAAAAAGTACTTGCATCTGCAGTTCTGCAGCTTAAATGATGTCTATGTTTTCTTTTTTTTTTCCTTCAGTAGCTTTTCAGTTTTTAGTTATTATAATTTCTTCTTTATTTCACTTTTAATAAATCAGTAATGATCAGGATCCAAATTTCCTCTTAAAAAAGAAAAAAAAAAAATTGGTCCCTAACAGAAGAGAATAAGCAGAGTGTAAAACAGAGCATCATGTTAAAAATGTCAAAGCACTTATCTACAAATAGTACATTCATTATCCTTGTGGTAATAAATACAGCAAATATGCTAAAACTGACAGCTTTTGTCTTTTGAGTTTGTTTGTTCTTCATAAAACTAGGAGCTCAGTTCTTCTTTTATTTCACAAGGAGCAGTATTTTCCTTCCCTATAATTTCCTATATCAAAGGGATCACACTATTTGTAGAATGATAAAAGACAAATTGGCTTTTAATTAAGAAAAGAAAAAAAAAATCCCAGGGTAATTATACAATAAGTAGTCCCAAACAGTGCTAATAGAAACAATACATGCATGTTCAGTTAAGAATAGACTGATCAATGTGCAGAACAAAATGTGAGATTTCCAGTATTAGCATTTCAGTGTGCAAATACTGACATTTTGTCCACAAATGAAACACGCTAACCAACAGTGTACATCAATAAACAGAGATACTGCCAATCTTTTGTTTCATCAGTGTTTTTATAAAAAAAAAAGAATATCCAAACTTCAGGAAGCATCAGTGAACAAATACACTTCCAGTTAAATATTTCTCTTTCTGAAGGCAATCACTTTTCTTAACACATGAAGAAGCTGCCTGAAGACCAGCTAACACTACTTTTTTTAGCTTTTTTAGGCAGAAAAAAAAAGTTGGCAACAATTTCCATATTAATGAGTTCTGTAAAATATGAATTACTTGGAGGAGGAAGTGGAAAGTGAACACACTTCACACACTCAAGTGAATGCTCAGACATTCTAAAGGACAATGTTCTTGCTTCTCCTGAGTTAAATGAATCTTTAATTTTTTTTGTTTTCAAATCAAATAAAATACAAGAGGAAGGCTAATGCATGCTTCTCATTACCAGAGCATACTGCTATCCACACCTGAGGCAAGCTTCCTTTGAGGGCATATGCTTGACATTCATGGATTTGACCCTCACAGATAGGGAAGAATCTGCAGCCAGATGAGCTTTTATTACCACATCTGTATGATGCAGGAAATACAACTCACTGCTAGTGTTTTAGGAAGGAAAGCAGTTGTGTTCTGCTCTCGAAGGAATAGTAATAAGTACTGTGACTCTTTTTTAACTCAATAAGCTGTAGATCAGAAGCTTACAGTCTCCTAAATCCAGAGAATCAAGAAATTTAGCATAAGATGTTGGTCTTGGCATTTTCAAGCAGCCCCCTGTTCCGCTGACATGTCCAACTCCACCCAGCTGTTGCAGCATGGCCAGGCATCAAATGCCAGTGTCTAGGCCTCAGTTTGAAATTGCATTTCTGAGGATTATTTAGAATACAACTTAAAATTATTTTGTTTACCATAAGCACAATAAAAAATGTATTGTTGAGTAAGTTTTTGCACAGTTGAATTGATTATTTTCATTTCTAGTTCATAAAATACTCTTTAAGCTTTTGTTGAGTGCATTTAATGTGTATCATCCATTCACATTGTTTTTGATTACAAGAACATTATAAATGAGTAATATAGAACATATAGACTGAGTATGTTCTCCACCCTGATTTGGAAGATTTGGTTGGAAATACTGCATTTCTGAGTAAAAGTAAACACTCCTAGTCAGCCTAGTTATATTTGCTTTGGCACTAATAGTTGATAATCAAGGAAAGGAAATGTAGAAAGACATTTCATTTAAAGCCTCATGTTGTTGTCCTTCTTATGTTAACTAATTATCAACTAGTTAGTTGACAATCATGGGAAATCACTATTAAAAAACAGGTTCTTTAAAGTTTTTATAACCATTTGAGAATGGTACATATTTTTCATTAATAAAAATGTGATATTTTCCTTTCCAGATTGGACATGTATGTTGCTTTTAAGATATCTTTCCATAGACATATGAGAAGAACAGAGATTTAGGTGTGTATTAAGGAGAAAAGACTTCTTAAAGACAAGGATATTTTTTCAAGTTATGTGTAAGCATGTACAACAAGATTTATTTAAAAATGTACTTTGCCTCTGAGTAGGGGATTTTCCAAATGTAGACTTGAATTTAGCAGGATTTATGAATCAGGAAAAGCAATATCATTGCTGTTTTGTGTAGATTTTCAAGTAATTTCTTTTCTGAAATAGCTATGTCAGATTTGGATGTATTGAGTACAGTAGTTAGTTCACTCTTGGTCTGTGCAGACATTCTTGAAATTTAATCCTTGCCTCCCAGGTTTAACTAAAACCCATACATGTAGTTAGATGATAACCGCAGTATTCATGAGTTTGATAATACAGTGTTCATCCGTGTCACATTTGATACTCCTATGGACTTTTTAGTGTCTACTGAGAATGTCTGCAGAATTTCTTAGAGGAAAAAAAACCCAAACACCTGTAGATTCTACTCATGCAAATGTATGTGTGTAATATAAGTCACATTGCCATACATTGCCATATAGCCTCCCTGTGTGATACACTGGGAACCCAGAGATGACACTGAAGTCATTAGGACTGAGGAAACTTTCTGCTCATTGGCTCAAGCCAGCAAAATAAATTTGTAGGGAAAAACTTGAGGCCATTAAAAGATTGAAACAGGACCAGCATGATAAAATTTAGAGAACGATAGGAAAAAAAAGATCAGAAACATATTAATTGCTCCTTAAAATAATAATCTTCATTTTGCATGTGTTCTATTGCCTAGACATCAGGCAGCAAAGAAAGGAGTAGCATTCACTAACAATTGCTTAAGCTTTTACACTTTACATTTGTATCATGTATAGATTGGATATAAAAGTAGGGAAGGTGGAAAAAATTTCAGGAAGAATACTGCAGCTATGTGCATAATTTTCACAGGGAGTTCTGCATCCATTAAAGGAACAGAAAATAATGAAACTTAAATATGTTATGAAACTTAAGATGCCTAAGAGAAAAAGGTTGCCCTGGGGGTGCATGGATTTGATACTGACATCTGTACTCAAGCAGAATGTTTTCTTACTATGAGGAATTTTATTTGAATGAGATTAAATTGTTCCCCTAACTAATATAAAAGATTAGTAGTATTTCTTTCACCAAGGAAAAAGAACAAACAATATTTGTTGAGACAGAATAATAGATGCAATTGTCTATTTTTCACATAGTAATCATGTCAGATTCATAATTTTACATACATTCCCTTTTGAAAAGAATTTTCAATGACAAGCCACAATATTTTGTTACAGTGCTCAGAATGAAATTGCCAGTTTCAGGACAGACATCCTTGTCACAATTGCCTTTAAAAGAAACATATCACCAACTATTTTACAAACGCATACTACCATAACATTTTAAATTTGAATGTGCATAAGGTGGAATCCAATTTCCATTCACAACGTAGTGGTCATAACTTTAAACATTTTGGTAATTATAATATGTTTTGTTTTGATCTGAATAGTCCAGAAGATCTCTCTACAAAGAGAAATTACAATTAAAAAAAAAAAAAAAAAAAAGAGGATTCAAGATCTCAAGAAAAGTTTCAGAACTTTGCATTTCCTATAAAATTCAAAATTTTCAACAAGTAAATGCTTGTATATTGCCTGGCCAAACTAGTAAAAAATAAATTGCTTTGATAATTTTATTGTTTCTCCAGATTTCCTGTGTCTCTAGGAAAGAGTTGTAAATAAATCAGTTTATCTGGGAAATGGTACCAGTTGGGACCCAGCTGATTGCATTTAATGTGTACTTTCTCAGGTAGCTTTGTTTTATTGACTTGATGTTTGAGAAGTCCAGATGCTAATGCTCCTAATGATTAGCCACTCTTTTTGACTTTTGGTAACAAGAATTCTCATGCAGCTAATATCAAACAGAACTTTGTGCTCTACATCTGTCATTTCAAAATTCCCATTTTTGAATTCCCCTAGTCTCAAGTATGTAGTACATTTTCTCCCTATTCTACTCCCTACAATCTTCTCTCCTACTTCCAAGGCCCCATGATGCAAAATGTCATTTTGCCGGTCTTCAGTTCCAGTGATAACTTTAATCTTACTGATTTTAATAGGCTTTTCAAATACAATCCCATAGAAGTCCCCCGTAGAAGGAGGCTTGCCCCAGAAGTACTCATCAATGCTACTGTAAGCCTTGCTTGCTTCGTAGTTTTCAAATACATTCATATTGGTGTGCAAGTTTGCAGGGGGGTTGTCAGGGATATCAAATGATTCCTCTTCAAAATCATCATCCTTTAGTTTGTTTTCAGCTCCTTTGTAAGATGAATAGTATCCCATGTGCTGGAACAGGGATGGCTTAAAACGTATCACTTCCTTTTGAGCTAACAGCCCACGAAAGTGGATCAACAGCCAATCGCAAGGCATTTCTTGGTAAAACATCAACAAAAAATGGGCCAGGCGTGGGAGGTCATGGGAATGGTAAAGCTTTCCAATATACCCCAGTTTGGAGAATTCCAAAGTTACCCAGTAGGATCCTTCTCTTGAGGTAATTACTTTCTTAACAGTGGTCAAAAAGTTCTTTGAACAGCGAACATCATCTTCTAGCATCACATAATAGTCAGAAAGATTAGCACAAAAGTTAAGCAGGAAAGCATAATCAACATTTTGTTTGGATCGAAACTTCACGCGGTCTTCTGGGTCATTGTAATTTCTCTTGAGACCATCCAGTATTGGATAATACTCCTCAGGGACATGAATAACTATTAGTCTGCCTGCAATTATGTGATGTGCAAATTTCTGTGAAATATCCTGGACCATCCCTTCACACCAGGCTGAATCAAAATCTGCCAGCTGTACTACCACTGTGATTTCTTTAAGTTCCTCATAACTTGACTGTTCAAATATGGACTTGATGGTCTCAAGCAAGTAGTTTCCTTTTTTCCGTTTCACAGAAGATAGCCCGATTGTAAGATACCCTGTACAAACGAGAAATCAGACAAAAACAGAGAATCTGACATTGCAAACTAGTTTCAAAGCTATCATCTAGGGCTGTGTTAATGTTAAATAAAGCTTTTGAATGGTGAAGTCTGAGAATTTGTTGTGTGAACCTACTGAGATGCATGCAGCAAAGAATGTTTATTCCTTTTTCATGAAACAAGAATCATACTGCATACTGGTGTGAAATGGACAAAATCCAAAACAACGTGAATGTGTGTGCCCGGACAGGAAAAAATCTATTGATACAAAATTCAATGTTAAGACTATGAAATCTGCTGAAAGAAAAGTTATTATGATTTATGATTCACACAATAGTTTTGAAACAAGGCACTGTGAAGTACAGCACCAAAACATGAACTAAACTTTTATCATTTTAAGCACAATACAGAACTAATTCCATTTATGCATGTATTTACCATTATATAATGGTAAATACATGCATTTTATTAATTTTACAATTTGAATGTTGCATGGATAATTTTTCTCTGCAGTTTCATTTTCAGTTTTAACTGAACTTGTCCAATTTTCCCATTGAATTTTTTTCTAACTCTCTTTCAGAACTCACTGAGTAAGCATACGTAAGTTCCTTTTGCAAGATGTAATTTGGACATCATTTTGAAATAGAAAGAACCACTGCATATCTGTATTTCCATGAGCTGTTTTTAATGCTGCTACATTTTGCTGGGGAGAGATGCATCTTCTTTGTAAGCAAACAATTTTAATCTCTGCTGCTTTGCAGTTATTATTATCACATATTTCTTTCCTGGCAGTCCAAATCAGTACTTTCAGATATCTTCTGACATATCTCTATTTTAACATAACAAATGCTAGGACTTGATAATTAAGATGAGTCTGCCCCAACTTTCTTACAAAAGTGTTTTTTAAAAGACTACGCTGATATGGTGATGCATAGTTTTCCTTGAATCTAAACTCCACTTAAATTGTAATTGTACAGTGAAGTACAATCCCTAGAAGCCAGGCATGCTGCCTACATAGTCAGAATTTTCTCAAATCTAATTTGAACAAACTATACCTTACAGATTTCTATGAAGATCAGTAAGTCACAAGTGATTGTATTTTAGTCTGTGCTTGGACTTTGAAGCCCTGTTTACGCTGGTGAAATGATTGATTTGGAAGGACTGCTGGATAAAATTGAAGTATGTCTATATTTCACTTCAAGATGAAAGTCTTGAGCCCTGCTTGAAGTCAGAATGAGCATACAGCTTGTTCGGCTGGGAGAAGGCTGGCAGAAGAATCCTCCCATACCATCTCCATAAATAGTGCAACTCCTATCTCCAGTTATCATAGTTAAATGAACAATGAATTCCAGCTGCAAGACTGATCCAACAGGGGACCTGAAGGCTGTATCTGATCCCAATCATATTGATTGTACAGGCACAGTCTGTGTCTAGTCTTAGGGAGTGGCTGCAGAGCACCATCATCATCTGCATAGCTCCCGGTTCCTGAATCATCTCTCCCAGCTTTGGAGAAGATCCACAAAAATATCCATAGACCATATGGGGCTGCCTGAAGGACAGCTTATGAGGCAGACATGTGATTAGAAGATAAAGAAGTTGTAGGATACTCACTGCTGGGTCTGAATTAGCAGCTATCCAAGAACTGCCTGTGCAGAGATACCTGTCCCACCACACTCTCTGAGATCCTCACTGTTTAATTAATTTATCTTGCCTAGAAATACCACAGGAACTATATGGATTTCACCCATTTTAAATTACCTCATTTCATAACATTCAGATTGCAGTTACTTACTTTTCCTTGGCAAAGGCGTGCCAGCTAGGTAGCGATAGGAAATGTTTATAGATCCTGAGAAATTAGACAAATCTTTGTATGTGTGAGCATAGCGCTCTGGGTTGAGCTGGTGCGTGGCTGTTTCTCTGATTAATTGCTTGTCCCCTTCCTATTAGTGAGAAAACAAGAAGAATAGGAGAGGGAGAGAGATAGAGAGAAACACATTTATGAATGCTAGCCAGAAAGGCAACACAGACAGGCAGGTTTCCAAGAATAACATTTTTCAGTGTCAGCTTTCTTGAAAGCATGTAGATGTTACCTCATTTTTTAAAACCCATTACTGAATATCACACATTTTTGGTTGCAGGAAATAACTTTTCAGATTATGGTAAAAAGAAAAGAAGAAAAAATAGTTTGGACAAAAATTCTTTAAATGTTGTTTTTTGAAAGGTTTTGGATCAGTTAATTATCACAAAAAAAAAAAAAAAAAAAATGATGGCATACTCAGAACAGGGAAAAGAGGACATCAATTCACAACACATGAGATAATTTTCCTTGAAAGAAGTGGTGGAGGAGATCTTTTTGAAAATACTTTCAGTGATTAAAAACAAAACAGCCCAAACCAATCCTCAAACAAGAAAACTATCAAAGAAGCCCTAAACAGAGCAAAGAGCAGAAGAGCAGTTTACATCACCACATTCTCTCTCCCCATCCCCTATTCTTGTTTTTTTGTTTGTTTGTTTGTTTTTCTTTCAAGAGGCCTCCTGAGCCTTAATGAAATCACACAAGGGAAAGAGAGACTTCATCAGCAGCAAATCATCCATAGAATCTTTCCCTCAGTCCTTAAAAAAAAAAAAAAAGTATATAACAAGATGCAGCACCATGAGACTGTTTACAATTTACACTGTTTGATCCTAGTCTGATGACAGGCCAATTAAGAAATGAGTTTCTTTCTTCTACTATAGTATGTTACTATGCTAAAAAATGTCCTGACCTGTCATTAAATGAGAGCATTGTGCAGCATTAGTTCCGATTCTAACAAGAATAACAGTAAGCAAAATTTATGTTTGATAGTATAAATATTCTAGATATGTGAAGATGTATTTTATGGTAAAAATAAATATTCCTGTAAACCAATCCCATGTACATTTTAAGTTTACTATTTTTCTTTCATAGAAGAGTAAATAATTGGCATCTGAGTTCAGCAAAGATCTTTTGGATGATGTCCTGCACTTTTATAGTCTTTAGTGCTGCTACACTATTTCACATTTTCTCATAAGTTAGGTGAAGAAGTTTCATTCTAGGTTAAAATGCAAATCAGTGGACTGGCTCCACACCAAAACAGAAAACAGCAACAAGCAACAACAAATGCACACAACAATTGCTCTAGTACTAATATTACTTTTTCAAACAGTGTTTTTCATTAAGGTCAAAATGTCATCTGTCATTCCAAAACTGAACACCAAAATTCTTCATTTCGTAGGATGTGAGAATGGAAATCCAACTTATTGCATAAAGTTTAAAAATAATTTGAAATTGGAAATGTCAAGACAAAATGTTAAAATGAACTGACCACACAAAACCAAACCAAAACAAAGAAAAACAATTTATTTATTTATTTATTTATTTTCATTTTACTCTTGAAGGAATGCCTCTTATGGGTAGATTTTGCTTTTCATTGAAAAAAAATGAATGGAAACCAAAACTGAAATACTGATTTTTCCTTAAATATAAGATCTGTTTTGTTTTTGTTTTTCTCTTTCTGACTGCTGTGGAGAGATCAATGAAGATAAGAGCTAATTATTCTCTTTAGCTGTCTTCTTTGTTTCTACAATATCTCTGGCTCTTCTTTCTTAATTAACTTTTAGAACATGTTCTACCATTTGCTGAATCTTGAAGGATTTGTGTGTCAGGATAGTTCAAAGTGCTCCATTTTTATATACATACACTGCTCCACTAAAGATTCTATGTCAACTACAATATTGCTGCTGTTTTCACAGTGCCCAAATAAGGCTGGTATTCATAGAAGAGTTAGGAAGCCATGCTTCACTTACAATATGTAAGTGTAGAACAAGTCACAGTATCTCAACAGAGATATTGCAATATAAGTTATATTAATTCAGAATGTTTTCTAAATGTTTGGACGAAGTGGCACTCACACTATAGCAGAACCATAAGCATATATCAGCACTGCATACCATCTATTAAAACAATTTAAACAATTTCTCCAGGTGAGCCATTAATTTCCACAGTCATTACTTTCCACTTCCACAGGAAATGCCCTGCAGAGTCCAATGAAAGGGTTTCTTCGGACATGCAAGTTTCTCTTTGTGAAACAGGAAAATCCTCCCTTCCTTTGTCACAGTGTATCTCAGTTTTAATTTGTACCTTCCTGAAGGTCTGCTCATTACATGTCGCATGTGGTGAAAGTGGTACCAGCTGTCCAAGACTGGAAAGAGCAGCTGGGCAATTACACACATACTCTGTCACTTATTTACAGGAGATCTTCCAGCAGGAAACAAGCTGTAGTTAGAAAGTCAAAAGGCCTTCAGGACTCCAAGAACTTTCAGATTCTGATTTCCTGAGGGATACTGGTTAGTTTGCTGTCCTCGAAATCTATCCGGAACTGTGTCTCTCCTCACCACTAACACTAAAGCTGCTCATTTTTTTTTTTTTTACCTCAGCAGAGCACACACACTAGTAAATTAACAGAGCTGTCAGACATGGTCAGAAAAGTTGAAAATAAAAATAAATAAATAAGATAAAAAGTCAACAACCTGACACATTTGAAAAATGCTTGATGGACCATAAATGTATCAAGAGATCAGAGAAAACTGTCAGGAGATTTGGCAATAGACTTGGCTGGGAGATACATGAATGCAAACATGCCAGAACTGTGATGAGAGAAGCAATGAAGAAGAGTGAATTTCTAAAAAAGGGGGGAAAAGGAGCAAATTAAGAATAAGACATGGAGCCATCTGGGGAGTTGGCAAATGGGATAGGAAAAGATTTCAAAAACAAATCAAGAGGAACGCCATTAGCAGTGATAATAAAAGCACTTTCAGAGACATCTGGGGGAGTTTGAAGCAATTACTGAAAGAAGAAAATACTGCTAGGAAAAAAAAAAATTGATAAGCCAGGTCATATTCAATCACAATGAAGAAATCATGAATAAATCAAACAGTGTAAAATCTTAGTGCTAGTGCTGTTAGAGAAAGCATTATATCAGTAATGGAGTAACGTACTGAAAGTATGAGTTATCTTTTTGAAAGTTCAAAAAGCACTAGGATGGCCTTAATTGTATTCACAAAGTTAACATTATTGCAGTGGGTAATGCAGTGAGTAAAATGTTTTTAATTAATATCACTACTAAGACACACATTGTTGTGATAAATTCATATAAGCATTTTACTATTTACGTATTGCACATATTTCATATTATTGTATTGCTATTCAGATCCAGCGAAGACTTCACCTTCCACAATATTGGGAAGTCTGTACTGCCCCATTAGATGAGTCAGACAAAGAAGAATTACAAAGTCATTCATTAGTTCAACTTAAAATCAAGAAAAAAGACTGTCTAATTGTATCACAATGCTATATGTTAGTTTAGTCATTTTATTATTTGTTAGCTCCACCTTTTTGGCTATCATGCCCTTCCACTGGGCCCAATCCAATTTCTGATGAACTGGAAATTCAAAATATAACTAATACTTCAGGTCATACGTCTCATTCTCCAGTGAGACGTCGATAGGGTACATATAAATTGCAGGTTATGTTACATTCTCAACAACCTACTTGTTGAAATTCTTAACAGACTTTTTGATTATTTATTTATTTATTTATTTATTGCTATCATTGACTTACACTAGGTGTCATTTCCATCTAATTGTTCACACTGTAGCACCGAACCTAGAAGATTCAAATCTGGGAAACAGAATATGACAAAAACATAGAATAAAAGCAGTGAAAAGAAATTATTCATACAAGAGCCTAAAAGTAATATGGAATTAATGTAGATTCTCTTCTATAATTATATTCCCTATCATCATGTAATGTAGTATTTACAGGTATGATTCGTAGTATGGACTGAAGAAGGAGCTCCTAGTTTACCTGAATATTCCAGATGTAGGCAATTTCTACATTAAAACTGAAGAAATGAAGAAATATGGGAAATACAGGATACATTTTGGCTTAGAAAGAGGTATCTGATAGAAAAAAATCTTCTACATTCATTTTCTCCTATACTTAGAACGAAAACTAAAGGACAGTTCAGATCTTACTGACACACCTATGTGTGTTGTGTATTGATGACTTCATCAGGACGCACTTTTCTGTTAACTGTACACTAAAAGGAGGAGACTACAGGAATTATGAACCTTAATGATTCACTGTATTTTATTGTTCCAGAATTTCTTTCATCTAAGAAACTTACCAAAACATAACCATCTTCAATGTACAAATTCATGAAGAGCAAGCAAATGACAAGGACGCCTAAGAATGACACTGCTGATCGTTTCCGCAAGCATCTCATTTTATCAAAATATTTCAAGTTGTGTCTCATATGAAGAAAGGCATACGGTAGTGTCACCTATGAAAGAAAATCACAGTGTTACAAGAACTCTTCATCTACCTGATAGGTACGAGAGCAAAACAATATGTATCAAAACTCTTCAAATATACATAGAATATACTCTTTAAGGTGGGATTTATTTCATGTAATCTTGGTCATCTTCAAGCTACATCTATAATCCTACCTATAATTTAACCTTCCTTTTCCAGTCAATAAAGAAAAGCACACTTTATCCTACCCATTTTAGGCTGGCACTATCAAAACATTGTGACAGGAGAACATCAGCTATTCAGTTCCCCCTGCATAAATTTCTTAGATTCCATCTAGATGACTAGCAAAGATGATTTGTACCTGTACTTCCTTTCAAATACAGCTCAAGCCAAAAGGCCAGGAAGAATTTATTTCTCGTCTAAATATCCTTGCCAATGGGAAAAGTGTGGATACTCCCAGGCATCAATGAGGCATCTTTCCTGCAAAAAGGAGGTAACATCAGGAATCTGCAGCACCCCTCAGCCTCAGACACTTGTACTAGTATGAAAAAAACTTCCATCAGAGCAGTTATTTTCTCCACTGATTGTGGAAGAAAGATCAGTGTCTACCTTAGACTGAATGCATATAGCTGTTGGAAAGCCCATATTGCCCCAATTAAACAAATCAAAGAAAAGTGGCACAAAGAATCAGAAAGCTCATTAATAGAGTTCAAGATCAAGAAAGAAGGCTGTCTAATCATATCACAATGTTACATATTTATTATAGTGATGTTGCTATTTAAACAATATGAAAGCCATTCTTGGATATCAGATCACAAACATTAACTTGTTCTAATGTGTTTAACTACTTCTCTTTGAACTACATTTCATTGAAAATTGTCTGACCACAAACTAAAATGAAAACCACACAGATTCCAGACTGCATTGCTCAAACATTGAGGAATTCTTAACTGAAAAGTAGATTATAAGCTCATTGTTAATGTTTTCACTGTTTTTAAGTGCAAAAGTGTTATGGCTGTTGTTCGTAACAATGTATGATTTGTCTATAATATTTAATATACTGAAAACATATGAACAGAGTGCAAAGATCTACTAATCTACATGAAGAGGTAAGTAGCACTACATGTGCATGTTTAAACTCTGTATTTAAATACCCTCATTTTTTAAAGCACTGAACATCTAAACTGACAGAAAATGTATCCAACTATGAATTCCACAGAAGATTTATCATGTTAAGTTGATAGTTTTCTGGACTACCAATGAAAAATATTTAAAATGTGGAATTCAATCCATATTTACTTTGCCAAATTAATTAAATATATCTGACAGTCCATTAGACTCTAGAGAAATGAGAGGTAAGTACATCAGGTGTAAGTAGTGCAAAGATGAAACTACTGAGTTTTTTGCATATAGATGAACTGCAGTAGATGGATGCTGGCTGCTTTTAATATCATTGGCTTTAAAATCACTATGTTGAGAACAATAAGAGCAACTTATATCTTGCACAAAGGAAAAGAACTATTAATGAACAACTGAGTATTTTTCATAAATTGGCCAGACTTGTCCCCGTTTATTTGAGGGTGGGCAGAACTGAAGCAGACCGATCACCATGAATCTGAATAAGTCCAATGCAGGCATTTTTTTTTAGTTTACAATAGTCCATTGCATTTCCTTACCGTCTAATGGTATTGAGCATCAGGAAGGGGCTATCAAGGCCGTGAATCTTCAAACTCTTGCCCTCCATCCACTGACAGCACAGTGATTACTGGGGATCTGTGGATTCAACACGCTATCAAAGGACACCATATCAGTTGTGGAAATGAAAGATTGCCCCTGTTCTAGATTTGGCCATGAAACATAATACATACATACATATATGTATGTATACTTACATATATGTAAACATATATACATAAATATAAATGCTTTTTCTCACAATGTAACTATGCCTTTTCAAAGCAATACACTCTTTAAGACTGATGAAACTAACACTGGAAAGATTAGATACTGGCAGTTCTTAGAGAATGGTCTGAGACAGCCTGACTGCTGAAAATTCAAGCAACAAGACATAGAGTGCTTAGAACCACTATCAGATTTAGGGATATCAGAGATACGCTGCAGCTGCACATAGAGGAGTTTTCCTTTGGAATACTTGAGAATAAATAAATGGCTTTACAGACACAGGATGACTGTTCACATTGCTGATTGCACTGTGGTACCTCCCTTGTCTTTGTTCAGATCAACTTGACCGAAGTCAGTAAGTGTGAGGAAGGTGTTTGTAACTACTTTTGCTTGTTATATTTTCTTCTTTTAAGGACCAGCAATTTTCATTAGATAATTACTTTGTTAAATTAGGAACAGACGTTGCTGGAATTTTACAAGTGAGACTGGAGGAAGGCTATTATTATTAATGATAATGGAGAACTATTAATGCAGAAAGATAATTGTTCCATATGGCCAACATTCAATAGAAATTGCTGACATTTCTTGTGTTGGTTTCACACAAAATCATTAAAACAATCTTGGTTACAGATAGAATCCTTGAAACTGTTGGAATTAAAACTTAGTTCCAAGGTTGATTATTTATGCTCATAAAGCTTACAGGATCCTACCAACCCGAGGAACTACAGAGAAGGACATCCAGTTGTGATGAAACCTTGCTGACAGAACTTCACGGAGGAGACACAGCTGCAATCACTAACACCAGATGGCAGTGTAGATGCGTGTTTACCAGCCTTCAACCTGCTCCAAAACCTGCTTCTTCCAGCCAGTTTGTCTGAATGTACTATTTGGCATACTTAAAACGTAAGCCTTTAGCTAAAAATATTCAAGCCTCATACATATGGAATTCCTTACATTTTCCTAGAACTGCTTTTTCTTGCATCACTATTTCCAATCTGTAACATGGCACTTTGAAACACTACAAAAGTGAAATATGAAAGGATAAAAAGATAGTGGTAGGCACTCTCAGTCGTCTTTTGAAAAAATAATATCAGAACTTCTCATAAAGATTTTTCTGCTGTTCTCTAAGCCCATTTGAGCAGAATATACACCGTCACACAAAACTAAGGCTCTGAGATTGAAAAAAAAAAAAAAGCTTCAACTTATCAGTTATGAAGCTATATCTTTGCCATAGGATTTTATGTTTTCATTATTCATGCACAATTAAGTAGATATTAGAATGCTATAACTGCAATTTGTTTCATAAAGCTAGCATTAAGCAGTTAAAATGTAGTTATTAATACGTGTGCATGGATCCTAACTCTTTTCCTTTCTAGATGAGATGTATCATTTTCTTCCCTCTCTTTAGACTCCAAAACTCTAATATACATTTGTATTCACACATGCTTGTGCTGTTATGCATAGTAATTTTAAACTATAATTCTTGTGACTTTCTAAGATGATACAGACATGAAAGGACAATGAACTAAAATATGCAATCACATACCTTGCAGAGAGAAGCTGTTTTTTATAAGACCTGCAAAGGTGTGACGGCTTTGTAAAGATCAGAACTGATTTTCACACAATAATATGATGCTTTTTCTTGCAGAATTTGCAACACTCAACAGAATTTTTAAAAAATGTTTTAGAAAGCAAATTCTGAATGCACTTCTAGTAATAGTCTCTTCCTAATAGCCAAGTCTTTGAAACAGACAAACAAAAAGTTAAATTTAAATTTAAAGCTGTCAAAAGTTTTAAACAACTTTCAATTGTGATGTCTAGGTGGCTTTTTCCAAGAATAAAAAGTGGCTAAAAGCAAAGCTTCTGCCTTATTTTCCCCCTTTTCAGAGGTAAGAGGATATTTTTGCCAGCTCTGCAATAATTTCTATGTACCACACATATGCAATTTCACTGTGACAAACCATTTCATATTCAATCTTGTCTAATTCTTCATGACTTTCTGACAATACTTGCCACATTTGCTTTGTCCCACTTTCAGAGACTACTGTTCAATTACCTGATCAATTTCCTTTGCTTAAAAGATAAATGTTAAAAGGCCCTGTGGTTTTCCTTTACAACCTAAACATAAACTTACCTAACCAATACAGTGGATCTACTTGTATCTACAAATGTAAAGAGGTACAGCAATGACATCATCTATTATGTTCTGAGTCGCCATTCCTGGATGTGTTTAAAAACAGTTTTGATGTGGTGCTCAGGGACGTGATTTAGTAGAGGATTGTTATTTAGGGTAGTATGGTTAGGTCATGGTTGGACTTGATGATCTTTAAGGTCTTTTCCAATCTGACTGATTCCATGATTCTATGATTCTACCCTTGTTTGCTTGAGTGCTGTGCCCTAGCAGCTAAAGAAAAGTTGCATATTTACAGAGGAACAGATAGATGTCAGAAATGATAATTTTATTATTATTATTATTATTATTATTATTATTATTATATTTCCAAATCAGGCACGAAGCTTTGCCTGTCCCTAGTCTTCCAGGACATACAATAGACAAGATCTATTACCATGCTAATTATATAAAGAAAATTCTGAGATAACATTCCCAAAAAATCATGACTGGATTACTAAATCCTGTGTGAACTTTATTGCTCCTTGATTTAACTAAGATGCTCTAAATTAGGTTCTTCACTTCTGAGCTCTGAGACATATCATTCCACCATTGTATAACTAAATTGCTTTACTTGCAATTCCTGTTGCTTGTCCAATTTTTTTTCAGAATTTCTGTTTGGAAGACTGCACAAGATGCCTCAAGGTTTCCATTCAATCTTCTTTACAAATAGCAAATTAAGCAAAGGAAAAAATAAAATGAATTTTTGTACATGATTACTATTAAATTCTGCATGTGTCATGGTCTTCTTACATAAGATGAAAACACAGAAAGAAAAAAAAAGGACACTGAACCCTAAATTACCATATATGTTTGAGCTACAGTTTTTGGTGGACTAGAAAATTATAATGGATAAGTTTTTGCTATTCCACGGAGCTCAGACAGACTCACAGCAAAATTCACTCTCTATCTTACTGAAAGCCTGAAAATATGGATAAAATGTTTAAGGCTGACAGGCAGGATGTTTGCTGTCACTGGCAGCAGAAAAGTAAAAACTGTTGTGAGGGAAAAGAAGCTCTAGCTTAGAACGAGGCTAACAAATCCAGATTTTAGAACTTGAGTTTTAAGCTGGCAATGAGTACAGATTTTAGATGGTTTACTGTTTCATTTTGTAGCTCCAAATGCTAAAATAGTCCTAGAGATTGTCATGTCTTCTGAAACTTATATTTCATATACAGAAAGTCAAAAAAAGATGTAGAAGAATGAATAGACTACTCAAAATTTTGTATATAAAATGTAGAGCTTTAACTCAATATACTGTTGGAGGATGAAATGTCTTCAGCTTCAGAATGACACAGAGCAACAAAACTTACTTTAGCTACAATGCTCTGAGCAAAACATGAAGTAGATCCCTTGGTGTGGAGGAGTCAAGTCTAATCAAGGTGAAGAGGTGACTAAAAGTGAGAAGATGTATTGACTTAGATGGTAAACTACTATCTAATTAATCACCGAGTGAGTAGAAGTGTATACCACTGGATATATTTTATCAAGTATGTTATGGTGTGAAAGATGGATTTTAGAAAAATTGTTTTAGGTGATGATTTGATGGGATGTGGAAAAAGCCTACAAGGCTACAAAAAATGGCAAGCAAATCTGAAACAGACCTTCAAGTTCTGATCCTGAGAGATGAAGCAAAGGGAAAAAAGAACAGTATAGGAGTGAAGAATGCTCACTGAAACATCCAGAGGATGTAACCTTAGAAACAGGTGAAGATCCAAGAGTGAAGGTTTAGGTAGTGTCAGAAATAAGGCAAAAATGACTCAGTATTGAAATTAGCACTGGAATTAAAAAATATTCAGTAAATTTATCAGTTTATTCATCAATGAATAAAAGGAAGACATGGATACAAGCACTGCTGTATTCAACAGCAAGTTCAAACTTTCATGGATGATTATTGTATATGGCGTTTGCATAGTGTGTGAATACAGGGAATATTATAGCCTGTGAGGCAAACTAAATTCCTTGAATCTATTAGACACCAATCTGACTATACTAGAGGGAATACATATATTATACTTGTCTGAATACATCTCTACATATTTCAGTACCTTCACTGGAATCACAGTCTGCATTAGCTAATCATTCTGTAAGCTAATCACTCTGTAAGCTAATTTTTGTCTCAGAGTCCTACAGTTTCTTACCGGAGGTTTATGTTATGAACTTGTCCTTGGCCATAATCAAGTATTTTTGATGTCATATTTGTAGTAAACAAACTATCCAGTCTTCAAAACTTGGTGGTAAAAGCAGCATAAGCATTTGACAAAAGCCAATTGAGAATCATCAGAAAAGTTGCATGCTGACCTTGGCTGAATCTGATCATCTAACGGAAATGCAAGTAACTTCTCTATTCATTTATAATCCTGATTTGAAGAGAAGAGTCTCCTTGAAGACACATAAGTATATGACTAGTTTGGTCCGGTCATTGGTGAATCTCAAAAGATGATGTTAGCCACTGATTGGTCATAATCCTCCATATTCTTCTTGCTTCACAGTTTCTATGGCTAGTTGCAACGTGGCAATATTACCACAAGTGCAGAACCCTGAGAGGTTTTATGTGCCGTGGAATAAGAAATATCTTTTGTGAGGTCTGCACTTCTGAGGAGCCATCCCTTGCGTAGCATTCTATGAACCTATGTCAGATACTGAAGGCTATTTTAGCACAGTATTTTTACATATCATTTCACAATACTTCCATAATAATGTGTGTTTGGAATACCATGATCAAAAAGCAATGATTTTTTATTGGGTGAGTTCGTTCAATACATATATATTTATATGTATGAAAAATATATACATATCTGTGAATATATAATTATATATATATTTACAGGTGGTAAAATTGCATTGCTAGCTCCTTTACTCTCTAGTTAAACAAGATTTAAGTATCTCAGATTAGAGAAAAATCCAGTTTGAAATATGATGAGGTGTTATCGAGCAACTCCCAAATTCGTGAGATTCTGATTTATAGTTTATTATTTGCACAAAACCACGTATCTGTGAAGTTCATGGTACCTCTGGGAAATAATGTAAAATAGATTAGGAGATTAAAAGTGAGAAAATTAGTTTTCACTGGCTTTGTTACTAATCTTTTTCTCAGATAAGTGTTTCATTAAGACTTTCCACTGAACTCCCAGATAGCATCTTCCTGATCAATAAACTAACTCATTCTGTGAAAACGGTTTAGAAGACTACATATAGATGTGTAAGAGTCAATAATTTGCTTATTCATTTTTTTAAAAAAGTTCCTCCTCCAAAAATCTTAATAAATTTTGATGGTTAAACATCTTTAACATGAAAATAGTTATTTATAAAAAACTGCAGTTTGTTGCTGTTTTTTTTCAAGATATTTGGTGTGCTGAACTACATACATTGTCACAAAAAAAACATAGTACTATGATAATTTCTTTTCAGTATAGGAAATGTAATGGGAGCAAACACATCCAAAATTTGTCTGATATCTCTGAAGCTATTCATAGATATGCAGACTTGTAGCCTCGATTGCATTTGTTTATTTTTTAACCTGAAAGTTAAAATGACTTTTGCTTTTCTATAGACTTTGCTATTTATCAGCTAGTCTAGACATGACCTATCATGTATATTAATTAATGCTGATTGTATAACCAATGGAGATAGTTTTAGATGTACCATAATATGTGCAACATACTATCTTCCTGAAGTGCAATTAAGTCATGCAATCTACAGAGGAGCTGTAGTGGGAAGGGTTTACAGCCGCTGTTGCAAGTACCACTTGTGCTTTTGCATTCTGAGTCAGTTCTGCCTGCTGAGTTGATTAGATACCATGCAAATAGATCCTTCACAGAAAGAAAGCCTTTGAAAGCTCTCCTGAAAATAGATCATGTACACTAGCAGCTTTCCATGGCCACAACAATGATTTTGAGCTTAATCATCAGATTTCCTGTAGGATTTAGAAAGCATTTCTAGACAGAAGTGAGAAGAATCCTGGGTTGAATAGTTATACATAGGATAAACAGACATTTGCAATCAATGAAAGTAAGCAGAATGGTTTCTCATAGAGCACATGCACTTATCAAGTTGCTTTCACTCTGTCTCTAGGACCTGTCAAGTAAAACTAGTTCAATTTGTGTAGGAAACATCTCTCCAAAGCCTGCATACTTCTGCAAGCACTGCTCTGTAGTAATCTCTGATGTTCAGATTGCAGCTGGTGCCTAATTTCATTAAACTGGTGTGTCATTACCCAAAGGGGTGGTACTGATACTGAGATGATTGCTTCCTCTGTCTCATAATAGATTCTTTCCCAGTTTCTTCAGGAGATTCTTATTCCAGTTTGCTCCTACCTTCAGTTTATCTGTTTAATATATCAAGTGGTATATGCTAAATTGAATCAGAGATAAATTTTGTAACCTAAAAAACCCTTCATTTTCCCAAGAGTTCACTGATAAACAAATATAAATATAAACCCTAAAACAATGTCAACAAAATAGCTTGTCAGGTATGGAGAGCAGAATTTTTAAACTTGTGTATGACAAACATGATAGAATCATAGAATAATGGAATGGAAAAGATCTTCAAGATCATCAAGTCCAATCATCAACCTCACCTGTAGAGTCCCAATGCTAAAACACATCCCTTAGTACGACAATGATGATAAGTAAAGACTTAAATTGCCTCTTCCAGTATTCTATGTATGTCAGTTATTATTGGTGAATTGAAAAGATGTCATTAAAAGACAGGTTGCTGTTGAATTTTCTGATCCTCCAAAAAATAATAAAAAAAGATTGATTTTTTTTTTCCCCCAATTACAGTCTACTCTGAAGAAACTGTAAAATATTGCTTCAGATTACTGACAGGAGGCTTTTATTTACTTTGTGTGTCTTACATCACAACAATATTACAAAGATATGCTTAATAATTAAAAGTTTTTTCAATTTAAGTGAATGTGCCACAAAAGCAAGTTAGAGCACTGGTTATTTTTATACACAGATAGAAGTTTTCTGAAATCTGGTCAAGAATAAATTCAATAAGTATCAGCGTGCACTTTAATAGACTGCTTTTCTCATTTTGTTATACCAGTAACAATAGTATATCTAGGAGAGGAAAGGGAATTTTAGAGTTTAGGGAAAAAGAAGATTTAATATTCTATGATATATACCCATTCCTAGTTTTGCCATCTTATATGTGCAATAGCTCTCTTACTTTTAAACAGCTCCTGAAATCCAGAAATGCTTTCTATGGTGAAGCTTTTACCATTGTGTACAAACCACTTTGTTAAGACTGGTTCCTTTAGAGAACCTACCTTATGCTGTTCTTCTGAATCAGCATTTGTAAAGGCCTTTCTTTGTCACTGTAAAGCAGACAACTCAGGGAGACTAACAGCCTATGCAACATTGACATGAAACACTATTGCAAATGTTCTTCAATTCTCCAATACCCTATGGTTTTCTAACCAGCTATGATGCAAGTAACTTTAGCCTTGCTTAATGACAATAGAGAGGCAATCTTTTCAAACAAGGCTCCCAGGAAAGACTAAACAGAGGAGCATGTATCTATGTTGATTGATTCTAACTTCTCAGGTGACATTTTCAGCCCATTGTTCCATTACGGAATTTTGAGATATAGGCCTGTTAGACGTATGTCGCGTTGTTAGTGAACTCATTGTAATTCTTTTCATTCTTAGAATGACATTCTCTTGACCACGCACATGCACCTATGAGGTGAATATTCGAACTAGTCATACTTTTGCTCCTTCTATAGTCAATGCAGAAAAATAAATGTTCGTACATTGTGATTCATCTCACTCCAAAGTATTTTATAAAATATATCAGATTAATTGTCCCCTAAAAAGGCCATTTCTCTTCACTGGCTACAGATAGTTTGAAATGTCTGGATGCAGATACATAAAGAAAGGAATTCCACCCATTTTCCCCCTTAGTAATTCCACTTTTTTTTTCCTATCTTTTTATTTATTTTTTTCCTTTTTTGTCTCATTTATGGAGTCACACATAAATAATTTCCCACTATCTCTAGATGCAAAGCAAGGATCTACTGTATGAATCAACATCTTTCCTGAGAACATACATATCCTAATTATGACAATAACAGAAGATCAAATAATACATCTTCCCTTGCTAAGGTGCTATATCTGGTATATCTTGGCTGCAGTAGACTGCTGGAAGTTATCTTCCTTTTAAAAAATGACTTTGGTTGCCTATTCCAAGACAGCTCCCTTTATGTGTCTCACAATCCAGTTCTCTGACTCCAGGTATCACTCTCTCATGCTTCCCCCTGGCTTTAGCCACAATACAGTTTCACTGCTAGTAGAATTTCCGGTCAATAGATTCATCACAGTACAGCACACAGAGGACAGACTGTTATCTGCATGCCCCACAGTAGGATCCTAATGGCTTTACTACATGATACTTGAAAGCAGAAGGAGATACTCATTAAAAGGTTTAACAGCCACAGTGCACTTATGCCCTCAAGTTATGTTAATGGGGAAAGGAAGTAATGCATTGTCTGTGTATCTTTGACTCACCAACATTACCTGACAAGATTAGAAAACTCACTTCATTCAATGCATTCAAAGGAAGCATCTAATTTTAGGTGGAATAAATTCTGTATACAATGGGACAATAAGGCAGAGAGCTGCTTCACTTCAAGGCGATGAATGAATGAATATTCTGATCTTTCCAGGTAATGTTGGAGAGTGAAAAATATAGGACATCTATTTTGCATAACATTCATCCCGATTCTCTCAATTCTTCAAAGTAACATAATACCTTATGTGTAGCCCTCATTATAACCCAAGAGATACTAGAGAGGTGATGCTTTTGACCACACTTAAATCTCAGTTTCTTTTCCCAGAAGAATCCTCTAGTCATCATGGTGGGGTAAGATGTCAGGTGCCCCAACACTATATTTTTCTATATTGTCATCTGAATGGTGATATACCCTCACTCAAAGCCTTGGGGTTTTCAGGAAGATGGGAGTGGGTCTTTGGAGTAATGGTTCTATTATTCCCTCTGAGGAGGAAATGCCAGTATTTCCTATCCATTTTTAGAATTACACGTAATGTCAAGATGTTTTTGAGTACATTCTTGCTAGCACCTGGAATAAGACTTGGATTGTTCATGCTATTAATACTGAATGCCAACTAGCTCAAAAGAATCAGTACTTAAACAGTACTTAAATCAGTACTTAAACAGACATTAATCTGATTCTTGGTTATCACAGAGCCAATCAAAAATAAATTACTTTTTCAAGATTGCTTTTAACTTTATTAAAGTTACATGTATTTGTAAGCTTATGTCATCTACTCTCTCTTTTTTTTAGTATCTTTTAAAATTAGTATAAATTTTTAAAAAGTCCAAAATTCAAACTCAAAATATAGACTATATATGAAATAGTTGATGTTGATTTCTTGAGTGAATCTCTAGAATACTAAGGTGATTTAGCTAAGCATTATGTTACAGAAACACCAGCTTAGATCATTGATACATTTGAGCCTTTGAAGGAAAAATAAAGAAATTAATTTTCACTTTTTTTTTTCTTCCTGATAGATTGAAGCCTCACAATTGATTTTTTTTTTTTTTTTTTAAGTATATTTTAAAAGCTGCAAAGAAAATTAAGGTGCTTGCAAAATAATTTTCTACAAGATCTGAGCTCCTTTCTGCTAACCATATAAACAAGGAAAGAATTTGGCATTCTTGAGATGCATGAAATCCCAGGAATGAATTACATTAACAACCATGTCAAAAAATGATGGGTTAGCATTATGACTTGACTGGACTCCTGAGGTTGAGTTGAGTATTAACCTCATTAAATATAAGTCAAGGGAATTAAATCAGGCTATTACTTCTTTATTATTTTTATTTTTCCCCTGGATAATCTACACAGCTGTGAGCAAAAATATAACAGGAATCAAATATTATTTGGGTTTGAGTATGCTAATTGGACTCCATGCAATTCCAAAGAGGTCCAAAGAAATTCCAACACAGAATTAAAAAAAAAAAACCTCCTTCAATCTTAGTAAAGAAAATACAGTAACATTATGGGGCAATGTGAAAATGTTTATGTTCATGCTTATTTATTTATTTTTCACAAATTGAAGCTAGTACTTCACAAACTGAAGCTAGTTGGACATATTTGAACTGAAAGTCAATAGGAAAAAGTTTATAGTTTGAAGCACACTGATGGAATCAAAGGAATTTTTGTGCCAGAACTTGAAAATGAAAAGTGACTCAGATTTAATATTCTTAGTGGCTTTTAGCACTCATACAAATGACTTAGAAGTGTCTTCAAGGTGAAAAAACAACTTGTCTGTGCTATGTTTCAATGTATCCATGCATCGGTCTTCAACAGCAGACAAGATTCCAGTATTTCTCCCGTCCCTGAGCCCTGCATCCCTAAACCTCTGGGTGGGGTACGGGGTGGTAAATCCCCTCCCACTGTGAGGACACAGCAGGTTTGAGACCGCCTCATGAGACTGAATGTGTACAAGTCTATGGGGCTGGATGGCATGCATCCCAGGGTACTGAAGGAGCTGGCTGAGGTGGTTGCCGAGCCACTCTCCATCGTATTTGAAAAGTTGTGGCTGTCAGGTGAGATCCCGGATGACTGGGGGAAGGGCCACATCACTCCCATTTACAAGAAAGGGAACAAGGAGGACCCAGGGAACTACAGGCCGGTGAGTCTCACCTCTCTGCCTGGGAAGATCATGGAACAGATCCTCCTGGATGACATGCTTGATCACATGAGGAAAGGGTGTGTGATCCGTGACAGCCAGCACAGCTTCACCAGAGGAAGGTCATGCTTGACTAATCTGCTGGCCCTTTATGATGGAGTGATGGCATCGGTGGACAAGGGGAATGCGACCGATGCCATTTACCTGGACTTGAGCAAGGCCTTTGACATGGTCCCCCACCACATCCTTATCTCCAAATTGGAGGGATGTAGATTTGATGGGTGGACCACCCGATAGATAAGAAACTGGTTGAAAGGCCGCAGACAGAGGGTGGTGATTAATGGCTCTATGTCCAGGTGGAGGCCGGTAACGAGCGGCGTCCCCCAGGGGTCTGTCTTGGGACCGGTGCTCTTTAACATCTTTATCAATGACATCGATGACGGAATCGAGTGCACCCTCAGCAAGTTTGCTGACGACACCGAGCTGAGTGGTGTGGTTGACACGGTAGAAGGAAGGGATGCCATTCAGAGGGACCTTGTGAGGCTAGAAAGTTGGGCCCGGGTGAATCTGATGAGGTTCAACACGGCAAAGTGCAGAGTTTAGCACGTGGGCTGGAGGAATCCCAGGCATTCATACAGACTGGAAGGAGTGGTCCTTGAGAGCAGCCCTGTGGAGAAGGACCTGGGGGTCTTGATAAATGAAAAACTTAATATGAGCCAGCAGTGTGCCCTTGCAGCATGAAAGGCAAATGGTGTCCTGGGCTCCATCTAAAGAGGGTGGCCAGCAGGGACAGGAAGGTGAATGTTCCCCTCTGCTCTGCTCTTGTGAGGCCCCATCTGAAGTACTGCGTCCAAGTGTGGAGCCCCCAGTACAAGAAAGACAGGGAGCTGTTGGAGAGGATCCAGGGGAGGGCCACGAAGATGATCAGGGGACTGGAGCACCTCCCCTAAGAAGGCAGGCTGAGGGAGCTGGGCTTGTTCAGCCTGGAGAAAAGAAGGCTGTGGGGTGACCTCATTGCAGCTTTTCAGTACCTAAAGGGAGCCTACAAACAGGAGGGGAATCAACTCTTTGAAAGGGTAGATAACTGCAGGACAAGGGGAAATGGTTACAAGTTGAGGGAGGGAAGATTTAGGTTAGACGTCAGGGGGAAATTCTTTACAGAGAGAGTGGTGAGGTACCGGAACAGGCTGCCCAGAGAGGTTGTGGATGCCCCGTCCCTGGAAGTGTTCAAGGCCAGATTGGATGGGGCCCTGGGCAGCCTGGTCTAGCATTAAATGAAGAGGTTGGTGGCCCTGCATGTGGCAGGGGGGCTGGAGACTCATGATCCTTGAGGCCCCTTCCAACCCTGGCCATTCTGTGATTAGTTTTACAAAAACAAGGCTGAATACAGCACTAGTTTTGTGTTTCAGTTGCTCTCTCTTTTTTATGTTTTAAAAATATAAAAAAATAAAGTGGGTAGTTATATGCATTAAACATATTATGTTTTAAATGCGGACCAAGACAATTCCTCTTCACTAAGTGTGGCACAGGTAAGCCAAGAGGTTGGACACCCATGGTTTGTAGTATCCACACATAGGACGCTTCTAGTGTTAGAGGAACAGAAAATAAACCTCATATGGCGGCCTGCAGAATTTAGCCTCAAAGAGCTTAGAGGAAAAAAAAGGAATGCTTCTTCACATATATGATAATTTGGAGTTACTATTGTGCTTAAGCAGAAGTAGTTTCTGCTTTACTTCCTGGAAAATTTCATTTTCTAGAAGAAATGATGGGCAATCAAGAATTATTAGATTCCTATAGTTTTTTCCATTAACATCAGGAAAAAAAAAATAAGTTGAATATGTTTTTTTTCCATATTTTAAAATATTCTGAACTGATAAAATTATTACAGATGAGTAAGAACAATTTTAAGTCTCTGATAGTTGTATCTTATATGTGCACATTATAAAACTATGTTATTTCTTTTTTTGTTATTGTTTTGTAGTATTTGACAGCATTTTCAGTAAGTTTATGTAGCGGGCAGACAAATTATTTTTCATTAATGATTATTAGAAATATATTATAGATTATACATGATCTACATGTATAATCTATGATCCATACATTTCATTTTGATCCATTGCCTATTTTCATACACTCACTTCTTTTTCATATTGGGAAAGAGTCCAAGAGTAGAACATGTATCAACAAGCACAACAGTGAGATATATTGCTAAAATATGATTGAATTCAGCATGTTAAGTTATTCTTTAAATGCTGTTGTGCATTTTTATTGCCTAGTTAACCAACATTCATTTTACTGCTTAAGGATATAAATATAACTCAGCATGTTTTAGCTAGTATTTCAGGAAGAAAAATACTGCTTCTCAGTAGTTGTGATATTTCTCATAGGAAAAAAAAATAACCAACATGTAAACTCAAATTGTCTTTTTGTGATTATTTAAAGAGATTTTCAGCAGTACTACTATGCAACCCAAAGGAAGAAAAAATATTCAAAGATAAGGTGCATGATCTGAATGGAATATACAATTGTATGTATATAAAATTACATGTAATTTAACAAACATTTCATTTAAGATGGTCTTGTCTAAGACTACAAAGGTGCATGTGACAGCAGAGGTACCAAAGACTATTTATACCTGCATAGAATATTAGGGAGATCATATAGAACTTAAAAAGGCTAGGTATTTGAAATACGGTTCAGTCTTTTCTATGTTTTTTTTTTTTTTTTTTAATGAAAAATCATCATTGTTAAACATAGCACATATTCAACATTCCTCTAAAAGCAGTTTCTATCTAATAACAAGTTTCCTGAAAGTAGCAGTTAACTAACTCTGACTGCAAAGTGACATTTTAAGAACTGGAGATCGATGAAAAAGAAAAGACTATTATCAATACTGTTAAAAATGTCAAAGTCTAAACATAAGGAAATCATAAAAATACCTCTTCTATTAAACAGCCACACTACCGTGCATGGAAAGGCTTCTAACAGAGCAAAACAAATTTCATTTAACTTATTTCAACTGGATTGAGAGCCAAAACCAATAGCAAGACTAATAGTAAGGCTAGCATAAAATATTCTTACTATGGATGGAAAAGTAATTACCACATGCAGAGTGTATTAACTAGCAACAGTAATATATCATAAATTCAGTATTTAAAAGCCATTAATCTTGGTGACTAAATGGTAAGTTCTCAAGATCAAGTTTTGAAGGTAGTTTGAAAGAAATAATGTAACAACACACCATTTTTAACACCTCCCACTGTGACCTTCAGCAAGTGTTTACACCAGGAACAGTACAGCCATCTAAGCTATCATTCATAAGCTTTTCATCTTGTTTGATTGAATCTTCAAGACCTGATCACATCAGACTACCCATCTGATTTTTAATCTTCTGCAGCTATTAGAATACAAATCAAAATTGTTATATTTTAGGCATAGAATCTCAAAGCAAGAGAGAATAGAAATAAGAGGATTTAGGAAACAAACTGTTCCAGATCCTGTGTAACTCTAAAAGACAGCCTCCTCCTCCCAGATTTTCTTTCAAGTTAACTACCACATGAAGTAGTTCCTGCTTGGTGAGACTTTACCCAATCACTTTGAATCTCTAGTAAAAAAAAAAATCTGCTATCTCCACCTCTCCACCTTTTCCATTATCGTTATCAAGACCATTTGTTTCCTATTGGTGCTGCTAGATCCCTAGCATCTGTCTGTCTTTCCTTGCACTATCCCAGCTTTCTTTTTGACTTTTCTGCCAGTGTAAGTTAAACTCATCTCAGAAAAAGGCTGAAGTTAATCTCCTTCTAAAAGATTCTTTGACCCTATGTGAAAACCTACCTTGTGCTTCTTCAGGTCAAGCTTTTGAGCTGTTTATACTAACATGGAAACACTGAACAAATAGGTAAAATTGCTTATGTCAGTAAACCTGTTACTTAATTCCAATTAGGAAGCTATGAAACAGTATGTGTTGACTATTAGAGAATAAAATAAAATACTGAGTAGCAGTTTAGTAATAAATGACTGTTATGAGTAGTTGGGGATAATTTGACTATAACTAGACTAAGAAGTTATATTTTCAGGACATGCTGAAGATGCAAATTAGATAATAGAATCGCCTTCCACAAACAAACAAGCCACGAGAGAAATATCCCCACTGCTAAATTACATGTAAATGTATTTTTAAGCTTTTTTGAGTTAAGATTAAATCATAAAATAACATTAACTTGTATAGGGTAGTATATAATAGATCTTAAATAATAAATCTTTATCATAGAGTTTACATTCCTCTGACTTCTAGTGCCTTCTCAGACAGATATTTCCTCCTACACATGTCCAACAATTTTTAGAATCTTTGCCTAGTGTACCTAAGTAGATTTCTTTCTGATTTTAATATCCATACTAGGATATGCTATTTACTTCTAAAATTTTCTGCTCATTCTTCTTCCTGCATTTATTCTGATTTAGATTTTGTATTCTCATACATAATCCTCATTTGAATGCATTTCATATCATGATTGCATAAAAAATTCCCTTAATTTTTTTTTGAATTATTCTTTATTTACTCATTTGTAAAATCATTAGATAAAATATTTGCTTCTCTTGACATAAAAGTTATATTTCAATACATCGTTTCCTTGAATTCTCAAAATTTCTAAGCTAATGTTTGGAGATGAACATGTCAAGTCTGTAAGTACATTTTCAGCAGTGTAAATTGTCTGTTTCCTTTGAATGGAAAGCACTGTAACCACCTTGTTGATCTGTCAGCAGTGATATTCTTATTACATCTGAATACAGTCATCAGATCCTTTCCTGATGCAGAAAAGCAGTAAGATAACATTTAACTATATGACAATTATCCAGGTACTTCACCATACTGAAACTATTTTAACTTCCATTGCTAGTTTTTAAAATGTTAGGAATCCATACCACTCATTTTGAAATCTTCCACTAAAAGGAATATTGTTAAAATTTATATTGCTGAAGCATTTGCTGAAATAATGGTATAGTTAGGATATCAAAATTTATTCATTTGTATTTAGATGTAATCCTAGTTTCAATACTAGTTTCTGATAGGACAGTTTTAAGGTGGTGTAGTATCTGCTCTAGTTGTCTGTACTTGAGCAAGGGGATGGACTACATGAACTCCAGAGGTCCTCAACAACCTGAGATATTCTAAGATCTGTGATTTATGAAAGAACAAATGACTTGTTTCCTAAATATTTCTGAAAGTATCTTGCAATGATGAATTATTTATTAACTTTTTTTTTTTCCTTTTGAGAAGACACAGCTATTTAGGATACTTATAATGGTTTTATTTCCAGTCTTTTGCTTAATTATAAATTTTTTGATAAGAATACTTATGCTTTACATCATGTTAGTGATAATTTCTCAGAGATGTCACAGAGTATGTCTTTGTTCATTCAATTGCAACATTTCTTGATGCAGTTCCAACTCTAAAATTTGTGTTAGCAGTAGTGCTGGATTCGATAAATTTAGTTAAAAGAATAGAACAACATGGGAAAATATAAGCCTATCTGAAATAAATATATATAAAATGATTTTGTATGAACGTTTGTATAATATTCACACATCTCTTATTAAACCTGAAAACACTGTTAAAAATGGTAGGCAATCAGAAAAAAAATTAGGAATTATTTTCAGTATTACAATAGAAGGCTTTCTTTTCTTTTTAAAGAGAACTGTGTTTTTCAGCATTACAATTGCAGCTGTTCATTACTGAAAATAAATTATTTCTGTTGTAATGCTAAAAATGTAAATGAATGGATAACTTTATTGTTAATTGAGAAGATGGAGGATTAATTTATTGATTTCAGCTGCTTGTTGCTGATGAAAAACTATAACTGTTTTCTGCTCCCGAGAAGTAAACTGTGAGGCAGGTGTCCCACTGTGATATGTGAAGTTTGTCCATGATGAGCTTTGTGTTAAATTTGATAACTATTTTTCAGCCAAAATTTCCAAATAACTATAGACATTTTTTGAATGGGAAAAATAAATAAATAAATAAATAAAAACCTTTAAAATTTCATTAATACTGCCACTCTCAGAAGCAGGTAGATGTTGCCCAGTGTTGTCACTCTTTAGTAGTTCAACTGTAGGCTCTTCCATATTTATGCTGTAATGTAAAAGAAATGTTAGCACATGTAGTTAAAGTAACAGTTAATTTAGCTGGCCCGCTAACAGATTGCTTAGTCTGACAGTTAAGCATTTAATGTCTGTCTTGTAAATCAAGCTGAAATACATTATGTGTTTGAGTGGATTGAAAGAAAAAAAAAAGTCTATAGTTTTTTCTCCTGAAAACTATATATATATATAAAATATTTATTTATTTATTTATTTATTTATTTTACAAAATAGGTGGTATGTTCTGAGTTTTTTTCACCTGACCTCTGATTCTAACCTGCATGATTAGAAAGCATCATAAAGTATTAACGCTTTTGTATTTCCACATACTGACATATAAGCTTCTTACCTGTACTGTACTTCATTTTTGAATTTCTCCACATTTTTATATAATACAATGACAAAAATTACTATGTGAGAAATGCATTTTAAGAACTGGGAACACTGTGGAAAACTAAGAGAAAAACTGCTCAGTTTTCATGCTATTCCACTTCTATTGTGTATGCAATGAGCAATTTTATCACTTTTAACACAAAGCGTTCTACATTTCTGAAATAAATAACCAGTGAGGTTGAATGATAAACAGATCTCCTTTATGAGTGTACATGATTTTAGCTAAGAAAAATGAGGTTTGGGAGATATTTGTCTGTAATAATAGGAGCAATGTTTCAATTCGGAAATATTAGAAAGAATATAAGCTTTATATTGCTCTGTCTGTCATCTTACAGAGTAGCTCAAAATTTTGATAGCTGTGAATAGCTGGAACATGTTATTTCCAAGCTGAGCTCAATAGCACAAGTCAGAATATTTAAAAGAAAAAGAAAAAAAGAGAAAAAAGAAAAAAAAAAAAAAAACAGAAAGAATAGCATAACATAGGTTGAAGATATAGAGAAGCAGAAATTACTTTAATTGAAAAGTTAATTGCTAAAAGATTTGCTCTGTACAGCATACTGATAGTTAGAAAGTCTGAATAATATGAGATTTCATTTCACAGTGCAAAAACCCATCATGCCATAGTAAAGTGTTTATTCTTCTCACGTTTGGGAAACATAATTTGATATTTTGTTTTACTCTAGAATAAAACAAAATATACTTCTTTCCTCTTCCCTTTCCCTTAACCAATAATGAGGTTAAAAAAAATTATATATAATTGATAGTGATGTGGTTGGTTAGATTCCATGGGCACATGTTGTAGTCCTCTACTGCCACCTTACCTCTGCTCTTTGAAACACACATTGGACGCAGCACAAACGTTAGCTGTAGTATACCATTTCTGGTGACTGCAAGAGAAATCTTATGGTGTCTTTTACAAAGTGTTGGTACTCCCTGAGACTTGTGTTTCTTTTCCAGCGTGTCCTACCAAAAACCCCTTATTTCCTCCAGATCTTGGAAATAAGCTTAATAAACCACTATCAGCAAATAGGGGAACAACAATAGCCCAGAATCTGCAGCAAATCTGGAACCTTGTGAGTATGCTTCTGGGACTGCAGAACGATCAGATCTTAGATTATCAAGGAGTTAAAGAAATGGGAAGAAAGTAGACAATGTTGGGGAAAGTGTTTGCAGGAATCTGGGAATGGACAATCATATGATTAAAGTTCATTTTTGGTGAAAATATATATTTAACATGGAGTTTTATGGAAGATAATTTTACAGAATAATCAAGAAGATAAAACATAATTACCAATGTGGCACCAAAAATGGTTGAGGCATAAAGGCAACAGTTAACTCCTGTGTCACTGTCTCCTATACTTCACTTTGTGCCATGAAGGCAGCACTCCACACTCACTACAGTAATTAAAATCATGCTAAGTATTTAAGAAGGGCATTGTGAATAAGTAAACTGTGTTTCTCTACTGATTCCATTGTTAGAAGATCATAGATTAGGTGAGATGATGCCTGTCCTTAGAATCTCAGTGTAATTTCTGAAGGGTCTGGGAAAGTAGAACTATTTTATTCAAATAATTTTGTAAGTCGATTGATAAATTTCCCCATGTTATTTCCCCATGGAAATAACAAACGCATGTCAATAAGGAAAACAAAAGTAGGAGGAAAAAATGCAAAAACTTTGTGATGATAAACCAACAATCTTCCAAGAATATAAAAATACATATAATCATTAGTTTTAGGTTCTCCCGAAGAATTTTTCTGCATATAGTTTTACTCACTAATCTGATATGGAATTTGTGCAACCTAGAGAGTTTAACCTAACTGTAAAAACAAAAATGCAGAACTTATGTAAGACCTATTTTTTACATTCTTATTACGTTCTATTAATTTTCCTTTTACAGCAGACATAGAAAAGGATAAGACAACATTTGCATATTTCTACATTAATATTTATCTTGCCAACAAGTGGTTTGCAATGACTTCAGTACTTGAAAATAATTTTCTATCCCAGACTAAAAAGAATGTAAGAGCTGTATTGTATCATCTATACACTGGTATGGCTTTGATTCATATATATATTTATATACTGGATCATTTTGTTTTATTCTTCTTAAATAAACATATTTATGATGCATTATACAGTTGAACATAACTTTCTTTCAGAATAAACAAAAACGTAGTTTTTGCTAGTCACAGACTATTCACAGACTACTGATATAGGCATCTCATTGTCCTTCATGGAGTTCTAGCCTGAGCTCCTCTTATGCTATCATCTTATTTTTCATTGCAGAGTCATCATATCTGTTCCTGTGCATATTGTTATCTGCATAATTCATTAAAATCTACTCTGCACAGGTCAACATTATTAGAATATCATGGCTACTTCTTTAGTCTAAAAGTTGTTTTTATTTAACTAACACATGTAGACAGTCACTACCTAATGAAGACATTAACCAAGAAGAGTGATGTAGACAAATAAAAAGAACATATTCCTCAACTTAGGAAAGAGTTAAATGAAAGAAGTTTTGATCAGTAAAGCCCTGTCAATGCGGAACAAAAAAACCCATATATATTGGAAAGGAAAAGAATATGATTACTTTCCATTCTGAAACAGTGGTCAAAAATTAAAATTCTCTTAGCTTTTACTGTGCTGCTTTAATACTCATGGAAGCTAGCCTGCTAAAGATACTTTCCCTATTGTGGCACAAGATTATGAAATAAGCTGTAATTTTATTTCTCCATTCTTCTTTCCATTCTTCCAGCTCCATGTAAGAAATAGTATTCTGCTGAGTACTGTGATACTAGGAAAAATAAAAAACAAGTAGCAGACTGGCAAACAGGGTCTGCTTTTCAATAACAAAACTGCAGCAAAATTTATAAAGCCACTAAATAAACCTAAATCATTAAATAAAAATGACCCTTTATCTGACTTGAAATGCCATTTATTTTAACCTGAACTGGCATAATACTTTCTACAGTATATCATTTCTGATGGAGATCACACAAAAGAAGTAGGTTAGACTGAGAAAGCTCTGACAACAAGATAAACTTATAGTCACAGACACACCTAATTCCCCAAGCTTTCATCATTAATATTTTATGGCTCTCACAGATCTGTGCAATCTTGAAGAAAAATGTATCTTTCATTTAAACAGGTAGGGCACAATAATAAAACACATTTATATTAAAAAAAGATATGAAATGCAAAATACAATAGAGATGTCATACAGGGAAGTACGCGGTATGTTCACTGTTACTTGAAACGCTTACCCCTTCATGCTGTATTTATTTGAAAAGCAGAAAAAGCATTAGCATACTCAAGTATTCTGCTTAACAAAAATATGATGAATACTATTTGTGGGTATTTTTTAATCTCTACCTAAACATTTCATTTTTCACAATCATTCTCTAAAATAACATTTATGTCCGTTTCCTTTGCTGCAGATCCCTGTAGGATATGGGTATTATTTCAAGTTTAACCTATCAACAGTTTCTCAGCATTGGAGATAACATAAAAATGAAATGAGTCTTTCTGCATTCAGTGATGAATCTTAATAATGCATAAGGAAACAATTACTTGGCTAAAGACACTTGAGGAGACTGTACAGTTTAAATAGTTGTGCTGGTGGGTGTACTTGCATTAGTAATAAGGGAAAATTTAACTATGCAGTGCTCTATAATAGCTATCAATTATACTATTAGAGTAGAAATAACAAACCTCACTTATGGTAAAGAAAAAATGATAAACATGTGGAAAAAAATACAAAGTATGTAATTTATAACTATATTACCACATGTTTTTGTATAAGCCTGACTGTGAAAACCCTTAGTTGTGTTGGTATAGCAATATATAAGATTCAGAAACCTTCAGAGAAATTCTTAGATTATATTGCTTGCTTGTTCTTCCTAGGCTATGCTTTCTGACTAAGATCATGGAGACATAAATGTGTAATTCTTCAGCCCAAGCAGCGGTGGAACTCCTTATCAAGCAGAAATAAGCAATCATAGAATCATTTGAATTGGAAAGGACTCTAGAAGGTCATCTTGTCCAACTCCTGTGCAATGAACAGGGATACCAACAGCTAGATCAGATTCCTCAGAGCCTGACCTTGAATGTGTCCAGGGGTGGGGCGTCTACTACCTTTCTGGGCAACATGTCCCAGTGCTTCACAATCTTTATCATAACATTTTTAATTTTTTTTTAATATCAAATTTATATCTCCCTTTTAAGTATGAAACCATTTCTCCTTGTCCTATCACAACAGACCCTGCTAAAGAGCCTTCCTTCTCATAGCCCCAGTTTAGATACTGGAAGGCTGTTTTCAGGCCTCTTCTCCAGGCTGAACCGTCCCACCTCTCTCAGCTTGTTCTCGTAGTGAAAGTGTTCCATTCCTTAGATCATTTTTGTAGCTTTCTTCTGGATGCAGTCTAACAGGTCTACTGTACTGAGTGAGTACACCTCCAACAAATCAGTAATATTTCCAACAAAAGAAGTTGGATGATCCTAGTTCTGAACATGTTATTAAAAACTATTTACAGAGAGGAGTGCTACAGTTCTTGGCACACTAATAATATGATTTTGACATTATATTTCTGATTGAGTTTTTTGCCTTCTGTGGAAGTTACTGTAACAAAGAGAAGAAGTACAAGTAGAAATAAATACTGAGAGAAAGGGAAGAGAAGAAGAAAAACATACTGGAAGTTGGTTCAGGAGTCAAGAGGGCTAGTTGAAGCTGAGGAAATGGTCCAGTACCTTTGGCAACCCATTAAACTCAATCTAAAAATCACTTTCTTATTAATATCACTATAATTATGCTGGCTAAATGAAACAAGAAATTTCTGTAATCCTGAAATGTGAAGTTATAGAGTTATAACTTTACTGTTTTGGCATGAATTCTGTAAAAGAATGCAGTGCTAACAGATATTATTCAGTTTGTTGATTGCTATAAAACTCTTGGTGATTTTACTTGTTAAATACAAAATTTGAGGGGACAGATAGATTGATTCTGTGATTCAGCTGCATACTAAAGCATTGTATCTGAAGACCACTTTGGTCTTCAGAAAAAAATGAAGCCTGAGTAGGTAGGATAGAAAACATTGCAAATAAGAAAGAAAATGAATGAATTGATAAATTATTTAATTATTACTTATTGTTGTAAAAATAATGAATGGTTGTAGCTTATTTCCTTATACCATAGGGATGTTAACATTATTATAGCAAGAAAGAAGTTAGACAATAGATGATGATGATGATAAAAAAAAAGAGAGCATGTCAGACTGTTAGCAGAGAAAAAAAAAAAATCAATGCATAATTTGTAAATATAGAATCTTTGTCTAAGTTAGATGCATCCTCTGGCTTTTGGCAATGAAAGATGAGAATTGTCTCAGAGCTAAGCTTTTGGGGAGGTAAAGATTCTTAAAGCGTCGTTTAACAAAAGTCTCATTCTAAGCAGTTTATCATGAGACTGTGCATGTTACATAGTAGAAATAAAAAGAAAAATAAGAAGAAAAAGTTGCAAGAATCTAACTGTAGTAAATACAAAATAATTACAACATGTAAACTAAACATAAAGTCTAAAATTTATATACTGCATTGCTTCCATAGAAGCACAGTAATATCCACCTAACATGAGAACACTGTTTCTGGTATACGTCTCAGAATTAAGTTATTTATTAAGTAAAACTTTCCGCTTGTGACAGGGGAAAAGAATAACTGTAGTCAAGGTGATCAAGGAGAGAACAGTTGTTTGTTTGATTTTTTTTTAGTAGTAATTAATTAAAAATAACACACACAAAAAGAAAACTAAAATAAAACTAGTGCTATTTCTTTATTTTCATTAGTTATATATACAATTTGTTTCTGATTGTTTCTTTGATGTGTACCAGGTTGTGAAAAAAGACAATTCTTAGAGCCTTGTCTGAATATTATTCTTAAATAATAATTTAAGAGGCTTAAACTTTTGTATATTACCTATCCATAAAAAATATATCATCCCTTACCTCCTTCGTACTAAGGGCAGTATCTTATAATGGATAGCTCCTGGTGTTCTTGTGGAGTGATACTGGAAGTAACTCCACAACAGTGTTCTTGATAATCCTTTTCCATCTAGGATATTTTTCTTTTTATAGTACTCATTTTGGACTGTGCCATATTATTCCAATATTTATCCACTAATTCTCCGACACCTTGAAAATACTTTTCACATGACATCCGTTTCTTTTAGCCATCTGCCAGTAATGAACACTGGCTCTATGGCTCTAGAGCCCATTCACCAAACCTCTCATTTCTATAATAAAGCTCTACTAGATGCAAGGGATGCTATGCCAAGTCAGTCTATTTTTACACTACCCAGTCACTGCTCTTGTTGAAGTGTGAAACTCCAGGGTTTCTCAGGATTTACAGAAGGAACACAGAGAAAGAAAAGGATGTTTACACAGACACCTCTTTCAACAAAGAAAGTTTATAAGCTTGTAAATAGAAGAAAACTCTCCAGGGAGAATAACAATAATAGTATAAAATCTTTTATATCCATTCTTAAAGATGTTAACTTTCATTTGCCTATAAATCTGACTACAACATCCTACCAAAAAAAAAAAAAAAAAAAAAAAGAATATCTGTATATTTCTTCAAAGTTGGCAGTTACTATTAACTTTGTTTTTCATAGCAATAGAGATATTTTCAAGTCTGCAATATGTGCTGTAGTATTAAATTTTTACCTGAACTATTTAAAGAACTAATTTAACATGAGCTCTATTTTTTTGGCTCTTAAGACTAATCCGTAACATTTTAAGTGATACAAAAATGTATTCTGTCTGTGAATAAATGCTTGCTAATGTAGACACGTGAAAGACCTAACATTAAAATTTAATGAGACAATAAAAGATAGATTTTAACTTTTTAATAGCCTTTGCTGTATCATCCATTTTCAGTCAAAGACCTTACTTTCTTTTTTTTAAAATACCTATCTGCATTGTCTCTGTCTTCTCTTTGTTCACTGGGTTTCAAAGGACTTACAGAAACATTGTCTTTTTTATATTCCATAAGGGCAGCTTTCTTCCTAGACAGTCAGTGTCTGCCAGATGCTATTTGATTTTTTTAATTATTTGGAAACATGAATTTGTGATAATTTCTACTGGATACTGTATTCAAATAGTTTTCAAATATGTATTTGTAAAGCAAGTCTGTGTTTACAGCAAGTTTCTGCATTTTTTCCTTTGGAAAAAAAGTAAACAACATTTCATTCTGAAGAGCATAGCAAGGCTTATGGAATAAAATGCTCTTTCAGGAATAAAATGTTCTCTGAGGAAAGCAAATGTCACTCCTATTCTCACAGAGGGCATGAAGGAAGACCTAAGGAATTACAGATCAATCAACTTCACCTCAATTGCTAGGAAGATGATGGAGCAGCAAATTCTGGAAACCTTTTCCATGCACATGTAGGTAAATAAAATCATCAAGAGTAGTCAGTGTGGATTCACCAAAGGAAAGACATGCTTGATCAACTTCTATGATGAAATGACTCTAGATAGCTGACAAGAGAGCAGTAAATATTGTTTACCTTAACATCACTAGAGATTTCAATAGTGTCTCCCATGAGATACTCGTAAACAAATTGTTGGTGTATGGGCTGGGTGAACTGAGAATGGGGTTAATGGCCATGTCCAAAGGTAGTGATCAGAAGCACAAAGTCCAATTAGAGACCAGTAACCCTGGTTGTATCTCAGCGGTCTATACTGGATTGAGTTTTGTTCAACGTTTTTCATGAATGGTCTGGGTGACTGAACAGAGGTCACTATTGGCAAGTTTGCTGATGACACAAAACTTGGAGGAGTGGCTGATACCCCAGAGGGCTGTATGACCATCCAGAGGTGCCTGAACAGGCCAGAGAAATGGTCTGTCAGGAACCTGCTCAATGATTATTGCTAGGTAAGCAGCTATAACGTTATGCAATGCCATAAAGATGCTTAGTTCCCCAAATGAGAAAAAAAAAAAAAAAAAAAAAAAAAGTATCAATTAGAGATGTACATGTACTACATAGTTGCAAGTAACATTTATTAAATGCCAAATGTGATATAATATCTTGTGAAGAGGGCAAAAACCCACACAGACTTCAGCAAAAGTAAAGAAAGTTACACATATCCAACAAATTAATGTGATTTCAAAGAAAGTTTTTGAGCACTAAAATATCTATTTACACAGAAAAGAAAGAGTGTGGTAAAGAAGAGAAAAAGTAGAATGAAATTCAGAATTAAGAGTGGATGACATTACCTTATCAGAAGCAAAATGTGAAAACTTCATTTCTTTTTAATCTATTAGTTAATTATTTAAATAGGCAAATAAATATGAGAAATGCTGTTGATAGGACGGAAAGAGTTTTGTGTATTAGAATTCCAAACATACAGGAATGTTTAAATTATGAATATATATGAATGCATTAATCTTTCATGTAATGGTATATTTTATACCTTAATTATGATATACATTGGAAACACTAAAACCTTTTCAATAATAGTGCATAAACATATGAACTGGACTCCAGGAAGCTGAAAGTTCTCTTTAGTAGATTGTTAGAAATCTGTAACCAGCTGAAGACACACTATGAAAAAAAATTCAACTCACGTAAAAGACTAATTATTTCCTTTTTAATATTTCATCAATATCTAGGATATGTGTTGAAAGCTTACATGTCATAATTTTATTTAAATTTGAGTACAAAAAATATATATTGCTTTTCAGAGATTCATTACAGAGTTTTATATCATCCTTAACTCTTTTTGCCTAAAATTTCTTCATTTGTAAACATTAGGCCCTTTGATATGAATAATTAAAGCACCAGTTTTACTTGATAACATCAGAAGTAAAATAAAGCAACTTAATAAAAAATACGTACTTTATATTCTTTCATACTACTTTCTGTTCAGTTATAAAAGCAAGCAAAACAGAATCATCTTGTGTTCATTTAATAAATAATTTGACCAAGGAATACATACAGCAAAACATGAGCTCATTACTGGTTACTGATGAACTACCTTTGAAGGCTTGACAGTGATTTAAGTAAAAGCATTTGTAGGGAGATTCACTTTATTTTTCTGGACTTCTACATTTATAGGCAATTCTAAATCCTAGAATTCTCTAGATATTCTCACCACTCAGCAAGACCTAAACAGATGTCTAACAATCTAGCTCAACTGCTAGAATCCATCTCCCCTCCCCTCCCTGTTGTAATTTTTTTTTTACTTTATTTAATGAAGATTATAATTTTTAATTTATTTTTAAACATAATTCTGATGGAGATCAAGATATACATATGCATATATTATTCCATTACATATATGTCTATACATTGGGAAAAAAAAAAAAAAAAAAAAAGACAAAAAAAACCCACACCTGAATATAAGTTAAAAAACTGTTTTAATTACTTTTGGATTTAATTTTCTATGAGACATATCTGCATTAATGATTTTCAGATAAGTTTTTAGTAAAGGAGATGAAATGGTCATTTATTTTGACTAGCACATCAGAAGAACTGAGTAAGTGATCCATAACATAAAGCTTCAATATATAATTGTCTAGACTTACCAAGAACATTGAAATGGACTGATCTCTTTTCCATAGTTTTAGACACTAACATTACCATCAGACTCCTCTGTACTTTTTGTCTTCGTATGAAATAGTAAAGTTGTTCAACATAAAGCACAGAAGTAATGTTTTAAGAAACTACCAAGAAAAGCAGAATAATTTTATATAAATGCATCTGTCAGAATATATAGTTAATGTGATGAGATATGTATAAAACAAAACAAAATTATAAAACAAAATTCCCTTAAGATATCTGCTATTGTAATCCACTTGCTTGTGCTGGTGGTATTTCCTTGGGCTATTCTAGCTGGCCTGCTGAAACGAGGCACAGAATTACAAACAAAATCTTTTTATCATGAAAGATTATTTCTTTTTACCTTTAGGCACTGAATTTCTTGTAACTTTGCCCTATGTTGCATTGGTTAGATTATTTCTACATGATAAAGGCAGTTTTCAAGTCTGTATTGATCCAGGCTTTACTGATGAAACTGTCCTTATGTCCTTCATCTCCATCACTGGAGTCTTATAACCTCTCACAGGCATGTTGTTGGAAGCTGTTTTGAAAGAAACAAAACTAAAATGGTTATCTCTTTGTCAACAACTTGTGTGTTTGGAGGAATTCAGCTCCATGATATTCTGTCTGTGGAGAAGGGTTTTTTTCTACCTCTTTTTCACAGAGATACACTGCAAGCAGCAAGCATTTCTTCTCAGTGGACCTGGAATGTGTCTCCGTGGTCTACCAAGACTGTTTTCACATGGGAACTTTCAGTGATTCTGGCAGGGAGTCTTGAAAGAATATGTGTAAGAAAGGAATTTTTTAATATTACAGAACTCTGCTGAATATGAATGGAGTCATCACAGAACAAAATGAAGGCACTGTATCATGAACGTATGTCACTGATCAAACAAAAATCAAATCATAATATTTTAGTGAATGCACAAGGAAAAGTTTGTGAGAATCAACTATGATAGGAAGCATAGTAAATATCTTTTTTTCTTTTTCATCCTTGACAGTATGTCATGACAGAAATTATGAAGACAAGCTTTAGGTAGTACTGAATCAGAAGGTGAATATTTTCAGATCAGCAGTGGATCATAAATGTATGGATGTGCATATGTACATATGTATGTTTATATGCATTGTTATAATACTTTTAGCAATTTATGTCAGTTTTTACTACATATACTTGTGTTGAAATATGTATAATGTAATATTTAGTTTCCTTTTATTCAAGTTGCTTTGGCTTCAGAGTCATACATTTTATATAGTAAAAGAACTGTGAAAAATATGGGGAGATTTAATCCAAGAAAACTGCATTAATACCATAAACATATTTAACTAAATACTCAGTGAAAATTAAAATAACAATTGAAATAAGAATTGGAATGTAACCTTGTGTGTGCTATAGTTCTGGAATGATCAATGACTTCAATTAAACACCCAGTAGTTGGATAAAGAAATGAAAGAAAAATACCTCTTCAACAGTGACCTACCCTTTGAATCAAAGAAAACTGTAGTGAACAAGTGATGACAAAGAAAAAAGGTTTCTTAAATTTTAAGAAACAAAATTAGAAGCCACAAAACAAACAAACAAACAAAAAAAAAAGAACACCGAAAAGAATAACCTGAAAAAAAAAAAAAAAAAAGAGCTACAACACAACACTTAAGAGAGGAAAAAAAAAAAAAAAAAGAGGAAAAATAATTTAAAAAAAAGAGGAGAAATAATTAAAAAACAAAGAGTTCTGTTTATATTATATTCTCTGTTTCTAAGAGAGAGATAATAGACATACAGGCAGATAAAATAATTTCTTACTATTACACACGCAATTATGTTAAAAGATCAGTAATAGTGTTGAAAGGCAAGCAGCCAAAAAATTAGGAAATGTCTCAACTGTCTCTGCCTATTCACTATCAGCTTTGCCCTTGGGATGTAGTTAATATAATACTAACATAGTCACAATTTGTTTTGTCTCAGTTTATCCTAAGGGAACACTGATCTACACTTTAATTCTGTAATTGGTGAACAAGAAACCAACCTGTTCTGTTGCACATACAAAAGCTAAGTGATTTCCATGAGGAAAAATGAGCATGTTTCACTGATGTATAATTCACATTTGCTTCAGTCATGAAACAAATGCTAACTATAGTTAGCAAAGTGGTATACAGTTGCAGTTTCGATAGTATCCTACCTTAAAATGCCCTAACGGAAGCTAGAGTCTGAACATCTATTTATTAAGAGAGATATATAGATTAAATTAGCATTTTGGCAAAACATTAGTACAGACAATCCAGTTCCTGAAACTTTAAGCATAATATTGTTTAAACTAAGTGTGCCTATTCAAAATTAAATGTGTGAAGACGATAAACAGCTTTCATATAAGTTCTTGATGCTGAACAAACACAAGTGCAAATAAATTCAACAGTCTATGCTAAGGATTGGAATATCTTCCTATTTTGAACTCAGTTTTCATAGATCTTCATATTAGATGAACACTGAATTAAAAACAATATTAAATAGTTTTTCAAGTACTGTGTGTGGTTTAGAAAAATCTTGTTTCAGACAATTGGTTTAAGCTTAATTTTATTATTTGAAAGACATAGAATTTGTTATAAATTCAACTGAAGTAGCCACAGTTTTCATTCTTACAGACTCATGTAATGAACCACTGAAATCCATTCACAAAATCACAGAATCACCAAGGTTGGAAAACACCTTCAAGATCATCCAGTCCAACCATCCACCTATCACCAATAGTACTCACTAAACCATGTCCCTCAACACAAAATCCAAACGTTCCTTAAACACCTCTAGGGTCAGTGACTCCACTACCTCCCTGGGCAGCCCATTCCAGTGCCTGACCACTCTTTCAGAACAGTAGTGTTTCCTAACATCCAGACTAAATCTCCCCTGGTGCAGCTTGAAGCCATTCCCTCTGGTCCTATCACTAGTTACATGAGAGAAGAGGCCAACTCCCAGCTCACTACAACCTCCCTTCAGGTAGTTGTAGAGAGCAATAAGGTCTCCCCTAAGCCTCCTCTTCTCCAGACTGAACAATCCCAGCTCCTTCAGTCGCTCCTCATAAGGCCTGTGCTCCAGACCCCTCACCAGCTTTGTTCCCCTTCTTTGAACCCACTCTCGGGTCTCAATGTCTTTCTTGCAGTGAGAGGCCCAAAACTGGACACAGTACTCAAGGTGCGGCCTCACCAGAGCAATTCACATTTGAAGAAATATTAAGTACCAAAATATCTGGAGTAAGGAAAAAAAATATATATTTGGTTTAACACCTATTATAAAAAAAAAAAAAAAGGATAACCTATCAAAAACAAAATTTTGCATGAGGACACAATGTTAATAAGATGTTAATAAGATGATTTTCTCCCCAGATTCTACAGACTTATTTGCACCTCTGTAACAGAAACAATTTCAAATAGTCTAGAGCAGGGCTTCCTTGTATTTCACACTTCATACATGAAAGATTACAACAGCAGAAGAAAAGATTGTTAGTTATGAACATAATAAAATATTATAAAACTTCCTTCCTGAGAAGCAGAAACTTCATTCACAAAATAAGTTTAATTAGATGTTGATTCAATCACATCTCAGCATCTAGGAACTTATCAGTGCTGGCATTAGCTGGTATTAATGTCATATGAGATTTAATTGAAACAAGCACTCTGGCTGTTCATGGAAGCAAGAGAGGGAATGCATTCACTACCAATGAGTTGCTTAGTATTAAACTTCCTGCTGTGCTTTGCTCAAATGCTAGCAAAACTTGCAAATTTTTGAAATGCTATGTTATCATTTTCTCTTTGATTACTGCTCAAGGAACAAGAACCACAGAATATTTACATGACTACTAATTGATTATGGGCATCTCTGTTTACTTATATGTCATGGCTACAGAATATTACAGCAGTAACTACAGTGCCAGCAGACAATATGGCCAGGCACATGTATGCCAAGTCTCATGACCTTGCTTTTTTATGTTTACCTTGTTAATGCTAGCCTAAATGTAATTTGAGATAATGCCTTTTTGCTGTCAAAACAGCCTTGATTCAGGGAATTGTGCTCAATTTTTTTTAACCAAAACTTTCTAACTACTGATTCTGATATTGAGAAACAAAGTTTCAAATCCCCTTCTTCATGCCACACATTGTTTTCATGCCCTTCCAGCCCTTCTGAGAGATGACAGGCAGCAAAGAGGGTGGGTGCAAGTGTGCAATATCTCTGCTCTTCTTTACTCTCTTCTTAATGTGTTTTTCTGCCCCCACATGGGTTGCCAATGAGCAGCTTCAAGAAATATGTACCAAAAAACACAATAGACCAAGCTTTGCAAATTACTGATGAACTGTGTAGAAAAAAAGAAAAAAAAGAAAAAAAAAAAAAAAAAGAATTGAATAGCTAGAATACTATTACAGATGCCATAAACGTTTAGAAATATTGCAAAAACTTTTATAGTAAATAAATGATTCCCAGTTTTGTAAAACTGTTCTCAACCATTCTCTTATGAGACCCCACCTAGAGTTCTGCGTTTAGCTCCAGCCCCTTCAGCATGATAAGATGGACCTGTTGGAGCAGGTCCAGGGAAGGGCCATAAAGTTGATCAGAGAGCTAGAGACCTGTCTTATGAAGAGAGACTGAGGAAGCTGGGTAATTTCAGTTCGCAGAAGACAGGGCTCTTGAGAGACCTTATAACAGCCTTCTACTATCTAAAGAATCCCTACAAGAAAAATGCTGCAGGACCTTTTATCAGGGAATGTAATAATAGGACAAAGTTTTAAACTACGAAAGGGTAGATTGGATTAGATATAAGGGGTAAATTCTTATATTTCTTATTCTGAGGCATTGGAACAGGTTGTCCAGAGAACTTGTAGATGCTGCATCCCTGGAGGTGTCAAAGACTAGGTTGAAGAAATTGTGAACAAACTGATCTAGTGGATAGTGACCAAGTCCTTGGCAGAAGGATTGGAATTAAGTGGTTTTATAAGTTCCTTCCAATGCAAACCATTCTGATTCTATGAAAATTAGCTGATAATTAAGTGAAACATCTGGGTCACATTCTTCAATCACTCGTTATTAAGCAAAATCTACAGTGATTTAGAGCTTTGATTAAATAAAGAACAGTAAAACTTGGTCCTCGGTGAAGTACTTTGCAGAATCAAAGGTACTCACCTACTTGGATGTTCAAGATTTATGTTTCATAAGTTTCAAGGCATGATATGACCTCAGAGCTCACTCTTCTCTAAGCAGGAGCTAGGTCTAGAGACCTTGTAGGAGTTTTTCCAGATGGAATGATTTTATGGCTCTGTGTTTTTAAATCAACTAAAAAAATTGCCTAGGTACAAATAATTCGTATGAATTCAGCTTCTTTGTATTTAACATGTCACATTAACACAAGAGGATTACGTACAGAGATGTATGCATACATGATACCTATATATTTCTTATGAGAGAGTTAGTTAGCTCTCTATCAGAGTAAGGGGTCTGTAGATCATATTAGCAACAAGAAATGACACAGCGTGATAAGAACAAACTTGAGTTTAGACACATTAAATCTCTTCTACTTGAGATCGTGTTGTTGAAATTGTCTTCTGAGAAGAACTGCATAAGTAGAATGGCACAGTCAAGCCTTCATGTACCTAAAAGATGAAGATTAACACAACCACTATTCTTGGTTTGTGTAATAGCTTAACATTTAAAGGTGAGGTCTGGGTATAAGTTTTTCTTCAAAGAGGGGTGGTTATTACCCATTCATGGTACAGTTTGTATCATTTCACCGGTCTCGTACAAAAATTGTTTTAGCATGGATATTAGCAAAATCTTCTCAAAAAGAGTGATTAGGCATTGGAACACGTTGCCCAGGAGAGCGGCAGAATCAATGTCTCTGGAAAAGGGAAGTGTTTAAGGAAAGGATAGATATAGCACTAAGAGATATGGTTTAGTGGGCAATATTAGTGGCAGGTGGATGGCTGGATAAAATGATCGGGTTTCCTCTAACATTAATGACTCTATGATTCTATGTCACAGTATCTGAAATGAAGCAGTAAAATCATTCAAAAAGGAATCAAGTTCCAAGCACAGGTCTCATTTTCACAGCTGATGGTTCTAACTGCCTGGCCAGAGATAAGGGACATGTATTGCTTCCTACACAGCTTCTCAGATTCAACTGGAAAAGTGGAATATTGTATCAGCTTAAACTCTTATCTGACTAAAGAACATTTCTGAAGTCTTTACTTGGGAAGAATGTATAAATGTATATAAATATATACATAAATATAAATATACGTATCTATATCTATCTATCTATCTATCTATCTATCTATCTATCTATCTATCTATCTATCTATCTAACTCTGTAACCTTTGTGTTTTGTTGATATATACCAAGAGCTTGTACTTCAGAATAAACAGCCATGTTTTTGAATCTTTTAGATTTTAGACTATTTTAGTTTCTGGTGTGTTTGGTTTCGACTCTTTTAGACCTGCATACAGTCAAGCACTGCACTTCTTTGAAGTTTGTAGATCAAATCAGGAATGCCTAGTGAGTTTAGACACTTACATGATTAGGTAGCCAATAAAGAGAAACAAATTTTTTTGTCTCATGTTTAGGAAAATTTTATGTAACTGCAATCCATTTTAGCTGTTTAAATCTTTTTCTTGTATTTCAATAATAATCCTAAACAATTATTATATAACTATTTATGTACTTGAATTAAATTAATGCAAGAGCTAAGTTTTTATACTGAAAATGTAAGTTGCTGCAGACTATGAAATCACTGGGAATATTTTAAATCATTTGTTAAAGAAGAATCATCATAGGAAATTCTGTACTACAGTCTCCACATGTGAAAAAATGTTTTGTCATTCTGCTTAATTAATTGCAACATGGTAAAGAAGATGAGAATGTATTACAGAAATCTTAAATGCTTTCAACCTATCCTTTGAAAGAATATCAGTGGCATCTCAATATGAGAAAAACAATCCTAGGGGAGACAAGCTCTTGAATACCTAAAAAGACAGAGAATCAATAAGACCCGTAATTATTGGCACTGAGATTTAATGAAGTGTAAAACTTTGGTTTAACAACAAATTAAAACTCCATTAATGTCCATGAGTAATGAAGGAGCAAAAAATGATTCGGAAAAGAATAGCATTTTCCTTTTTTTCTTTTCCTATACAATTAAATTTCATATAATTCATTCAGATTTTTTTTTGTTGTTGTTATGTAAGAAGTAGCTGAGAAAGACTTTAAATGGTAATTTTAATTGGAATTTAAGACATTGTAAAGCAAGCCTAAGCACTTTTTAATACATCCCAGATGGATATAGTATTTTAAACTAGTAACAAATTTCACTGAAAGGACTTGGAAATTAATATGAAGCATTCTACAGGGAGGTTAATTGGGTTCATCTCTTGAAAGCATATTTTAAATTAGCTAAACTTTTTCTTTATTTTTTTCTTGATAGAATAAAAAGTCTTTAAAGCTCCTGCCATTGAGCTTGATCCTGAGACGTAGAAGAATCTGACTGATAGCAATGGGAACTGGAAGACTGGTAATATACACGTGGATCATAGCAGAGTCTCAAAAGCATACATTGTCCATAGAAGATGAATCAGGCAGTTTTGACAAATGTTTTCAGTAGAATTAATGCCCTTCTTGTTTTACTTTATGATTACTGCTGGATAAACTGTTCCATTTGCTATAGTCCTTCCCTGTTTTCAAACAATGCAAGCAACAGAGACTGTTTCTGTGAGACTGCTACACGTATATTTTCTTTATATAACTCAAGCATGTTAGCATTTAATTTATTTTGATGGATGTTAACAGACCTTACAACAAAAGCTAATGACCCCAGAGTAAAATATCAGTCACAAGTTTTTCTAGCCCACAGATGTCCAATAAACATGCAATCTGTTTACGTACTTAATGACACCTACATATTGTAGAATGTAAATACTGTATAATTTTATTAGATAAAATACACAAAGTGCAACACAAAAGTAGTTTTAGATCTTATTTTACCTAAACACCATCTAAGAAAACAGAATAACACCAACAGAGATAAGTATTCTGCTATCAAATCAACTAAGCTGCAATACTAGTGAAACATCACCTTGATTTTAGAATTGTGTGCATGTGTACATTTGATTGTAAGTAGAAATGATATGATGTTAGAACAGAGTAAGAGGAACAAAAATTGAGAGCAAGATTACAGTATCTAAATCAGTTTATAGAGAACCTTGATGGAGTATTTGCAGAGAAATCTCACCTCTGAATAATCAACCCAAGTCCTTTGTTCTGACTCAGAATACTGGTTTGGACTTTCTCTTTTTCCCATGAGAAAGGCCCTCCTGGTAAAAGTTTCTTTCCTATGTCTTCCTTGGTAACTGACTTCTAACCCCTTGACAAAAAAGCTCTATTTCCCTAGTGACTATAAAGGCTTGATTTTCTGTCAGGTTTTGAAAAATGCATAAGGGAAATGGGAAAGAGGAAGAGAGTGCAATAAACATGATTCATGAGACCAGGTAAGGCTGGATCGTTCATTGGAAAATTTTCCAAACATATTGAGATGAAGGTAACATAATCATAAATATTAATATTCTAAGCATCTCTTGTTAGTAATATTCTATATTTTTAGACAATTTAAGGTAACTCCATTAGGAACAAATCAGAAATTACTGTGATATATCATTAAATGTTTGAGGATATACTGAGCAAAACTGTTCTCCTTGAATGATCTCTTAATCAAGTTCTCCTGTGGAGCTTGAAGCTACTTCATTCTGACAGAAATCAGAGGGACCATAGGGGAGACAGAGAAACCATACTTCAGTAATGAATCACTGCTGATCACAGCAGAATAGATTCCTACTGAAAATCTACATTTTTTTCTTCCAGAGCACATGCCTTGATGGAAATTGTCTAACAGACAGCATGTAAAAAACAAATTTTCACTGTACAAATCCTATTAAGTCAGATTTATAACTGCAAAAGTTCTTCTTAGCATGTTTAGGTGGAAAAGTTGTATTATACATAGAGCTACTTTTTTACTTGTGCCTTTTACTCCAGAGCCAACAGTGGAACATAGAATCATAGAATTGTTTGGATTAGAAGGGACCTTTAAAATTCATCTAGTCCAATTCCCCTGCAATGAACATGGACAGCTACAGCTAGATCAGGTTGCTCAAGGATGGGGCTTGCACCATCTCTCTGGACAACTGGTTCCAGTGCCTTACCACACTTATCATTTTTCTTACCTCAGTCTAAATCTCCCCTCTTTTACTTTGAAACCATTTTCCCTTATCCTATCACAGTGGACCCTACTAGACAGTCTGTCCCCTTCTTTCTCACTGCCTTCCTTTAGATACTGAAAGGCTGCTATCAGGTCTTCCTGGAGCTTTCTCTTCTCCAGGATGAACAGTCCCAGCTCCCTCAGTTGGTTTTCAAAGGGAAGGTTTTCCATGCCTTGGATCATTCTTGTGGCCCTCCTCTGGATGCACTCCAGCAGGTCCTCATCTCTCCTGTACTGAGGACTCCACATCTGGACACAGTACTCCAGGTGAGTACTCACAGACTAGAAGAGCAGGATCATCTCTCTTGACCTACTGACCTCAGTTCTTTTGATGCAGACTGAGTAATGATTGGTTGGGCTGCAAGGCTACATTGCTGGCTCATGTCCGTCTTGCCATCCACTAGTATCACCACATCCATTTTGGCAGGACTATGCTTGACTTCCACTCTCTGGGTACAATCTCACAACCAGTTTGTCATCCATCAAATAATCCACCCATCAAATCCATCTTCCAAATTTGTAGATAAATGTGTTATGGGGGACTGTGTCAAAGCCCTTACTGAAGTCCAGATTGATGACATTAGTGGCTTCTTCTCTGTCCACTGATGCATTTCTGCCACCATAAAAAGCAACAATACTGGTCAGGCAGAACCTACCCTTGGTGATGCTGGTTATCCTATAACACCTCCATCTCTTCCATATGCCTTACCATATCTTCCAGGCTGTTCTGCTCCATGATCTTCCCCAGCATTGAGGATAGACTTACATGTCGTTAGTTCCCAGTGTTGTCCTTTCTACCCTTCTTAAAAATGGGAATATAGAAGTCTTTAGAAGCCTATAGAAGCCTACAAAGCCTTTCTTATCTTTCTCTCCCGCTCCCCCCACCCCTTGCCAACACCAGTACCAGATGGGTCTTGTCCTTCTCACCCCATCCCTACACAGCCCGTAGCAGCATGCCTATACTTCTTCCAGGCTACCTGTCCCTGCTTCCACTTCCTGTGCATTTTTCTCTTGCTCTTCAGTTTAACCAGCAGGTCTGAGTTCAGCCATGCCAATCTCTTGCCTTACTTTACTGACTTCCTACACTTGGAGATAGAGAGATCTGGCGCCCTAAGCAAAGCTTTCTTAAAGATCTGCCAGCTCTCCTTCATCCTTGAAGATAGATTCCTAGGCAACTTTGCTGACTAACTCCCTGAACAGCTGGAATTTGGCTTTCGTAAAATTAAACTTCCTGATTTTACTTTTTATCTCTCTGACATCCCTCAAGAGTTTGAACTCCACCATTCCATGATTACTACAGCCCAGACAACCTCCAATCCTGATGTCACTAATCAGTTCACTCCGCTTGGTGAGTAACAGGTCCAGCACTGCATCCTTTCTCGGTGGGGCTGTCTATTAACTGGCTTAGAAAGTTATCCTACATACATCCCAGGAGCCTCTTGCATTACAGAGTCCAGACCGTTTGTAGTATTTTGCTAGCATACAAAAATATAAAGAAGCCAGACCACTGAGGTTTTTTTGAATTGATTACATTCTCAGACACTCAGGTAAGAGAAGTTTCATCTGATTATAGCAAATAGGATTACGTTCCTAAAATACGTTTTTTTTCTGATGCGTGTTATCAAATGAATAAGCTTAACAGGTGATCCATAATAAACTTGTATTTTCATGTTTACAATTGGGTTTTTCTCATTTCTTGAGTTGAATCTGTAGTTTATTACCTGCCAAATTGTGACTTCTTCCAAAATACCATGCATGTTAACTTGCCTTTCCCTAGAAAACAGACACGTTAATTTTCACATATATTTAGGTAGTCCTAATAGTTTCTTCCAAAATTTTTTTCCCCAGTTTTAACTTTTCTCCTTGCTTCCTGAGCAATTTTACTCTCCCACAAAACCTTAAAACAGTGTACAAGTAAATACAGTACCACATATTAATTAAAGTATTTTTTTCATCATCCTTTTCAGGATGGTAACATGTCCTTCACTTTCTCAATCTTGTTGAAATTATGGAAAAATGATGAGATTAGAGGAAAAAAAAAAAAACACAAACAACACCTCTACATTCTCTGTCAATTTATTACTGAAATTTATAGCATAAACAGAAGTGATAGTGGCTTGTAACATTCTTGAAAGTGAATGATTACAGCTACCTCTCTCTGGTATTTTGGACACAATTCATGATCAGCCAGACTTGATTTATTGTTTTATTAGGAAATCTTTATGTGTTAGCAAAACATGAAGAAAAAAAAAAAAAAGAATGAATCATTTCAGATATCAAGAAACAGAATTCATTATTCCTTTATAAACATTATAGTTCCATAGAACTTACATTTTTTTTTCTTGTATAACTTTAAGGAATTGCTACTACCATGGAACAGCCTGTAATTTCCCTTCTGTGCATCTGCTGCACTCCCAAAATGACAAATGGGAATTATTCCTATTAATACCAAGGAAAAGAATATTCTCTAATGTATTTCAACCCTCTTTAATGTAAGTATAAAAAAAATCCTAACACTTATGGCTATTTTATTTTTTTAAAGGTCACTCTGAACCTTACTAGAGTTACAGTACTAATATTTAATGATAGATATCTTGATCATACAAATACCTTAAAGTAATTCATTATTAAAAAAATAAGCAGTTACAGTTAAAGATATGTCTTCTTTCTTTTTTATTTTTTAATTTATTTAATTATTTTATAGTTGTTTACTGCAAAGTTGTTATGGAATGAGAGAGAATCCTAGTTCTTTTTAATTCTAATATTATATTTAGCACCAGCCCTGATCTTTTTTATTACAATTTTAGATATCCAAGTCATTCCTAAAATCCCTTGACTTGATGAAGATATTAGATTCCAGTACTTGAAGGGATTGTATAAACAGGAGGTAGTACAACTGTTTAGTGTATAATGATAGGACAAGGGGGAATGGTTTTAAACTAAGACAGGGGAGATTTAGGTTAGATATTAGGAGGAAGTTTTTCACACAGAAGGTGGTGACACACTGGAACAGGTTGCCCAAGGAGGCTGTGGATGCCCCATCCCTGAAGGCATTCAAGGCCACGCTGGATGTGGCTCTGGGCAGCCTGGTCTGGTGGTTGGCAGCCCTGCACATAGCAGTGGGGTTGAAACTAGATGATCTTTAAGGTCCTTTTAAACCCAAGCTGTTCTATGATTCTATGATTTAATCAATAGTTAGAAGATTTAATCAAGAAAATTGAAAAAATTGTAAAAAAAGAAAGTGATAAGATTTCTTGATTACTTTAAAATTACTTCCTATGTTTCTTGAAGTTCTCATTTGGTTCTCTTTGCCAGCACTCTTCTGTATATTAACCCGTTTTCATTATTCCACTAACAATGAACTTTCAGTATAGGAAAAACAGAGTACTTACAGATTTCATCATGAAAAAAAAAAAAAAAAAAAAAAAAAGGAAAGAATTTTTTTTTTTTAATTAAATTTAAAATGGAAAAGAAAATGAACTGCCTCAAGAAACAATTCTTTCTTTGGCAGCCAGGACTCAATAGAGAAATATGGATAGGTCTCATAAATGTAAGTTATAGTCTATCTAGAATAAAAAAAATATAGCCAATCATAGTAATATATAATATATATATATATTTAGAGAACTGAAATATTGAGTATGTTGTTGGTCATACTTCTATTTTATTTAAAGTTTTTATGATATCAGAAGTGTACTGGGTTTAGCTCCTAGTCCACTTGCTTAAGTTGAGTGAAAAACAATTAGGAAACTGCCCTTAGGAAACAGTGTACTATTTCCTGCAAAAGGATCTCTCTGGGACTTTAAAAAAGATTTTGAGAATTCCTTATGACATACTCATTCTACTTGTTTGTGGAATGAATGTCAGAGGTGAAGAAAGACAGGGTATTCAGCTAGTACAAATGAACTAGTAACCGCATCAGCACTGGAACAAGCTAAAGTGTTTGAATGAATGAAAAAAGTTGGAATGATAATGGATTAACTACTATCTCTGACTCAGTTTGTACAAAGTATTTGTATTAAATATATATAACGTTGAATTAGAGTTCTTTAATGGTGTATATAGCTGACTACAGCCCAGTTCTTTGATGATTCCTGATCCAGAGTCTGGACCAAAATAGCAAGATTTTGTTATATAATCCTATCCAGCTTCAATAAAATTCTAATCCATTATGCTAATATATGAATTGTTCTCTTATTAATATAAGACTTGTGTTGATGCTATACTGCATGATCATTTTACTCAATCAGAAATTCTGCTTTGTAGCTAATGCACAATAATAAAACATTCTGTAGATTTCTGCTATACCTTTCAGAGTCCTTTAGGAACGATATTGAAGGACATTGCCTTTTGATTGAAACAGCTAGAATAATATTACTCTTTTTTGACCATGTTTAATAATTCAGGTCACTAGGCTGAACCATACTCAGTGGTTTTATCAAGCACAGAAAACTTTTCTTCAAAGAGACTACAGAAATATGAGCTTTTTCTTTTGACGAAAAATGTGAATCTATCTCAGACATTTATTTTTCGTACTGCACAAGTGTATATGAAAACAAAGTAAATGTAAAATAATCAATTCAAAACTGCATTCTTTAGCTGTACTCATAAATGTTCCATGGAGGAAACAAATAATGCTTTCAGGGCATTTAAAGAAGCCATCACAAAAAAAGCACATGGGTTTAGTTTAGATTTTCATGAACTTACTTTATTGAGGCTGCTTTCTAAATAAATAAAATCTGAACAGAAAGAGTTATAACCTTAACAGGAAATGCTTTTATAATTATAAGCAGAGGGCTATTGAGATATAATTAATAGCTGTTCTAAAGTAATTGACTATTTTTAAAATTCTCTTTCAAAGAAAAAAAGTTATTTCTAAAAATCCCCAGTGTTCTGATAATGGAAATTCCTAATTATTATATTCTGAAGTCTTAAGTTGTGTCATATAATTCTGAAGTAGGACTTTCTGGGAAACCTCTTATTTTGCAGTCAGGAAATATTAAATTAATATGTGTTTGCATCCAAATACCATTAACATATTTTAGAGAAAGACAGTTAATAAAAGTACATCTGTCTTGAGTTATAAGGAAAAATGGCTATGCCATATTACAGATTGCTTTGTTAGCATCAGAGAAAACAGATCTCAGACATCACTGAGATCTTGTGCTATAGCACAGTCAGCTCCTCAGAAATTGTAAACTGACGTACATCTATTGAAGACACCAGAGCTGATTCAATAGAGTCAGTAGAGACTAGGAGCACTACATCCTTTGTTACATAGAAATTTATGGTGAGATTCCAGACTGTAAATATTTAATGCTATTTCTGATGTTTTGGGACAACTAATATATGCTTACAGAGCCAGAATATAAGACCAAGAAAGACACTGAAATTGAGTACAAGAGCAGACCTCACAGCATTTACAATGACAGAAACGTCTACGCAACCCAGTCCTTGTTTGGATGGTTAGCTAGCTGAACTTTTGAGGATCTGCTTGCAACGTTGACAAAATTGACTAGGCAGCTAGTTACCAACTGGTGACCTGATATGTGAGCTGAAATCTTTCCCTGAAAAATGCTAGTAATTTAGCTGTTGTCTTTCCTAACATCTTTGCTATAAACTCTTTCCCACTGGTCTATAGGCAACCTCCATATCATATACAGTTCTCAGATTATTTAACCTTATTTATGATGTACATGGCCTGTACACTTATAAGGATTTGAGCTAATCTGTGCTGGCAGTATTTTACTAATGCTCATTCTCAGGAATGAATTGTAATCTGAGGACAGATTACAATTTTAATTTAATTTTAATTTTAATTTTTTGTGTGTGGTTTTTTTTTTGTTTTTTTGTTTTTCGTTTTTTGTTTTTTTTTTCAATTTGAAACAAAGAAACAAACAAAAATGCAAATTTTGAAGAGCCAGAAAACCAGCTGTTTCAATAGCCCAAGACACAGAAACATAACAAATATATGATAAGGGATGTAAAGCCTTTTTCAGAAAATGTACAATAGAAATGTGGGAAGCTAGAATTCTTAATAGAAGCACATCTTTACTCAAAAGTTTCGTGCTTATTTTTCTGTAGCAGAATAGTTGCTTGGTAGTGGCTAACATTAAGAAAACAGAAAGTCAAATATTAATATTAATGGTAATGTGTTTCATCTAAAGCAATAAATAGTTTATAATTTAAAAATAGAAGTTCAAATATGAGAAAGACCAAACAAAACTTTATTCAAATCCTTGCATTTCCAAATATTGTTTTTTGTATCCATCGATACAGAAAAATCACCAGTATAATGGTCTCAGTGGGTTTTCTTTCATCCTCACAGATATGAAATTTGAAAGTATTTAGGAAATATAGCATGACTTGAAATCAGATAAGATGACTATGGGAACTTTTGACTGGAAATTTTCTGATAGTTGTCTAATTAAAAAACAATATTTAACTAGGCTCTAGAACAATTTATTTAAATCTCTTAGTGATTTTAAGACATTATTTTGAGTTTCTGCATAGGTACCTGACAAACCTGTTAGATACATTGCAAGATGTCTATCAGTGGTGCAGGGCTTTTTCTATTCAGCACAGAAACAAGTACCTTCTACTCACCACAGCTCATTTCTATGAACAATATTCTCATAGTAGAAAGTCTAATAGCAACAAGTCAGCTTCAGAGACCTACAAAAATTAACCATCAATGTCTATGAAAATTCTGATTGAAGTTTGGAAGAAAAAAAAAAAAAAAAACATAGAAAAAAACATAGCTTTAGCCCACTTTGGACCAGGGCATTTCCTCTCAATCCTTTTCTTTCATATATTAAAAACAAACAAACAAACTTTCTTTGGCTTGTCTAGATGCAATATAAATTACATGAATTTCATATTTTTCTGGAAATGTATACTTGGTATAAAACAAAAGCAAACAAACAAATGACTATTCCTTTTCATGTGATTACAAATATCCACCCTATTTTTGACAAGTAATGCACCTGAAGACAAAAATGTGCAAAGTTATTAAGGTTCAATCTGTAAAGTGAAGCAAATTTAGTAACTGAAATCCTATGGGCATTAATAATTGTTGACACAAATTACAGCGTTTAAATATGTGACTGGATGACTGAACCTGAAAACATTTAAATGTAATCATTTGGTTTACAATTACATGTCCATAGGTTTGTTTCTGGAAATGACTGCAGGTAGAAAATGGGTTATTATTATTATTATTATTTTTTAAGAAGCATGATCCTTAATGTAATTATGTCTTAATATGCATTTGCAGCATATATTGTAACTGTTTCTCTGCAGCACATACCTATAGTATGAATACATAATATCAGTGCACAGATTGCTTGTTATAGCTCTAAAATGCCAATTGTATTTTAAAATGCCTGTTGATTGGAAAGTAGTAATTTATGCATGATGTGCAGAAGCTGGTGAAGTGTTTCAGTGCTTTTTTATTTTATAAGATTCAGTAATTCATACCATTATGCCTACTACGGTTAATTTGAAAGTTAGTAGAAGTCTTTAAATAGTAAAAACCAAAGATATAATTCTTAACATTTAGAGACCCCCATGAAATAAAGTTTCTCTTTCTACCAATATGACTTATTTTTACTTATTTTATCTCGTTTCTTAATCCAATGTTACTTCTATTAAATAGTAACAAAAGGGCACTTTCTGATGCCTAGAAATTCTAGAGGTATTCCAACATCTTTTTCTGACTACTCAGCTAGCACATCTTACTACTACTACAAACTCCTTACTACTTCAATTTCTGTTTAGCACTGCTTTCACTAAGTATCTGTGGGACCACTTCAGAAGCTCTGATGACAGCATTCCACTGTGATGTTGCAGTGTAGAGAAGGAAATGTTCAGTTGTTATTCACTCAATTTTCCATATCCTCAATGGGCAAATATGTTTCTAATTTGGCCTTACTTACTTTAATCTGGCTCTTCCTTACTATTGTCTACTTATCCCTCTTTATCTGTCATAAGAAATAAAGCACGATTATAGTGAATAGCAGAATGAATAATATTTTCACTACACCAATATTTTCAGTGCTTTTACTAGCTGAACTAGTCAGAGAGATATTCCCCATTAAAGACGTGAAGTACTCAGAACACAGTTCTCAAATTGTACTTTACTGAATATAAGAAGCAATTCAATATTTTCTTAACTGCTTCAGATGATCTTGGGTTCAGTTGAATCTGTTTTCAGTCGAAAATGAATTTGGTCATTTCAAATTATGAAAAAGAAAACACCACTAAAACTAAAGCTATATTAAAAATGTTTTTGTAAAAAATACAAAGGTATGTGTATCATTCTATTTTAGTAATATTTCTTTTTTATTTTTTTTTATTTTTTATCATTGAATTGCGTACAAGACTGTCAGGTATACTAAATAAATTAGCAAATGACAAAAAATGGTAGGAGCTGTTGACTCCCTTGATAGAAGTTTTGCAGAGAAATCTTGACAAATCAGGGGGCTCAACAGCCACTAGATACATGAGATTTAACTAGAATAAGTGCTGGATTCTGTACCAGGGATGGAGCAATTCTTTATGTATGTACAGAAGAGAATAAACTGGAGAGCAGCCTTGCAAAAACAGATCTGAGAGCTCTGGCTGACAGGAAGTCGAACAAAAGTCAACAGCATGCCCTGGTAGCCAAAAGGGCCAACCAGGTGTATCTTGAGTTGACCAAGCAAAGCCAGCTGGTGAAAGGGATTGTCTTGTTCTGCTTTGAGCTGATGTGGCTTCACCACATCACTGTGTTCAGTTTTGGGTGCCACAGTATAAGAGACACATAAAACTATAATAGATAGCATCCAAAGCAGAGCTATAAAGATGATGAAGAGTTATAGGGAAAGACAGATAAGGAGTGTTTGAAGTCACTTGAGTTGTTCAGACTAGAGATGAGACTGAGATGAGGTCCCATGGCAGTATACAGCTTCCTCATGAGATGAGCAGAGGGGCAGGTGCAGATCTCTCTTCTCTGGTGACAGTGATAGGACAAAGCTGCATCAGGAAAGGTCAAATTGGGTATTGGTAAAAAAATTATCACCAAAGTGTAGCTGAGCACTGGAACTGACTGCCCTGGTCAGTAGTCAGGGCACCAAGCCAACTGGAGTTCAAGAAGCAGATATGGTTTGAATTTTGAGTCATTGAGTATGGAGTTGGACTTCATGATCCTTGTGAGACCCTTCCAACTTGGAATACTGTATGATTTAGGATTCAGTAATTTCCCATGAAAATGTAAATATTATAAAAACTCCAGTTTCCACTTGAAAATTATTTCATTAAAATATGTTTAAATGTCTTCAGCCTGGGAAAGAGAAGGCTCTGGGGGGACCTGATAGCAACCTTTCAATATCTAAAGTGGAACTGTAAGAAAGAAGGGAACAGATTCTTTAACAGGGTCTGTTGTGATAGGACAAGGCAAAATGGTTTCAAAGAAAAAGGAGAGGCTTAAAACAGACAGAAGGAAAACATTTGTAACGGTACGGGTGGTGAAGCACAGAAGAATGCCCAGAGATGTGTTGGATGTCCCAACCCTGGATACATTCAAGGTCATGCTGGACCAGTCTCTGAGCAACCTGACCTAGGATTAGGTGTCCCTTTTCATTGCAGGGAGGTTGGACTAGAAGACTTTTGAAGGTCACTTCCAACTCAAACAATATTTTAATTCCATGATTCTAGTTTTCCTCCAAAACAATACTTGAGTAGTAACCCTTAATAATCCAAAATGTTTTTGGTAGTCGCTCCTTTGTGATATTCAGCCAGCTCTTATCACAGTACAACTTACAATATGAAATGGCATGGCCTGCAACAAATCTCAGAACAGAAGAAGAAATAGTATGACAGTTTGCTTTATATTACCAGGCTTTATTCGACTTTGACATATAAGAGGTTGCTGTCTCTTTGGTTTCAAAGTTTATTTTCCTCTTACTTAACTTTTTCATAAAGATTTTTTTTTTCTGCAATCCGTTGTGTACTTATAAACTGCAACTTTATCATGTGGTATTTAATTTCTGTGATGCTATTTCACCCAGATTCTTGATGACCAGAGCCTAAATACCCCCCAGGTTATTTGTCAATAAAAAAAAAAAATAGCTGACAGTACAGTTTCTGACAAGACAGATAAAAACGAACAACTTCCATCAAAAACAGTATGCCTAGGTTTTAGTAATGTATGTTGCAATTCTAATGACTGAATTACTGTTGAGAAATAGAATATTTCTTCTTAGACAACACTTCAGACAGATTTTTATTTGTAAAGAACAGTTGCTTTTTTGAGTTTTCAATATGTTTCTTCAAAAGATATCATGACACTATCACATTTATTTATAACTGAATTTTCAAGGGATTAATGTTATTGACATAAAATTTAGTGCTAATAGGTGAATATCATAGTCTCACTCTGTTACAAAAATCAGATGAACTGCAGTGAAAAAAAAATGAGCAGCATTTAAAAAAAAAAATAAAAATCACTCAAATGAACCAAATGGGGTATGAGAAGAACAGAAAACAAAACTAGCTACCTAGCTGACAGATTTGTTTCCCTCTACTCATTCTCCCTTGGATATTTCAAAAATTCTTTATTGGTATATTTTTTATCACTTTATTTTTTCTGTACTGTTCTATGGGAACACAATGATGAGATGCCTAGAAATAAATTTCCAAGTGTTAAGATGGTATGTCATTCTTTGTTGGAGGAAAGCTGAGCAACTGTACGTTGACTCAACTGTCTTCTAAATTAATATCCAAGAATTTGTATGAGTTTTTCTCATCATTGTATATTTCAACATAGGATACACTGCTATGACCTGTTATAAGCTGTCAGTTTATTAAATTTGTACATTTGTTTTCAAAAGTGCTGATCAAGCTATATATGATAATATAATTTATGAATAACAAGTGTTTAGGCAGTCAGTGTCATTTTTGATGACACCGATGTGATCATTACATTTTTATACACACACACAAAATATACTGCTGATAAATATGAAAATGAGATGTGATTTATACCAAAACAAAACAAAAAAAATTATTATTATTTTTTTTGCATCAAATTTCTGTATGCTTCAGTAACAGCAATTTTCTTTTACTAGTACTGAAAATCAGAAATTAGTTACAGATTGATAAAATTTTCTTAATGTGGGTCAACAAGGGAGTTGCTGTGGGGAACATATTGAAAAATGTCTGTTATTTCATTGCTTATGGAAAATACTAGTTGTTTTGTGTACCTCCCATGTGGCTTCTCCTGAGGTGACATACTTTAAATTACATTATGTTTCTCAAGGCAAGATGCCTGACAGGGCATATAAATATATGTAATTTACTTGGATGGAAAAACACTACGAAAAACGAATAATTCTTCTTTGGACAGTGAGTTTTCTTTTCTTTTCTTTTTCTTTTTCTTTTTTTTTAATATCAGCTACTAGTAGTTGTAAATTAAACATATATTGGAAAAGTATTTGGATATTTATTTAAAATAGTTCTCTTTCTTCTACATAATGTTTTGCAGTGATAAGGGTTTACAAGGTCCATTACCTTATATGACAACAATTATCTTTATAAGCAGTAGAATATAACAGTCTTTAGAAAGTGATTATTATCTTCCTTACTCTATCCACTTGGCCTGGAGAATGGGAAAAGGGTAATTACAAGAATAATAGTTATCAGCTAACTTGAGAGAATCACATTTTGTTTTAAAATTTTTGTTTGGTAGACCTTATATCATATATTTCAACATTCCTCAAAATAAAGGTTTCAGTCTTACTTTGCTAATCATCCATTTTGCTATTTTCTCTAATATTTCCCTAATATTCCGAGATATGAAATTTAAATTCTATTTTAAATTACTGACAGTGCAATGGATGTACGCTGATGTTCTTATGTATTTTATAAACAACTTTATAGTAAAGTCTGTTACTCTCTTAAACAGCAGAGAAGTTATCTGGTTACAAATCTGATTTAGGTGCATTATCTATCTTGATGCATTCTTTCTAGTGCATGAATACTTTGAATTTGTACTTTAATTTACATTTGTCTGTATTTAACCTGCTTCCAGAATGTTAATACAATCCCTTGCCTGGAAAGCATGGCTGCTCATGTTGACTGTTACTACCAGGAAGGGCAAAGTAGGAACTTTAATAAAATTTCTGGACAGGCTGTTCTCATGACCTTCCTACAGGCTTAAGCAGTCTGGGAAGTATCTACATGTTGTTTTTGGAAGAAACAAATAGAAGTCACTTCTCTTAAATGATCAACAAGGGAAGAATTCTAATCAATTCCAAGACTGCATGGATTTGATTAAAAAATAAATTCTTTCAACTTGTTGCATTGGACCAAAGCTGCTCTGTAATGTTGCCATAAATTTTGCCACAGTTCCCTGTTCATGAAATATACAATTGCAAGAGTTCTCCTGTTTTAGAACTAAATATATAGAGAACATTTTTTATTCCTTTAAAGTTTCGGGACTGCTAAATAAACTAAAAGAGGAAAAGAAATCTCTGTTGTAAGGTATGATATGATCACATAGTATAATGAAGGCTGCTCTGAAAGTAATGCCTCCTATTTTGGCCCATGGCATCAGAGGTGGATGTTAGCAGTATTGCAATAGGGGTTGTACATTCCTACCAATATTCTTTTACATTTTATTGCCATGTGACAGATGGCAGCAGAGGGACAGTCTGACAGAATTGAGCCTGACATGAAAGAGTGTATGAAGAAAAGGTATGTCATTGAATTCCATGTGGAAAAAATTGCACCTACTGACATTCATTGACATTTGCTAAATGTCTATGAAGACTAAAGACTGGATGTGAGCATAGTGAGGCAGTAGGTGGTGCATTTCAGCAGTGGCAACAACAATGTGAAAAACAAGCCATGTTTTGGACTTACATGCAGGCTTTTCTGACTGCAGAATGCAGGCTTTTGTTTATTCCTAGTGAAAATGCTTAGTTAATGGTGGTGACTATGTTAAAGAATAACTTTTCGTAACTGAGAAATTGCGGTATCTTATTGTGCTCTTTGTATCTGTTGTAGTTTCCACTGAAGTAAATAGGAGGAATTACTTTCAGAATGACCTATGTATAATGATTAAGTTTATTCTTATTACTCATTGTGATTTTAAAAATAAAGGTGCTCAAGCATACTGAAAAGAAACCAAATAAACTCTAATAATAATTCAACAGGTTATTGAATTTCGAGCCAGGCACAAGAATCATCTTGCGGTGAGACACATATGGGTTGGCAGTCTTCAAATACTGGAAGATCAGGTCTATTGTCTTGGTACCCAACAGAGCTTGCAGTTTCTCATATATGGGTTATATAGTAAACAAACTTTTATTTAATCACCGGAAAACTTTATGCCTGGAATGACATGCAAATAGCCCCTGATTTAGAAACTGTATTTTGCATTTCAATAAACATCTTCTAATAAAGTTTGGAATAACATTATCAGGATAGCATCACATCCACCACCTCATACTAGGAAACATTAAATAGACATGAGAGAAATAATGACAGCTTTCATTCTGAAAAATGAACTGTTTCTGAATTCTTCTGATACATAAGACGTATCTATAAGTTTATTAATTCTGTTCCTCTCAAAGAT